>NW_027363188.1:1200000-1592060 GCF_046119375.1 Phyllobates terribilis
TTTGTGCATTTACAATATTCATTGATTTTTGCCATTGAAAAACGTCCAGAAATGATTGAAGGTACTGACTGAATGAAAGGAGCTGGCATCTCACTCTCTTTGAATCTTCTTTATCATGCTAAGAGGAGCAGGAAAAAGCAAAAAATTTCAGAATTGCACCTTGCAATGCGGAGAAATTACTGTTTGTGCATTTACAATATTCATTGATTTTTGCCATTGAAAAACGTCCAGAAATGATTGAAGCTACTGACTGAATGAAAGGAGCTGGCATCTCACTCTCTTTGAATCTTCTTTATCATGCTAAGAGGAGCAGGAAAAAGCAAAAAATTTCAGAATTGCACCTTGCAATGCGGAGAAATTACAGTTTGTGCATTTACAATATTCATTGATTTTTGCCATTGAAAAACATCCAGAAATGATTGAAGCTACTGACTGAATGAAAGGAGCTGGCATCTCACTCTCTTTGAATCTTCTTTATCATGCTAAGAGGAGCAGGAAAAAGCAAAAAATTTCAGAATTGCACCTTGCAATGCGGAGAAATTACTGTTTGTGCATTTACAATATTCATTGATTTTTGCCATTGAAAAACATCATGTTATTCATATACCAGAAATGTTTGAAGCTACTGACTGAATGAAAGGAGCTGGCATCTCACTCTCTTTGAATCTTCTTTATCATGCTAAGAGGAGCAGGAAAAAGCAAAAAATTTCAGAATTGCACCTTGCAATGTGGAGAAATTACTGTTTGTGCATTTACAATATTCATTGATTTTTACCATTGAAAAACGTCCAGAAATGATTGAAGCTACTGACTGAATGAAAGTAGCTGGCATCTCACTCTCTTTGAATCTTCTTTATCATGCTAAGAGGAGCAGGAAAAAGCAAAAAATTTCAGACTTGCACCTTGCAATGCGGAGAAATTACTGTTTGTGCATTTACAATATTCATTGATTTTTGCCATTGAAAAACATCATGTTATTCATATACCAGAAATGTTTGAAGCTACTGACTGAATGAAAGGAGCTGGCATCTCACTCTCTTTGAATCTTCTTTATCATGCTAAGAGGAGCAGGAAAAAGCAAAAAATTTCAGAATTGCACCTTGCAATGCGGAGAAATTACTGTTTGTGCATTTACATTATTCATTGATTTTTGCCATTGAAAAACATCATGTTATTCATATACCAGAAATGTTTGAAGCTACTGACTGAATGAAAGGAGCTGGCATCTCACTCTCTTTGAATCTTCTTTATCATGCTAAGAGGAGCAGGAAAAAGCAAAAAATTTCAGAATTGCACCTTGCAATGTAGAGAAATTACTGTTTGTGCATTTACAATATTCATTGATTTTTACCATTGAAAAACGTCCAGAAATGATTGAAGCTACTGACTGAATGAAAGTAGCTGGCATCTCACTCTCTTTGAATCTTCTTTATCATGCTAAGAGGAGCAGGAAAAAGCAAAAAATTTCAGACTTGCACCTTGCAATGCGGAGAAATTACTGTTTGTGCATTTACAATATTCATTGATTTTTGCCATTGAAAAACATCATGTTATTCATATACCAGAAATGTTTGAAGCTACTGACTGAATGAAAGGAGCTGGCATCTCACTCTCTTTGAATCTTCTTTATCATGCTAAGAGGAGCAGGAAAAAGCAAAAAATTTCAGAATTGCACCTTGCAATGCGGAGAAATTACTGTTTGTGCATTTACAATATTCATTGATTTTTGCCATTGAAAAACATCATGTTATTCATATACCAGAAATGTTTGAAGCTACTGACTGAATGAAAGGAGCTGGCATCTCACTCTCTTTGAATCATGTTTATCATGCTAAGAGGAGCAGGAAAAAGCAAAAAATTTCAGAATTGCACCTTGCAATGCGGAGAAATTACTGTTTGTGCATTTACAATATTCATTGATTTTTGCCATTGAAAAACGTCCAGAAATGATTGAAGCTACTGACTGAATGAAATGAGCTGGCATCTCACTCTCTTTGAATCTTCTTTATCATGCTAAGAGGAGCAGGAAAAAGCAAAAAATTTCAGAATTGCACCTTGCAATGCGGAGAAATTACTGTTTGTGCATTTACAATATTCATTGATTTTTGCCATTGAAAAACATCATGTTATTCATATACCAGAAATGATTGAAGCTACTGACTGAATGAAAGGAGCTGGCATCTCACTCTCTTTGAATCTTCTTTATCATGCTAAGAGGAGCAGGAAAAAGTAAAAAATTTCAGAATTGCACCTTGCAATGCGGAGAAATTACTGTTTGTGCATTTATAATATTCAATGATTTTTGCCATTGAAAAACGTCCAGAAATGATTGAAGCTACTGACTGAACGAAAGGAGCTGGCATCTCACTCTCTTTGAATCTTCTTTATCATGCTAAGAGGAGCAGGAAAAAGCAAAAAATTTCAGAATTGCACCTTGCAATGCGGAGAAATTACTGTTTGTGCATTTACAATATTCATTGATTTTTGCCATTGAAAAACATCATGTTATTCATATACCAGAAATGTTTGAAGCTACTGACTGAATGAAAGGAGCTGGCATCTCACTCTCTTTGAATCTTCTTTATCATGCTAAGAGGAGCAGGAAAAAGCAAAAAATTTCAGAATTGCACCTTGCAATGCGGAGAAATTACTGTTTGTGCATTTACAATATTCATTGATTTTTGCCATTGAAAAACGTCCAGAAATGATTGAAGCTACTGACTGAATGAAAGGAGCTGGCATCTCACTCTCTTTGAATCTTCTTTATCATGCTAAGAGGAGCAGGTAAAAGCAAAAAATTCCAGAATTGCACCTTGCAATGCGGAGAAATTACTGTTTGTGCATTTACAATATTCATTGATTTTTGCCATTGAAAAACGTCCAGAAATGATTGAAGCTACTGACTGATAGAAAGGAGCTGGCATCTGACTCTCTTTGAGCCTTGTTTATCATGCTAAGAGGAGCAGGAAAAAGCAAAAAATTTCAGAATTGCACCTTGCAATGCGGAGAAATTACTGTTTTTGCATTTGCAATATTCATTGATTTTTGCCATTGAAAAACGTCCAGAAATGATTGAAGCTACTGACTGAATGAAAGGAGCTGGCATCTCACTCTCTTTGAATCTTCTTTATCATGCTAAGAGGAGCAGGAAAAAGCAAAAAATTTCAGAATTGCACCTTGCAATGCGGAGAAATTACTGTTTGTGCATTTACAATATTCATTGATTTTTGCCATTGAAAAACATCATGTTATTCATATACCAGAAATGATTGAAGCTACTGACTGAATGAAAGGAGCTGGCATCTCACTCTCTTTGAATCTTCTTTATCATGCTAAGAGGAGCAGGAAAAAGTAAAAAATTTCAGAATTGCACCTTGCAATGCGGAGAAATTACTGTTTGTGCATTTATAATATTCAATGATTTTTGCCATTGAAAAACGTCCAGAAATGATTGAAGCTACTGACTGAACGAAAGGAGCTGGCATCTCACTCTCTTTGAATCTTCTTTATCATGCTAAGAGGAGCAGGAAAAAGCAAAAAATTTCAGAATTGCACCTTGCAATGCGGAGAAATTACTGTTTGTGCATTTACAATATTCATTGATTTTTGCCATTGAAAAACATCATGTTATTCATATACCAGAAATGTTTGAAGCTACTGACTGAATTAAAGGAGCTGGCATCTCACTCTCTTTGAATCATGTTTATCATGCTAAGAGGATCAGGAAAAAGCAAAAAATTTCAGAATTGCACCTTGCAATGCGGAGAAATTACTGTTTGTGCATTTACAATATTCATTGATTTTTGCCATTGAAAAACGTCCAGAAATGATTGAAGCTACTGACTGAATGAAAGGAGCTGGCATCTCACTCTCTTTGAATCTTCTTTATCATGCTAAGAGGAGCAGGAAAAAGCAAAAAATTTCAGAATTGCACCTTGCAATGCGGAGAAATTACTGTTTGTGCATTTACAATATTCATTGATTTTTGCCATTGAAAAACATCATGTTATTCATATACCAGAAATGATTGAAGCTACTGACTGAATGAAAGGAGCTGGCATCTCACTCTCTTTGAATCTTCTTTATCATGCTAAGAGGAGCAGGAAAAAGTAAAAAATTTCAGAATTGCACCTTGCAATGCGGAGAAATTACTGTTTGTGCATTTATAATATTCAATGATTTTTGCCATTGAAAAACGTCCAGAAATGATTGAAGCTACTGACTGAACGAAAGGAGCTGGCATCTCACTCTCTTTGAATCTTCTTTATCATGCTAAGAGGAGCAGGAAAAAGCAAAAAATTTCAGAATTGCACCTTGCAATGCGGAGAAATTACTGTTTGTGCATTTACAATATTCATTGATTTTTGCCATTGAAAAACATCATGTTATTCATATACCAGAAATGTTTGAAGCTACTGACTGAATGAAAGGAGCTGGCATCTCACTCTCTTTGAATCTTCTTTATCATGCTAAGAGGAGCAGGAAAAAGCAAAAAATTTCAGAATTGCACCTTGCAATGCGGAGAAATTACTGTTTGTGCATTTACAATATTCATTGATTTTTGCCATTGAAAAACGTCCAGAAATGATTGAAGCTACTGACTGAATGAAAGGAGCTGGCATCTCACTCTCTTTGAATCTTCTTTATCATGCTAAGAGGAGCAGGTAAAAGCAAAAAATTTCAGAATTGCACCTTGCAATGCGGAGAAATTACTGTTTGTGCATTTACAATATTCATTGATTTTTGCCATTGAAAAACGTCCAGAAATGATTGAAGCTACTGACTGATAGAAAGGAGCTGGCATCTGACTCTCTTTGAGCCTTGTTTATCATGCTAAGAGGAGCAGGAAAAAGCAAAAAATTTCAGAATTGCACCTTGCAATGCGGAGAAATTACTGTTTTTGCATTTGCAATATTCATTGATTTTTGCCATTGAAAAACGTCCAGAAATGATTGAAGCTACTGACTGAATGAAAGGAGCTGGCATCTCACTCTCTTTGAATCTTCTTTATCATGCTAAGAGGAGCAGGAAAAAGCAAAAAATTTCAGAATTGCACCTTGCAATGCGGAGAAATTACTGTTTGTGCATTTACAATATTCATTGATTTTTGCCATTGAAAAACATCATGTTATTCATATACCAGAAATGATTGAAGCTACTGACTGAATGAAAGGAGCTGGCATCTCACTCTCTTTGAATCTTCTTTATCATGCTAAGAGGAGCAGGAAAAAGTAAAAAATTTCAGAATTGCACCTTGCAATGCGGAGAAATTACTGTTTGTGCATTTATAATATTCAATGATTTTTGCCATTGAAAAACGTCCAGAAATGATTGAAGCTACTGACTGAACGAAAGGAGCTGGCATCTCACTCTCTTTGAATCTTCTTTATCATGCTAAGAGGAGCAGGAAAAAGCAAAAAATTTCAGAATTGCACCTTGCAATGCGGAGAAATTACTGTTTGTGCATTTACAATATTCATTGATGTTTGCCATTGAAAAACGTCCAGAAATGATTGAAGCTACTGACTGAATGAAAGGAGCTGGCATCTCACTCTCTTTGAATCTTCTTTATCATGCTAAGAGGAGCAGGAAAAAGCAAAAAATTTCAGAATTGCACTTTGCAATGCGGAGAAATTACTGTTTGTGCATTTACAATATTCATTGACTTTTGCCATTGAAAAACATCATGTTATTCATATACCAGAAATGTTTGAAGCTACTGACTGAATGAAAGGAGCTGACATCTCACTCTCTTTGAATCTTCTTTATCATGCTAAGAGGAGCAGGAAAAAGCAAAAAATTTCAGAATTGCACCTTGCAATGCGGAGAAATTACTGTTTGTGCATTTACAATATTCATTGATTTTTGCCATTGAAAAACGTCCAGAAATGATTGAAGCTACTGACTGAATGAAAGGAGCTGGCATCTCACTCTCTTTGAATCTTCTTTATCATGCTAAGAGGAGCAGGAAAAAGCAAAAAATTTCAGAATTGCAGCTTGCAATGCGGAGAAATTACTGTTTGTGCATTTACAATATTCATTGATTTTTGCCATTGAAAAACATCATGTTATTCATATACCAGAAATGTTTGAAGCTACTGACTGAATGAAAGGAGCTGGCATCTCACTCTCTTTGAATCTTCTTTATCATGCTAAGAGGAGCAGGAAAAAGCAAAAAATTTCAGAATTGCACCTTGCAATGCGGAGAAATTACTGTTTGTGCATTTACAATATTCATTGATTTTTGCCATTGAAAAACATCATGTTATTCATATACCAGAAATGTTTGAAGCTACTGACTGAATGAAAGGAGCTGGCATCTCACTCTCTTTGAATCTTCTTTATCATGCTAAGAGGAGCAGGAAAAAGCAAAAAATTTCAGAATTGCACCTTGCAATGTGGAGAAATTACTGTTTGTGCATTTACAATATTCATTGATTTTTACCATTGAAAAACGTCCAGAAATGATTGAAGCTACTGACTGAATGAAAGTAGCTGGCATCTCACTCTCTTTGAATCTTCTTTATCATGCTAAGAGGAGCAGGAAAAAGCAAAAAATTTCAGACTTGCACCTTGCAATGCGGAGAAATTACTGTTTGTGCATTTACAATATTCTTTGATTTTTGCCATTGAAAAACATCATGTTATTCATATACCAGAAATGTTTGAAGCTACTGACTGAATGAAAGGAGCTGGCATCTCACTCTCTTTGAATCTTCTTTATCATGCTAAGAGGAGCAGGAAAAAGCAAAAAATTTCAGAATTGCACCTTGCAATGCGGAGAAATTACTGTTTGTGCATTTACAATATTCATTGATTTTTGCCATTGAAAAACATCCAGAAATGATTGAAGCTACTGACTGAATGAAAGGAGCTGGCATCTCACTCTCTTTGAATATTCTTTAACATGCTAAGAGGAGCAGGAAAAAGCAAAAAATTTCAGAATTGCACCTTGCAATGCGGAGAAATTACTGTTTGTGCATTTACAATATTCATTGATTTTTGCCATTGAAAAACGTCCAGAAATGATTGAAGCTACTGACTGAATGAAAGGAGCTGGCATCTCACTCTCTTTGAATGTTCTTTATCATGCTAAGAGGAGCAGGAAAAAGCAAAAAATTTCAGAATTGCACCTTGCAATGCGGAGAAATTACTGTTTGTGCATTTACAATATTCATTGATTTTTGCCATTGAAAAACATGTTATTCATATACCAGAAATGTTTGAAGCTACTGACTGAATGAAAGGAGCTGGCACCTCACTCTCTTTGAATCTTCTTTATCATGCTAAGAGGAGCGGGAAAAAGCAAAAAATTTCAGAATTGCACCTTGCAATGCGGAGAAATTACTGTTTGTGCATTTACAATATTCATTGATTTTTGCCATTGAAAAACGTACAGAAATGATTGAAGGTACTGACTGAATGAAAGGAGCTGGCATCTCACTCTCTTTGAATCTTCTTTATCATGCTAAGAGGAGCAGGAAAAAGCAAAAAATTTCAGAATTGCACCTTGCAATGCGGAGAAATTACTGTTTGTGCATTTACAATATTCATTGATTTTTGCCATTGAAAAACGTCCAGAAATGATTGAAGCTACTGACTGAATGAAAGGAGCTGGCATCTCACTCTCTTTGAATCTTCTTTATCATGCTAAGAGGAGCAGGAAAAAGCAAAAAATTTCAGAATTGCACCTTGCAATGCGGAGAAATTACAGTTTGTGCATTTACAATATTCATTGATTTTTGCCATTGAAAAACATCCAGAAATGATTGAAGCTACTGACTGAATGACAGGAGCTGGCATCTCACTCTCTTTGAATCTTCTTTATCATGCTAAGAGAAGCAGGAAAAGGCAAAAAATTTCAGAATTGCACCTTGCAATGCGGAGAAATTACTGTTTGTGCATTTACAATATTCATTGATTTTTGCCATTGAAAAACATCATGTTATTCATATACCAGAAATGTTTGAAGCTACTGACTGAATGAAAGGAGCTGGCATCTCACTCTCTTTGAATCTTCTTTATCATGCTAAGAGGAGCAGGAAAAAGCAAAAAATTTCAGAATTGCACCTTGCAATGTGGAGAAATTACTGTTTGTGCATTTACAATATTCATTGATTTTTACCATTGAAAAACGTCCAGAAATGATTGAAGCTACTGACTGAATGAAAGTAGCTGGCATCTCACTCTCTTTGAATCTTCTTTATCATGCTAAGAGGAGCAGGAAAAAGCAAAAAATTTCAGACTTGCACCTTGCAATGCGGAGAAATTACTGTTTGTGCATTTACAATATTCATTGATTTTTGCCATTGAAAAACATCATGTTATTCATATACCAGAAATGTTTGAAGCTACTGACTGAATGAAAGGAGCTGGCATCTCACTCTCTTTGAATCTTCTTTATCATGCTAAGAGGAGCAGGAAAAAGCAAAAAATTTCAGAATTGCACCTTGCAATGTGGAGAAATTACTGTTTGTGCATTTACAATATTCATTGATTTTTACCATTGAAAAACGTCCAGAAATGATTGAAGCTACTGACTGAATGAAAGTAGCTGGCATCTCACTCTCTTTGAATCTTCTTTATCATGCTAAGAGGAGCAGGAAAAAGCAAAAAATTTCAGACTTGCACCTTGCAATGCGGAGAAATTACTGTTTGTGCATTTACAATATTCATTGATTTTTGCCATTGAAAAACATCATGTTATTCATATACCAGAAATGTTTGAAGCTACTGACTGAATGAAAGGAGCTGGCATCTCACTCTCTTTGAATCTTCTTTATCATGCTAAGAGGAGCAGGAAAAAGCAAAAAATTTCAGAATTGCACCTTGCAATGCGGAGAAATTACTGTTTGTGCATTTACAATATTCATTGATTTTTGCCATTGAAAAACATCATGTTATTCATATACCAGAAATGTTTGCAGCTACTGACTGAATGAAAGGAGCTGGCATCTCACTCTCTTTGAATCTTCTTTATCATGCTAAGAGGAGCAGGAAAAAGCAAAAAATTTCAGAATTGCACCTTGCAATGTGGAGAAATTACTGTTTGTGCATTTATAATATTCATTGATTTTTACCATTGAAAAACGTCCAGAAATGATTGAAGCTACTGACTGAATGAAAGTAGCTGGCATCTCACTCTCCTTGAATCTTCTTTATCATGCTAAGAGGAGCAGGAAAAAGCAAAAAATTTCAGACTTGCACCTTGCAATGCGGAGAAATTACTGTTTGTGCATTTACAATATTCATTGATTTTTGCCATTGAAAAACATCATGTTATTCATATACCAGAAATGTTTGAAGCTACTGACTGAATGAAAGGAGCTGGCATCTCACTCTCTTTGAATTTTCTTTATCATGCTAAGAGGAGCAGGAAAAAGCAAAAAATTTCAGAATTGCACCTTGCAATGCGGAGAAATTACTGTTTGTGCATTTATAATATTCAATGATTTTTGCCATTGAAAAACGTCCAGAAATGATTGAAGCTACTGACTGAACGAAAGGAGCTGGCATCTCACTCTCTTTGAATCTTCTTTATCATGCTAAGAGGAGCAGGAAAAAGCAAAAAATTTCAGAATTGCACCTTGCAATGCGGAGAAATTACTGTTTGTGCATTTACAATATTCATTGATTTTTGCCATTGAAAAACGTCCAGAAATGATTGAAGCTACTGACTGAATGAAAGGAGCTGGCATCTCACTCTCTTTGAATCTTCTTTATCATGCTAAGAGGAGCAGGAAAAAGCAAAAAATTTCAGAATTGCACCTTGCAATGCGGATAAATTACTGTTTGTGCATTTACAATATTCATTGATTTTTGCCATTGAAAAACATCATGTTATTCATATACCAGAAATGTTTGAAGCTACTGACTGAATGAAAGGAGCTGACATCTCACTCTCTTTGAATCTTCTTTATCATGCTAAGAGGAGCAGGAAAAAGCAAAAAATTCCAGAATTGCACCTTGCAATGCGAAGAAATTACTGTTTGTGCATTTACAATATTCATTGATTTTTGCCATTGAAAAACGTCCAGAAATGATTGAAGCTACTGACTGAATGAAAGGAGCTGGCATCTCACTCTCTTTGAATCTTCTTTATCATGCTAAGAGGAGCAGGAAAAAGCAAAAAATTTCAGAATTGCACCTTGCAATGCGGAGAAATTACTGTTTGTGCATTTACAATATTCATTGATTTTTGCCATTGAAAAACATCATGTTATTCATATACCAGAAATGTTTGAAGCTACTGACTGAATGAAAGGAGCTGGCATCTCACTCTCTTTGAATCTTCTTTATCATGCTAAGAGGAGCAGGAAAAAGCAAAAAATTTCAGAATTGCACCTTGCAATGTGGAGAAATTACTGTTTGTGCATTTACAATATTCATTGATTTTTACCATTGAAAAACGTCCAGAAATGATTGAAGCTACTGACTGAATGAAAGTAGCTGGCATCTCACTCTCTTTGAATCTTCTTTATCATGCTAAGAGGAGCAGGAAAAAGCAAAAAATTTCAGACTTGCACCTTGCAATGCGGAGAAATTACTGTTTGTGCATTTACAATATTCATTGATTTTTGCCATTGAAAAACATCATGTTATTCATATACCAGAAATGTTTGAAGCTACTGACTGAATGAAAGGAGCTGGCATCTCACTCTCTTTGAATCTTCTTTATCATGCTAAGAGGAGCAGGAAAACGCAAAAAATTTCAGAATTGCACCTTGCAATGCGGAGAAATTACTGTTTGTGCATTTACAATATTCATTGATTTTTGCCATTGAAAAACATCATGTTATTCATATACCAGAAATGTTTGAAGCTACTGACTGAATGAAAGGAGCTGGCATCTCACTCTCTTTGAATCTTCTTTATCATGCTAAGAGGAGCAGGAAAAAGCAAAAAATTTCAGAATTGCACCTTGCAATGTGGAGAAATTACTGTTTGTGCATTTACAATATTCATTGATTTTTACCATTGAAAAACGTCCAGAAATGATTGAAGCTACTGACTGAATGAAAGTAGCTGGCATCTCACTCTCCTTGAATCTTCTTTATCATGCTAAGAGGAGCAGGAAAAAGCAAAAAATTTCAGACTTGCACCTTGCAATGCGGAGAAATTACTGTTTGTGCATTTACAATATTCATTGATTTTTGCCATTGAAAAACATCATGTTATTCATATACCAGAAATGTTTGAAGCTACTGACTGAATGAAAGGAGCTGGCATCTCACTCTCTTTGAATCTTCTTTATCATGCTAAGAGGAGCAGGAAAAAGCAAAAAATTTCAGAATTGCACCTTGCAATGCGGAGAAATTACTGTTTGTGCATTTACAATATTCATTGATTTTTGCCATTGAAAAACGTCCAGAAATGATTGAAGCTACTGACTGAATGAAAGGAGCTGGCATCTCACTCTCTTTTAATCTTGTTTATCATGCTAAGAGGAGCAGGAAAAAGCAAAAAATTTCAGAATTGCACCTTGCAATGCGGAGAAATTACTGTTTGTGCATTTACAATATTCATTGATTTTTGCCATTGAAAAACGTCCAGAAATGATTGAAGCTACTGACTGAATGAAAGGAGCTGGCATCTCACTCTCTTTGAATCTTCTTTATCATGCTAAGAGGAGCAGGAAAAAGCAAAAAATTTCAGAATTGCACCTTGCAATGCGGATAAATTACTGTTTGTGCATTTACAATATTCATTGATTTTTGCCGTTGAAAAACATCATATTATTCATATACCAGAAATGATTGAAGCTACTGACTGAATGAAAGGAGCTGGCATCTCACTCTCTTTGAATCTTCTTTATCATGCTAAGAGGAGCAGGAAAAAGCAAAAAATTTCAGAATTGCACCTTGCAATGCGGAGAAATTACTGTTTGTGCATTTACAATATTCATTGATTTTTGCCATTGAAAAACGTCCAGAAATGATTGAAGCTACTGACTGAATGAAAGGAGCTGGCATCTCACTCTCTTTGAATCTTCTTTATCATGCTAAGAGGAGCAGGAAAAAGCAAAAAATTTCAGAATTGCACCTTGCAATGCGGATAAATTACTGTTTGTGCATTTACAATATTCATTGATTTTTGCCATTGAAAAACATCATGTTATTCATATACCAGAAATGTTTGAAGCTACTGACTGAATGAAAGGAGCTGACATCTCACTCTCTTTGAATCTTCTTTATCATGCTAAGAGGAGCAGGAAAAAGCTAAAAATTTCAGAATTGCACCTTGCAATGCGGAGAAATTACTGTTTGTGCATTTACAATATTCATTGATTTTTGCCATTGAAAAACGTCCAGAAATGATTGAAGCTACTGACTGAATGAAAGGAGCTGGCATCTCACTCTCTTTGAATCTTCTTTATCATGCTAAGAGGAGCAGGAAAAAGCAAAAAATTTCAGAATTGCACCTTGCAATGCGGAGAAATTACTGTTTGTGCATTTACAATATTCATTGATTTTTGCCATTGAAAAACATCATGTTATTCATATTCCAGAAATGTTTGAAGCTACTGACTGAATGAAAGGAGCTGGCATCTCACTCTCTTTGAATCTTCTTTATGATGCTAAGAGGAGCAGGAAAAAGCAAAAAATTTCAGAATTGCACCTTGCAATGCGGAGAAATTACTGTTTGTGCATTTACAATATTCATTGATTTTTGCCATTGAAAAACATCATGTTATTCATATACCAGAAATGTTTGAAGCTACTGACTGAATGAAAGGAGCTGGCATCTCACTCTCTTTGAATCTTCTTTATCATGCTAAGAGGAGCAGGAAAAAGCAAAAAATTTCAGAATTGCACCTTGCAATGCGGAGAAATTACTGTTTGTGCATTTACAATATTCATTGATTTTTGCCATTGAAAAACATCATGTTATTCATATACCAGAAATGTTTGAAGCTACTGACTGAATGAAAGGAGCTGGCATCTCACTCTCTTTGAATCTTCTTTATCATGCTAAGAGGAGCAGGAAAAAGCAAAAAATTTCAGAATTGCACCTTGCAATGTGGAGAAATTACTGTTTGTGCATTTACAATATTCATTGATTTTTACCATTGAAAAACGTCCAGAAATGATTGAAGCTACTGACTGAATGAAAGTAGCTGGCATCTCACTCTCCTTGAATCTACTTTATCATGCTAAGAGGAGCAGGAAAAAGCAAAAAATTTCAGACTTGCACCTTGCAATGCGTAGAAATTACTGTTTGTGCATTTACAATATTCATTGATTTTTGCCATTGAAAAACATCATGTTATTCATATACCAGAAATGTTTGAAGCTACTGACTGAATGAAAGGAGCTGGCATCTCACTCTCTTTGAATCTTCTTTATCATGCTAAGAGGAGCAGGAAAAAGCAAAAAATTTCAGAATTGCACCTTGAAATGCGGATAAATTACTGTTTGTGCATTTACAATATTCATTGATTTTTGCCATTGAAAAACATCATGTTATTCATATACCAGAAATGTTTGAAGCTACTGACTGAATGAAAGGAGCTGACATCTCACTCTCTTTGAATCTTCTTTATCATGCTAAGAGGAGCAGGAAAAAGCAAAAAATTTCAGAATTGCACCTTGCAATGCGGAGAAATTACTGTTTGTGCATTTACAATATTCATTGATTTTTGCCATTGAAAAACGTCCAGAAATGATTGAAGCTACTGACTGAATGAAAGGAGCTGGCATCTCACTCTCTTTGAATCTTCTTTATCATGCTAAGAGGAGCAGGAAAAAGCAAAAAATTTCAGAATTGCACCTTGCAATGCGGAGAAATTACTGTTTGTGCATTTACAATATTCATTGATTTTTGCCATTGAAAAACATCATGTTATTCATATACCAGAAATGTTTGAAGCTACTGACTGAATGAAAGGAGCTGGCATCTCACTCTCTTTGAATCTTCTTTATGATGCTAAGAGGAGCAGGAAAAAGCAAAAAATTTCAGAATTGCACCTTGCAATGCGGAGAAATTACTGTTTGTGCATTTACAATATTCATTGATTTTTGCCATTGAAAAACATCATGTTATTCATATACCAGAAATGTTTGAAGCTACTGACTGAATGAAAGGAGCTGGCATCTCACTCTCTTTGAATCTTCTTTATCATGCTAAGAGGAGCAGGAAAAAGCAAAAAATTTCAGAATTGCACCTTGCAATGTGGAGAAATTACTGTTTGTGCATTTACAATATTCATTGATTTTTACCATTGAAAAACGTCCAGAAATGATTGAAGCTACTGACTGAATGAAAGTAGCTGGCATCTCACTCTCTTTGAATCTTCTTTATCATGCTAAGAGGAGCAGGAAAAAGCAAAAAATTTCAGACTTGCACCTTGCAATGCGGAGAAGTTACTGTTTGTGCATTTACAATATTCATTGATTTTTGCCATTGAAAAACATCATGTTATTCATATACCAGAAATGTTTGAAGCTACTGACTGAATGAAAGGAGCTGGCATCTCACTCTCTTTGAATCTTCTTTATCATGCTAAGAGGAGCAGGAAAAAGCAAAAAATTTCAGAATTGCACCTTGCAATGCGGAGAAATTACTGTTTGTGCATTTACAATATTCATTGATTTTTGCCATTGAAAAACGTCCAGAAATGATTGAAGCTACTGACTGAATGAAAGGAGCTGGCATCTCACTCTCTTTGAATCTTCTTTATCATGCTAAGAGGAGCAGGAAAAAGCAAAAAATTTCAGAATTGCACCTTGCAATGCGGAGAAATTACTGTTTGTGCATTTACAATATTCATTGATTTTTGCCATTGAAAAACGTCCAGAAATGATTGAAGCTACTGACTGAATGAAAGGAGCTGGCATCTCACTCTCTTTGAATCTTCTTTATCATGCTAAGAGGAGCAGGAAAAAGCAAAAAATTTCAGAATTGCACCTTGCAATGCGGAGAAATTACTGTTTGTGCATTTACAATATTCATTGATTTTTGCCATTGAAAAACATGTTATTCATATACCAGAAATGTTTGAAGCTACTGACTGAATGAAAGGAGCTGGCACCTCACTCTCTTTGAATCTTCTTTATCATGCTAAGAGGAGCGGGAAAAAGCAAAAAATTTCAGAATTGCACCTTGCAATGCGGAGAAATTACTGTTTGTGCATTTACAATATTCATTGATTTTTGCCATTGAAAAACGTCCAGAAATGATTGAAGGTACTGACTGAATGAAAGGAGCTGGCATCTCACTCTCTTTGAATCTTCTTTATCATGCTAAGAGGAGCAGGAAAAAGCAAAAAATTTCAGAATTGCACCTTGCAATGAGGAGAAATTACTGTTTGTGCATTTACAATATTCATTGATTTTTGACATTGAAAAACGTCCAGAAATGATTGAAGCTACTGACTGAATGAAAGGAGCTGGCATCTCACTCTCTTTGAATCTTCTTTATCATGCTAAGAGGAGCAGGAAAAAGCAAAAAATTTCAGAATTGCACCTTGCAATGCGGAGAAATTACAGTTTGTGCATTTACAATATTCATTGATTTTTGCCATTGAAAAACATCCAGAAATGATTGAAGCTACTGACTGAATGAAAGGAGCTGGCATCTCACTCTCTTTGAATCTTCTTTATCATGCTAAGAGGAGCAGGAAGAAGCAAAAAATTTCAGAATTGCACCTTGCAATGCGGAGAAATTACTGTTTGTGCATTTACAATATTCATTGATTTTTGCCATTGAAAAACATCATGTTATTCATATACCAGAAATGTTTGAAGCTACTGACTGAATGAAAGGAGCTGGCATCTCAATCTCTTTGAATCTTCTTTATCATGCTAAGAGGAGCAGGAAAAAGCAAAAAATTTCAGAATTGCACCTTGCAATGTGGAGAAATTACTGTTTGTGCATTTACAATATTCATTGATTTTTACCATTGAAAAACGTCCAGAAATGATTGAAGCTACTGACTGAATGAAAGTAGCTGGCATCTCACTCTCTTTGAATCTTCTTTATCATGCTAAGAGGAGCAGGAAAAAGCAAAAAATTTCAGACTTGCACCTTGCAATGCGGAGAAATTACTGTTTGTGCATTTACAATATTCATTGATTTTTGCCATTGAAAAACATCATGTTATTCATATACCAGAAATGTTTGAAGCTACTGACTGAATGAAAGGAGCTGGCATCTCACTCTCTTTGAATCTTCTTTATCATGCTAAGAGGAGCAGGAAAAAGCAAAAAATTTCAGACTTGCACCTTGCAATGCGGAGAAATTACTGTTTGTGCATTTACAATATTCATTGATTTTTGCCATTGAAAAACATCATGTTATTCATATACCAGAAATGTTTGAAGCTACTGACTGAATGAAAGGAGCTGGCATCTCACTCTCTTTGAATCTTCTTTATCATGCTAAGAGGAGCAGGAAAAAGCAAAAAATTTCAGAATTGCACCTTGCAATGCGGAGAAATTACTGTTTGTGCATTTACAATATTCATTGATTTTTGCCATTGAAAAACGTCCAGAAATGATTGAAGGTACTGACTGAATGAAAGGAGCTGGCATCTCACTCTCTTTGAATCTTCTTTATCATGCTAAGAGGAGCAGGAAAAAGCAAAAAATTTCAGAATTGCACCTTGCAATGCGGAGAAATTACTGTTTGTGCATTTACAATATTCATTGATTTTTGCCATTGAAAAACGTCCAGAAATGATTGAAGCTACTGACTGAATGAAAGGAGCTGGCATCTCACTCTCTTTGAATCTTCTTTATCATGCTAAGAGGAGCAGGAAAAAGCAAAAAATTTCAGAATTGCACCTTGCAATGCGGAGAAATTACAGTTTGTGCATTTACAATATTCATTGATTTTTGCCATTGAAAAACGTCCAGAAATGATTGAAGCTACTGACTGAATGAAAGGAGCTGGCATCTCACTCTCTTTGAATCTTCTTTATCATGCTAAGAGGAGCAGGAAAAAGCAAAAAATTTCAGAATTGCACCTTGCAATGCGGAGAAATTACTGTTTGTGCATTTACAATATTCGTTGATTTTTGCCATTGAAAAACGTCCAGAAATGATTGAAGCTACTGACTGAATGAAAGGAGCTGGCATCTCACTCTCTTTGAATCTTCTTTATCATGCTAAGTGGAGCAGGAAAAAGCAAAAAATTTCAGAATTGCACCTTGCAATGCGGAGAAATTACTGTTTGTGCATTTACAATATTCATTGATTTTTGCCATTGAAAAACATCATGTTATTCATATACCAGAAATGTTTGAAGCTACTGACTGAATGAAAGGAGCTGGCATCTCACTCTCTTTGAATCTTCTTTATCATGCTAAGAGGAGCAGGAAAAAGCAAAAAATTTCAGAATTGCACCTTGCAATGCGGAGAAATTACTGTTTGTGCATTTACAATATTCATTGATTTTTGCCATTGAAAAACATCATGTTATTCATATACCAGAAATGTTTGAAGCTACTGACTGAATGAAAGGAGCTGGCATCTCACTCTCTTTGAATCTTCTTTATCATGCTAAGAGGAGCAGGAAAAAGCAAAAAATTTCAGAATTGCACCTTGCAATGTGGAGAAATTACTGTTTGTGCATTTACAATATTCATTGATTTTTACCATTGAAAAACGTCCAGAAATGATTGAAGCTACTGACTGAATGAAAGGAGCTGGCATCTCACTCTCTTTGAATCTTCTTTATCATGCTAAGAGGAGCAGGAAAAAGCAAAAAATTTCAGAATTGCACCTTGCAATGCGGAGAAATTACTGTTTGTGCATTTACAATATTCATTGATTTTTGCCATTGAAAAACATCATGTTATTCATATACCAGAAATGTTTGAAGCTACTGACTGAATGAAAGGAGCTGGCATCTCACTCTCTTTGAATCTTCTTTATCATGCTAAGAGGAGCAGGAAAAAGCAAAAAATTTCAGAATTGCACCTTGCAATGCGGAGAAATTACTGTTTGTGCATTTACAATATTCATTGATTTTTGCCATTGAAAAACATCATGTTATTCATATACCAGAAATGTTTGAAGCTACTGACTGAATGAAAGGAGCTGGCATCTCACTCTCTTTGAATCTTCTTTATCATGCTAAGAGGAGCAGGAAAAAGCAAAAAATTTCAGAATTGCACCTTGCAATGTGGAGAAATTACTGTTTGTGCATTTACAATATTCATTGATTTTTACCATTGAAAAACGTCCAGAAATGATTGAAGCTACTGACTGAATGAAAGTAGCTGGCATCTCACTCTCTTTGAATCTTCTTTATCATGCTAAGAGGAGCAGGAAAAAGCAAAAAAATTCAGAATTGCACCTTGCAATGCGGAGAAATTACTGTTTGTGCATTTACAATATTCATTGATTTTTGCCATTGAAAAACGTCCAGAAATGATTGAAGCTACTGACTGAATGAAAGGAGCTGGCATCTCACTCTCTTTGAATCTTCTTTATCATGCTAAGAGGAGCAGGAAAAAGCAAAAAATTTCAGAATTGCACCTTGCAATGCGGAGAAATTACAGTTTGTGCATTTACAATATTCATTGATTTTTGCCATTGAAAAACATCCAGAAATGATTGAAGCTACTGACTGAATGAAAGGAGCTGGCATCTCACTCTCTTTGAATCTTCTTTATCATGCTAAGAGGAGCAGGAAAAAGCAAAAAATTTCAGAATTGCACCTTGCAATGCGGAGAAATTACTGTTTGTGCATTTACAATATTCATTGATTTTTGCCATTGAAAAACATCATGTTATTCATATACCAGAAATGTTTGAAGCTACTGACTGAATGAAAGGAGCTGGCATCTCAATCTCTTTGAATCTTCTTTATCATGCTAAGAGGAGCAGGAAAAAGCAAAAAATTTCAGAATTGCACCTTGCAATGTGGAGAAATTACTGTTTGTGCATTTACAATATTCATTGATTTTTACCATTGAAAAACGTCCAGAAATGATTGAAGCTACTGACTGAATGAAAGTAGCTGGCATCTCACTCTCTTTGAATCTTCTTTATCATGCTAAGAGGAGCAGGAAAAAGCAAAAAATTTCAGACTTGCACCTTGCAATGCGGAGAAATTACTGTTTGTGCATTTACAATATTCATTGATTTTTGCCATTGAAAAACATCATGTTATTCATATACCAGAAATGTTTGAAGCTACTGACTGAATGAAAGGAGCTGGCATCTCACTCTCTTTGATTCTTCTTTATCATGCTAAGAGGAGCAGGAAAAAGCAAAAAATTTCAGACTTGCACCTTGCAATGCGGAGAAATTACTGTTTGTGCATTTACAATATTCATTGATTTTTGCCATTGAAAAACATCATGTTATTCATATACCAGAAATGTTTGAAGCTACTGACTGAATGAAAGGAGCTGGCATCTCACTCTCTTTGAATCTTCTTTATCATGCTAAGAGGAGCAGGAAAAAGCAAAAAATTTCAGAATTGCACCTTGCAATGCGGAGAAATTACTGTTTGTGCATTTACAATATTCTTTGATTTTTGCCATTGAAAAACGTCCAGAAATGATTGAAGGTACTGAATGAATGAAAGGAGCTGGCATCTCACTCTCTTTGAATCTTCTTTATCATGCTAAGAGGAGCAGGAAAAAGCAAAAAATTTCAGAATTGCACCTTGCAATGCGGAGAAATTACTGTTTGTGCATTTACAATATTCATTGATTTTTGCCATTGAAAAACGTCCAGAAATGATTGAAGCTACTGACTGAATGAAAGGAGCTGGCATCTCACTCTCTTTGAATCTTCTTTATCATGCTAAGAGGAGCAGGAAAAAGCAAAAAATTTCAGAATTGCACCTTGCAATGCGGAGAAATTACAGTTTGTGCATTTACAATATTCATTGATTTTTGCCATTGAAAAACGTCCAGAAATGATTGAAGCTACTGACTGAATGAAAGGAGCTGGCATCTCACTCTCTTTGAATCTTCTTTATCATGCTAAGAGGAGCAGGAAAAAGCAAAAAATTTCAGAATTGCACCTTGCAATGCGGAGAAATTACTGTTTGTGCATTTACAATATTCGTTGATTTTTGCCATTGAAAAACGTCCAGAAATGATTGAAGCTACTGACTGAATGAAAGGAGCTGGCATCTCACTCTCTTTGAATCTTCTTTATCATGCTAAGTGGAGCAGGAAAAAGCAAAAAATTTCAGAATTGCACCTTGCAATGCGGAGAAATTACTGTTTGTGCATTTACAATATTCATTGATTTTTGCCATTGAAAAACATCATGTTATTCATATACCAGAAATGTTTGAAGCTACTGACTGAATGAAAGGAGCTGGCATCTCACTCTCTTTGAATCTTCTTTATCATGCTAAGAGGAGCAGGAAAAAGCAAAAAATTTCAGAATTGCACCTTGCAATGCGGAGAAATTACTGTTTGTGCATTTACAATATTCATTGATTTTTGCCATTGAAAAACATCATGTTATTCATATACCAGAAATGTTTGAAGCTACTGACTGAATGAAAGGAGCTGGCATCTCACTCTCTTTGAATCTTCTTTATCATGCTAAGAGGAGCAGGAAAAAGCAAAAAATTTCAGAATTGCACCTTGCAATGTGGAGAAATTACTGTTTGTGCATTTACAATATTCATTGATTTTTACCATTGAAAAACGTCCAGAAATGATTGAAGCTACTGACTGAATGAAAGGAGCTGGCATCTCACTCTCTTTGAATCTTCTTTATCATGCTAAGAGGAGCAGGAAAAAGCAAAAAATTTCAGACTTGCACCTTGCAATGCGGAGAAATTACTGTTTGTGCATTTACAATATTCATTGATTTTTGCCATTGAAAAACATCATGTTATTCATATACCAGAAATGTTTGAAGCTACTGACTGAATGAAAGGAGCTGGCATCTCACTCTCTTTGAATCTTCTTTATCATGCTAAGAGGAGCAGGAAAAAGCAAAAAATTTCAGAATTGCACCTTGCAATGCTGAGAAATTACTGTTTGTGCATTTACAATATTCATTGATTTTTGCCATTGAAAAACGTCCAGAAATGATTGAAGCTACTGACTGAATGAAAGGAGCTGGCATCTCACTCTCTTTGAATCTTCTTTATCATGCTAAGAGGAGCAGGAAAAAGCAAAAAATTTCAGAATTGCACCTTGCAATGCGGAGAAATTACTGTTTGTGCATTTACAATATTCATTGATTTTTGCCATTGAAAAACGTCCAGAAATGATTGAAGCTACTGACTGAATGAAAGGAGCTGGCATCTCACTCTCTTTGAATCTTCTTTATCATGCTAAGAGGAGCAGGAAAAAGCAAAAAATTTCAGAATTGCACCTTGCAATGCGGAGAAATTACTGTTTGTGCATTTACAATATTCATTGATTTTTGCCATTGAAAAACATGCTATTCATATACCAGAAATGTTTGAAGCTACTGACTGAATGAAAGGAGCTGGCACCTCACTCTCTTTGAATCTTCTTTATCATGCTAAGAGGAGCGGGAAAAAGCAAAAAATTACAGAATTGCACCTTGCAATGCGGAGAAATTACTGTTTGTGCATTTACAATATTCATTGATTTTTGCCATTGAAAAACGTCCTGAAATGATTGAAGGTACTGACTGAATGAAAGGAGATGGCATCTCACTCTCTTTGAATCTTCTTTATCATGCTAAGAGGAGCAGGAAAAAGCAAAAAATTTCAGAATTGCACCTTGCAATGCGGAGAAATTACTGTTTGTGCATTTACAATATTCATTGATTTTTGCCATTGAAAAACGTCCAGAAATGATTGAAGCTACTGACTGAATGAAAGGAGCTGGCATCTCACTCTCTTTGAATCTTCTTTATCATGCTAAGAGGAGCAGGAAAAAGCAAAAAATTTCAGAATTGCACCTTGCAATGCGGAGAAATTACAGTTTGTGCATTTACAATATTCATTGATTTTTGCCATTGAAAAACATCCAGAAATGATTGAAGCTACTGACTGAATGAAAGGAGCTGGCATCTCACTCTCTTTGAATCTTCTTTATCATGCTAAGAGGAGCAGGAAAAAGCAAAAAATTTCAGAATTTCACCTTGCAATGCGGAGAAATTACTGTTTGTGCATTTACAATATTCATTGATTTTTGCCATTGAAAAACATCATGTTATTCATATACCAGAAATGTTTGAAGCTACTGACTGAATGAAAGGAGCTGGCATCTCACTCTCTTTGAATCTTCTTTATCATGCTAAGAGGAGCAGGAAAAAGCAAAAAATTTCAGAATTGCACCTTGCAATGTGGAGAAATTACTGTTTGTGCATTTACAATATTCATTGATTTTTACCATTGAAAAACGTCCAGAAATGATTGAAGCTACTGACTGAATGAAAGTAGCTGGCATCTCACTCTCTTTGAATCTTCTTTATCATGCTAAGAGGAGCAGGAAAAAGCAAAAAATTTCAGACTTGCACCTTGCAATGCGGAGAAATTACTGTTTGTGCATTTACAATATTCATTGATTTTTGCCATTGAAAAACATCATGTTATTCATATACCAGAAATGTTTGAAGCTACTGACAATGAAAGGAGCTGGCATCTCACTCTCTTTGAATCTTCTTTATCATGCTAAGAGGAGCAGGAAAAAGCAAAAAATTTCAGAATTGCACCTTGCAATGCGGAGAAATTACTGTTTGTGCATTTACAATATTCATTGATTTTTGCCATTGAAAAACATCATGTTATTCATATACCAGAAATGTTTGAAGCTACTGACTGAATGAAAGGAGCTGGCATCTCACTCTCTTTGAATCTTCTTTATCATGCTAAGAGGAGCAGGAAAAAGCAAAAAATTTCAGAATTGCACCTTGCAATGCGGAGAAATTACTGTTTGTGCATTTACAATATTCATTGATTTTTGCCATTGAAAAACGTCCAGAAATGATTGAAGCTACTGACTGAATGAAAGGAGCTGGCATCTCACTCTCTTTGAATCTTCTTTATCATGCTAAGAGGGGCAGGAAAAAGCAAAAAATTTCAGAATTGCACCTTGCAATGCGGAGAAATTACTGTTTGTGCATTTACAATATTCATTGATTTTTGCCATTGAAAAACGTCCAGAAATGATTGAAGCTACTGACTGAATGAAAGGAGCTGGCATCTCACTCTCTTTGAATCTTCTTTATCATGCTAAGAGGAGCAGGAAAAAGCAAAAAATTTCAGAATTGCACCTTGCAATGCGGAGAAATTACTGTTTGTGCATTTACAATATTCATTGATTTTTGCCATTGAAAAACATGCTATTCATATACCAGAAATGTTTGAAGCTACTGACTGAATGAAAGGAGCTGGCACCTCACTCTCTTTGAATCTTCTTTATCATGCTAAGAGGAGCGGGAAAAAGCAAAAAATTACAGAATTGCACCTTGCAATGCGGAGAAATTACTGTTTGTGCATTTACAATATTCATTGATTTTTGCCATTGAAAAACGTCCTGAAATGATTGAAGGTACTGACTGAATGAAAGGAGATGGCATCTCACTCTCTTTGAATCTTCTTTATCATGCTAAGAGGAGCAGGAAAAAGCAAAAAATTTCAGAATTGCACCTTGCAATGCGGAGAAATTACTGTTTGTGCATTTACAATATTCATTGATTTTTGCCATTGAAAAACGTCCAGAAATGATTGAAGCTACTGACTGAATGAAAGGAGCTGGCATCTCACTCTCTTTGAATCTTCTTTATCATGCTAAGAGGAGCAGGAAAAAGCAAAAAATTTCAGAATTGCACCTTGCAATGCGGAGAAATTACAGTTTGTGCATTTACAATATTCATTGATTTTTGCCATTGAAAAACATCCAGAAATGATTGAAGCTACTGACTGAATGAAAGGAGCTGGCATCTCACTCTCTTTGAATCTTCTTTATCATGCTAAGAGGAGCAGGAAAAAGCAAAAAATTTCAGAATTGCACCTTGCAATGCGGAGAAATTACTGTTTGTGCATTTACAATATTCATTGATTTTTGCCATTGAAAAACATCATGTTATTCATATACCAGAAATGTTTGAAGCTACTGACTGAATGAAAGGAGCTGGCATCTCACTCTCTTTGAATCTTCTTTATCATGCTAAGAGGAGCAGGAAAAAGCAAAAAATTTCAGAATTGCACCTTGCAATGTGGAGAAATTACTGTTTGTGCATTTACAATATTCATTGATTTTTACCATTGAAAAACGTCCAGAAATGATTGAAGCTACTGACTGAATGAAAGTAGCTGGCATCTCACTCTCTTTGAATCTTCTTTATCATGCTAAGAGGAGCAGGAAAAAGGAAAAAATTTCAGACTTGCACCTTGCAATGCGGAGAAATTACTGTTTGTGCATTTACAATATTCATTGATTTTTGCCATTGAAAAACATCATGTTATTCATATACCAGAAATGTTTGAAGCTACTGACAATGAAAGGAGCTGGCATCTCACTCTCTTTGAATCTTCTTTATCATGCTAAGAGGAGCAGGAAAAAGCAAAAAATTTCAGAATTGCACCTTGCAATGCGGAGAAATTACTGTTTGTGCATTTACAATATTCATTGATTTTTGCCATTGAAAAACATCATGTTATTCATATACCAGAAATGTTTGAAGCTACTGACTGAATGAAAGGAGCTGGCATCTCACTCTCTTTGAATCTTCTTTATCATGCTAAGAGGAGCAGGAAAAAGCAAAAAATTTCAGAATTGCACCTTGCAATGTGGAGAAATTACTGTTTGTGCATTTACAATATTCATTGATTTTTACCATTGAAAAACGTCCAGAAATGATTGAAGCTACTGACTGAATGAAAGTAGCTGGCATCTCACTCTCTTTGAATCTTCTTTATCATGCTAAGAGGAGCAGGAAAAAGCAAAAAATTTCAGACTTGCACCTTGCAATGCGGAGAAATTACTGTTTGTGCATTTACAATATTCATTGATTTTTGCCATTGAAAAACATCATGTTATTCATATACCAGAAATGTTTGAAGCTACTGACTGAATGAAAGGAGCTGGCATCTCACTCTCTTTGAATCTTCTTTATCATGCTAAGAGGAGCAGGAAAAAGCAAAAAATTTCAGAATTGCACCTTGCAATGCGGAGAAATTACTGTTTGTGCATTTATAATATTCAATGATTTTTGCCATTGAAAAACGTCCAGAAATGATTGAAGCTACTGACTGAACGAAAGGAGCTGGCATCTCACTCTCTTTGAATCTTCTTTATCATGCTAAGAGGAGCAGGAAAAAGCAAAAAATTTCAGAATTGCACCTTGCAATGCGGAGAAATTACTGTTTGTGCATTTACAATATTCATTGATTTTTGCCATTGAAAAACATCATGTTATTCATATACCAGAAATGTTTGAAGCTACTGACTGAATGAAAGGAGCTGGCATCTCACTCTCTTTGAATCTTCTTTATCATGCTAAGAGGAGCAGGAAAAAGCAAAAAATTTCAGAATTGCACCTTGCAATGCGGAGAAATTACTGTTTGTGCATTTACAATATTCATTGATTTTTGCCATTGAAAAACGTCCAGAAATGATTGAAGCTACTGACTGAATGAAAGGAGCTGGCATCTCACTCTCTTTGAATCTTCTTTATCATGCTAAGAGGGGCAGGAAAAAGCAAAAAATTTCAGAATTGCACCTTGCAATGCGGAGAAATTACTGTTTGTGCATTTACAATATTCATTGATTTTTGCCATTGAAAAACGTCCAGAAATGATTGAAGCTACTGACTGAATGAAAGGAGCTGGCATCTCACTCTCTTTGAATCTTCTTTATCATGCTAAGAGGAGCAGGAAAAAGCAAAAAATTTCAGAATTGCATCTTGCAATGCGGAGAAATTACAGTTTGTGCATTTACAATATTCATTGATTTTTGCCATTGAAAAACATCCAGAAATGATTGAAGCTACTGACTGAATGAAAGGAGCTGGCATCTCACTCTCTTTGAATCTTCTTTATCATGCTAAGAGGAGCAGGAAAAAGCAAAAAATTTCAGAATTGCACCTTGCAATGCGGAGAAATTACTGTTTGTGCATTTACAATATTCATTGATTTTTGCCATTGAAAAACATCATGTTATTCATATACCAGAAATGTTTGAAGCTACTGACTGAATGAAAGGAGCTGGCATCTCACTCTCTTTGAATCTTCTTTATCATGCTAAGAGGAGCAGGAAAAAGCAAAAAATTTCAGAATTGCACCTTGCAATGTGGAGAAATTACTGTTTGTGCATTTACAATATTCATTGATTTTTACCATTGAAAAACGTCCAGAAATGATTGAAGCTACTGACTGAATGAAAGTAGCTGGCATCTCACTCTCTTTGAATCTTCTTTATCATGCTAAGAGGAGCAGGAAAAAGCAAAAAATTTCAGACTTGCACCTTGCAATGCGGAGAAATTACTGTTTGTGCATTTACAATATTCATTGATTTTTGCCATTGAAAAACATCATGTTATTCATATACCAGAAATGTTTGAAGCTACTGACTGAATGAAAGGAGCTGGCATCTCACTCTCTTTGAATCTTCTTTATCATGCTAAGAGGAGCAGGAAAAAGCAAAAAATTTCAGAATTGCACCTTGCAATGCGGAGAAATTACTGTTTGTGCATTTACAATATTCATTGATTTTTGCCATTGAAAAACATCATGTTATTCATATACCAGAAATGTTTGAAGCTACTGACTGAATGAAAGGAGCTGGCATCTTACTCTCTTTGAATCTTCTTTATCATGCTAAGAGGAGCAGGAAAAAGCAAAAAATTTCAGAATTGCACCTTGCAATGTGGAGAAATTACTGTTTGTGCATTTACAATATTCATTGATTTTTGCCACTGAAAAACGTCCAGAAATGATTGAAGCTACTGACTGAATGAAAGGAGCTGGCATCTCACTCTCTTTGAATCTTCTTTATCATGCTAAGAGGAGCAGGAAAAAGCAAAAAATTTCAGAATTGCACCTTGCAATGCGGAGAAATTATTGTTTGTGCATTTACAATATTCATTGATTTTTGCCATTGAAAAACATCATGTTATTCATATACCAGAAATGTTTGAAGCTACTGACTGAATGAAAGGAGCTGGCATCTCACTCTCTTTGAATCTTCTTTATCATGCTAAGAGGAGCAGGAAAAAGCAAAAAATTTCAGAATTGCACCTTGCAATGCGGAGAAATTACTGTTTGTGCATTTATAATATTCAATGATTTTTGCCATTGAAAAACATCCAGAAATGATTGAAGCTACTGACTGAACGAAAGGAGCTGGCATCTCACTCTCTTTGAATCTTCTTTATCATGCTAAGAAGAGCAGGAAAAAGCAAAAAATTTCAGAATTGCACCTTGCAATGCGGAGAAATTACTGTTTGTGCATTTACAATATTCATTGATTTTTGCCATTGAAAAACATCATGTTATTCATATACCAGAAATGTTTGAAGCTACTGACTGAATGAAAGGAGCTGGCATCTCACTCTCTTTGAATCTTCTTTATCATGCTAAGAGGAGCAGGAAAAAGCAAAAAATTTCAGAATTGCACCTTGCAATGCGGAGAAATTACTGTTTGTGCATTTACAATATTCATTGATTTTTGCCATTGAAAAACGTCCAGAAATGATTGAAGCTACTGACTGAATGAAAGGAGCTGGCATCTCACTCTCTTTGAATCTTCTTTATCATGCTAAGAGGAGCAGGAAAAAGCAAAAAATTTCAGAATTGCACCTTGCAATGCGGAGAAATTACTGTTTGTGCATTTACAATATTCATTCATTTTTGCCATTGAAAAACGTCCAGAAATGATTGAAGCTACTGACTAAATGAAAGGAGCTGGCATCTCACTCTCTTTGAATCTTCTTTATCATGCTAAGAGGAGCAGGAAAAAGCAAAAAATTTCAGAATTGCACCTTGCAATGCGGAGAAATTACTGTTTGTGCATTTACAATATTCATTGATTTTTGCCATTGAAAAACGTCCAGAAATGATTGAAGCTACTGACTGAATGAAAGGAGCTGGCATCTCACTCTCTTTGAATCTTCTTTATCATGCTAAGAGGAGCAGGAAAAAGCAAAAAATTTCAGAATTGCACCTTGCAATGCGGAGAAATTACAGTTTGTGCATTTACAATATTCATTGATTTTTGCCATTGAAAAACATCCAGAAATGATTGAAGCTACTGACTGAATGAAAGGAGCTGGCATCTCACTCTCTTTGAATCTTCTTTATCATGCTAAGAGGAGCAGGAAAAAGCAAAAAATTTCAGAATTGCACCTTGCAATGCGGAGAAATTACTGTTTGTGCATTTACAATATTCATTGATTTTTGCCATTGAAAAACATCATGT
This sequence comes from Phyllobates terribilis, assembly GCF_046119375.1. Lineage (NCBI taxonomy): Eukaryota > Metazoa > Chordata > Amphibia > Anura > Dendrobatidae > Phyllobates > Phyllobates terribilis. Next base: position 1,228,325 of record NW_027363188.1, read on the forward strand.
TATTCATATACCAGAAATGTTTGAAGCTACTGACTGAATGAAAGGAGCTGGCATCTCACTCTCTTTGAATCTTCTTTATCATGCTAAGAGGAGCAGGAAAAAGCAAAAAATTTCAGAATTGCACCTTGCAATGTGGAGAAATTACTGTTTGTGCATTTACAATATTCATTGATTTTTACCATTGAAAAACGTCCAGAAATGATTGAAGCTACTGACTGAATGAAAGTAGCTGGCATCTCACTCTCTTTGAATCTTCTTTATCATGCTAAGAGGAGCAGGAAAAAGCAAAAAATTTCAGACTTGCACCTTGCAATGCGGAGAAATTACTGTTTGTGCATTTACAATATTCATTGATTTTTGCCATTGAAAAACATCATGTTATTCATATACCAGAAATGTTTGAAGCTACTGACTGAATGAATGGAGCTGGCATCTCACTCTCTTTGAATCTTCTTTATCATGCTAAGAGGAGCAGGAAAAAGCAAAAAATTTCAGAATTGCACCTTGCAATGCGGAGAAATTACTGTTTGTGTATTTACAATATTCATTGATTTTTGCCATTGAAAAACATCATGTTATTCATATACCAGAAATGTTTGAAGCTACTGACTGAATGAAAGGAGCTGGCATCTCACTCTCTTTGAATCTTGTTTATCATGCTAAGAGGAGCAGGAAAAAGCAAAAAATTTCAGACTTGCACCTTGCAATGCGGAGAAATTACTGTTTGTGCATTTACAATATTCATTGATTTTTGCCATTGAAAAACATCATGTTATTCATATACCAGAAATGTTTGAAGCTACTGACTGAATGAATGGAGCTGGCATCTCACTCTCTTTGAATCTTCTTTATCATGCTAAGAGGAGCAGGAAAAAGCAAAAAATTTCAGAATTGCACCTTGCAATGCGGAGAAATTACTGTTTGTGCATTTACAATATTCATTGATTTTTGCCATTGAAAAACATCATGTTATTCATATACCAGAAATGTTTGAAGCTACTGACTGAATGAAAGGAGCTGGCATCTCACTCTCTTTGAATCTTGTTTATCATGCTAAGAGGAGCAGGAAAAAGCAAAAAATTTCAGAATTGCACCTTGCAATGCGGAGAAATTACTGTTTGTGCATTTACAATATTCATTGATTTTTGCCATTGAAAAACGTCCAGAAATGATTGAAGCTACTGACTGAATGAAAGGAGCTGGCATCTCACTCTCTTTGAATCTTCTTTATCATGCTAAGAGGAGCAGGAAAAAGCAAAAAATTTCAGAATTGCACCTTGCAATGCGGAGAAATTACAGTTTGTGCATTTACAATATTCATTGATTTTTGCCATTGAAAAACATCCAGAAATGATTGAAGCTACTGACTGAATGAAAGGAGCTGGCATCTCACTCTCTTTGAATCTTCTTTATCATGCTAAGAGGAGCAGGAAAAAGCAAAAAATTTCAGAATTGCACCTTGCAATGCGGAGAAATTACTGTTTGTGCATTTACAATATTCATTGATTTTTGCCATTGAAAAACATCATGTTATTCATATACCAGAAATGTTTGAAGCTACTGACTGAATGAAAGGAGCTGGCATCTCACTCTCTTTGAATCTTCTTTATCATGCTAAGAGGAGCAGGAAAAAGCAAAAAATTTCAGAATTGCACCTTGCAATGTGGAGAAATTACTGTTTCTGCATTTACAATATTCATTGATTTTTACCATTGAAAAACGTCCAGAAATGATTGAAGCTACTGACTGAATGAAAGTAGCTGGCATCTCACTCTCTTTGAATCTTCTTTATCATGCTAAGAGGAGCAGGAAAAAGCAAAAAATTTCAGACTTGCACCTTGCAATGCGGAGAAATTACTGTTTGTGCATTTACAATATTCATTGATTTTTGCCATTGAAAAACATCATGTTATTCATATACCAGAAATGTTTGAAGCTACTGACTGAATGAAAGGAGCTGGCATCTCACTCTCTTTGAATCTTCTTTATCATGCTAAGAGGAGCAGGAAAAAGCAAAAAATTTCAGAATTGCACCTTGCAATGCGGAGAAATTACTGTTTGTGCATTTACAATATTCATTGATTTTTGCCATTGAAAAACATCATGTTATTCATATACCAGAAATGTTTGAAGCTACTGACTGAATGAAAGGAGCTGGCATCTCACTCTCTTTGAATCTTCTTTATCATGCTAAGAGGAGCAGGAAAAAGCAAAAAATTTCAGAATTGCACCTTGCAATGTGGAGAAATTACTGTTTGTGCATTTACAATATTCATTGATTTTTACCATTGAAAAACGTCCAGAAATGATTGAAGCTACTGACTGAATGAAAGTAGCTGGCATCTCACTCTCTTTGAATCTTCTTTATCATGCTAAGAGGAGCAGGAAAAAGCAAAAAATTTCAGACTTGCACCTTGCAATGCGGAGAAATTACTGTTTGTGCATTTACAATATTCATTGATTTTTGCCATTGAAAAACATCATGTTATTCATATACCAGAAATGTTTGAAGCTACTGACTGAATGAAAGGAGCTGGCATCTCACTCTCTTTGAATCTTCTTTATCATGCTAAGAGGAGCAGGAAAAAGCAAAAAATTTCAGAATTGCACCTTGCAATGCGGAGAAATTACTGTTTGTGCATTTATAATATTCAATGATTTTTGCCATTGAAAAACATCCAGAAATGATTGAAGCTACTGACTGAACGAAAGGAGCTGGCATCTCACTCTCTTTGAATCTTCTTTATCATGCTAAGAGGAGCAGGAAAAAGCAAAAAATTTCAGAATTGCACCTTGCAATGCGGAGAAATTACTGTTTGTGCATTTACAATATTCATTGATTTTTGCCATTGAAAAACATCATGTTATTCATATACCAGAAATGTTTGAAGCTACTGACTGAATGAAAGGAGCTGGCATCTCACTCTCTTTGAATCTTCTTTATCATGCTAAGAGGAGCAGGAAAAAGCAAAAAATTTCAGAATTGCACCTTGCAATGCGGAGAAATTACTGTTTGTGCATTTACAATATTCATTGATTTTTGCCATTGAAAAACGTCCAGAAATGATTGAAGCTACTGACTGAATGAAAGGAGCTGGCATCTCACTCTCTTTGAATCTTCTTTATCATGCTAAGAGGAGCAGGAAAAAGCAAAAAATTTCAGAATTGCACCTTGCAATGCGGAGAAATTACTGTTTGTGCATTTACAATATTCATTGATTTTTGCCATTGAAAAACGTCCAGAAATGATTGAAGCTACTGACTGAATGAAAGGAGCTGGCATCTCACTCTCTTTGAATCTTGTTTATCATGCTAAGAGGAGCAGGAAAAAGCAAAAAATTTCAGAATTGCACCTTGCAATGCGGAGAAATTACTGTTTGTGCATTTACAATATTCATTGATTTTTGCCATTGAAAAAGGTCCAGAAATGATTGAAGCTACTGACTGAATGAAAGGAGCTGGCATCTCACTCTCTTTGAATCTTCTTTATCATGCTAAGAGGAGCAGGAAAAAGCAAAAAATTTCAGAATTGCACCTTGCAATGCGGAGAAATTACTGTTTGTGCATTTACAATATTCATTGATTTTTGCCATTGAAAAACATCATGTTATTCATATACCAGAAATGTTTGAAGCTACTGACTGAATGAAAGGAGCTGGCATCTCACTCTCTTTGAATCTTCTTTATCATGCTAGGATTAGCAGGAAAAAGCAAAAAATTTCCGAATTGCACCTTGCAATGTGGAGAAATTACTGTTTGTGCATTTACAATATTCATTGATTTTTGCCATTGAAAAACGTCCAGAAATGATTGAAGCTACTGACTGAATGAAAGGAGCTGGCATCTCACTCTCTTTGAATCTTCTTTATCATGCTAAGAGGAGCAGGAAAAAGCAAAAAATTTCAGAATTGCACCTTGCAATGCGGAGAAATTACTGTTTGTGCATTTACAATATTCATTGATTTTTGCCATTGAAAAACGTCCAGAAATGATTGAAGCTACTGACTGAATAAAAGGAGCTGGCATCTCACTCTCTTTGAATCTTGTTTATCATGCTAAGAGGAGCAGGAAAAAGCAAAAAATTTCAGAATTGCACCTTGCAATGCGGAGAAATTACTGTTTGTGCATTTACAATATTCATTGATTTTTGCCATTGAAAAACATCATGTTATTCATATACCAGAAATGTTTGAAGCTACTGACTGAATGAAAGGAGCTGGCATCTCACTCTCTTTGAATCTTCTTTATCATGCTAAGAGGAGCAGGAAAAAGCAAAAAATTTCAGAATTGCACCTTGCAATGTGGAGAAATTACTGTTTCTGCATTTACAATATTCATTGATTTTTACCATTGAAAAACGTCCAGAAATGATTGAAGCTACTGACTGAATGAAAGTAGCTGGCATCTCACTCTCTTTGAATCTTCTTTATCATGCTAAGAGGAGCAGGAAAAAGCAAAAAATTTCAGACTTGCACCTTGCAATGCGGAGAAATTACTGTTTGTGCATTTACAATATTCATTGATTTTTGCCATTGAAAAACATCATGTTATTCATATACCAGAAATGTTTGAAGCTACTGACTGAATGAAAGGAGCTGGCATCTCACTCTCTTTGAATCTTCTTTATCATGCTAAGAGGAGCAGGAAAAAGCAAAAAATTTCAGAATTGCACCTTGCAATGCGGAGAAATTACTGTTTGTGCATTTACAATATTCATTGATTTTTGCCATTGAAAAACATCATGTTATTCATATACCAGAAATGTTTGAAGCTACTGACTGAATGAAAGGAGCTGGCATCTCACTCTCTTTGAATCTTCTTTATCATGCTAAGAGGAGCAGGAAAAAGCAAAAAATTTCAGAATTGCACCTTGCAATGTGGAGAAATTACTGTTTGTGCATTTACAATATTCATTGATTTTTACCATTGAAAAACGTCCAGAAATGATTGAAGCTACTGACTGAATGAAAGTAGCTGGCATCTCACTCTCTTTGAATCTTCTTTATCATGCTAAGAGGAGCAGGAAAAAGCAAAAAATTTCAGACTTGCACCTTGCAATGCGGAGAAATTACTGTTTGTGCATTTACAATATTCATTGATTTTTGCCATTGAAAAACATCATGTTATTCATATACCAGAAATGTTTGAAGCTACTGACTGAATGAAAGGAGCTGGCATCTCACTCTCTTTGAATCTTCTTTATCATGCTAAGAGGAGCAGGAAAAAGCAAAAAATTTCAGAATTGCACCTTGCAATGCGGAGAAATTACTGTTTGTGCATTTATAATATTCAATGATTTTTGCCATTGAAAAACATCCAGAAATGATTGAAGCTACTGACTGAACGAAAGGAGCTGGCATCTCACTCTCTTTGAATCTTCTTTATCATGCTAAGAGGAGCAGGAAAAAGCAAAAAATTTCAGAATTGCACCTTGCAATGCGGAGAAATTACTGTTTGTGCATTTACAATATTCATTGATTTTTGCCATTGAAAAACATCATGTTATTCATATACCAGAAATGTTTGAAGCTACTGACTGAATGAAAGGAGCTGGCATCTCACTCTCTTTGAATCTTCTTTATCATGCTAAGAGGAGCAGGAAAAAGCAAAAAATTTCAGAATTGCACCTTGCAATGCGGAGAAATTACTGTTTGTGCATTTACAATATTCATTGATTTTTGCCATTGAAAAACGTCCAGAAATGATTGAAGCTACTGACTGAATGAAAGGAGCTGGCATCTCACTCTCTTTGAATCTTCTTTATCATGCTAAGAGGAGCAGGAAAAAGCAAAAAATTTCAGAATTGCACCTTGCAATGCGGAGAAATTACTGTTTGTGCATTTACAATATTCATTGATTTTTGCCATTGAAAAACGTCCAGAAATGATTGAAGCTACTGACTGAATGAAAGGAGCTGGCATCTCACTCTCTTTGAATCTTGTTTATCATGCTAAGAGGAGCAGGAAAAAGCAAAAAATTTCAGAATTGCACCTTGCAATGCGGAGAAATTACTGTTTGTGCATTTACAATATTCATTGATTTTTGCCATTGAAAAAGGTCCAGAAATGATTGAAGCTACTGACTGAATGAAAGGAGCTGGCATCTCACTCTCTTTGAATCTTCTTTATCATGCTAAGAGGAGCAGGAAAAAGCAAAAAATTTCAGAATTGCACCTTGCAATGCGGAGAAATTACTGTTTGTGCATTTACAATATTCATTGATTTTTGCCATTGAAAAACATCATGTTATTCATATACCAGAAATGTTTGAAGCTACTGACTGAATGAAAGGAGCTGGCATCTCACTCTCTTTGAATCTTCTTTATCATGCTAGGATTAGCAGGAAAAAGCAAAAAATTTCCGAATTGCACCTTGCAATGTGGAGAAATTACTGTTTGTGCATTTACAATATTCATTGATTTTTGCCATTGAAAAACGTCCAGAAATGATTGAAGCTACTGACTGAATGAAAGGAGCTGGCATCTCACTCTCTTTGAATCTTCTTTATCATGCTAAGAGGAGCAGGAAAAAGCAAAAAATTTCAGAATTGCACCTTGCAATGCGGAGAAATTACTGTTTGTGCATTTACAATATTCATTGATTTTTGCCATTGAAAAACGTCCAGAAATGATTGAAGCTACTGACTGAATGAAAGGAGCTGGCATCTCACTCTCTTTGAATCTTGTTTATCATGCTAAGAGGAGCAGGAAAAAGCAAAAAATTTCAGAATTGCACCTTGCAATGCGGAGAAATTACTGTTTGTGCATTTACAATATTCATTGATTTTTGCCATTGAAAAACGTCCAGAAATGATTGAAGCTACTGACTGAATGAAAGGAGCTGGCATCTCACTCTCTTTGAATCTTCTTTATCATGCTAATAGGAGCAGGAAAAAGCAAAAAATTTCAGAATTGCACCTTGCAATGCGGAGAAATTACTGTTTGTGCATTTACAATATTCATTGATTTTTGCCATTGAAAAACATCATGTTATTCATATACCAGAAATGATTGAAGCTACTGACTGAATGAAAGGAGCTGGCATCTCACTCTCTTTGAATCTTCTTTATCATGCTAAGAGGAGCAGGAAAAAGCAAAAAATTTCAGAATTGAACCTTGCAATGCGGAGAAATTACTGTTTGTGCATTTACAATATTCATTGATTTTTGCCATTGAAAAACGTCCAGAAATGATTGAAGCTACTGACTGAATGAAAGGAGCTGGCATCTCACTCTCTTTGAATCTTCTTTATCATGCTAAGAGGAGCAGGAAAAAGCAAAAAATTTCAGAATTGCACCTTGCAATGCGGAGAAATTATTTTTTGTGCATTTACAATATTCATTGATTTTTGCCATTGAAAAACATCATGTTATTCATATACCAGAAATGTTTGAAGCTACTGACTGAATGAAAGGAGCTGACATCTCACTCTCTTTGAGTCTTCTTTATCATGCTAAGAGGAGCAGGAAAAAGCAAAAAATTTCAGAATTGCACCTTGCAATGCGGAGAAATTACTGTTTGTGCATTTACAATATTCATTGATTTTTGCCATTGAAAAACGTCCAGAAATGTTTGAAGCTACTGACTGAATGAAAGGAGCTGGCATCTCACTCTCTTTGAATCTTCTTTATCATGCTAAGAGGAGCAGGAAAAAGCAAAAAATTTCAGAATTGCACCTTGCAATGCGGAGAAATTACTGTTTGTGCATTTACAATATTCATTGATTTTTGCCATTGAAAAACATCATGTTATTCATATACCAGAAATGTTTGAAGCTACTGACTGAATGAAAGGAGCTGGCATCTCACTCTCTTTGAATCTTCTTTATCATGCTAAGAGGAGCAGGAAAAAGCAAAAAATTTCAGAATTGCACCTTGCAATGTGGAGAAATTACTGTTTGTGCATTTACAATATTCATTGATTTTTACCATTGAAAAACGTCCAGAAATGATTGAAGCTACTGACTGAATGAAAGTAGCTGGCATCTCACTCTCTTTGAATCTTCTTTATCATGCTAAGAGGAGCAGGAAAAAGCAAAAAATTTCAGACTTGCACCTTGCAATGCGGAGAAATTACTGTTTGTGCATTTACAATATTCATTGATTTTTGCCATTGAAAAACATCATGTTATTCATATACCAGAAATGTTTGAAGCTACTGACTGAATGAAAGGAGCTGGCATCTCACTCTCTTTGAATCTTCTTTATCATGCTAAGAGGAGCAGGAAAAAGCAAAAAATTTCAGAATTGCACCTTGCAATGCGGAGAAATTACTGTTTGTGCATTTACAATATTCATTGATTTTTGCCATTGAAAAACATCATGTTATTCATATACCAGAAATGTTTGAAGCTACTGACTGAATGAAAGGAGCTGGTATCTCACTCTCTTTGAATCTTCTTTATCATGCTAAGAGGAGCAGGAAAAAGCAAAAAATTTCAGAATTGCACCTTGCAATGTGGAGAAATTACTGTTTGTGCATTTACAATATTCATTGATTTTTACCATTGAAAAACGTTCAGAAATGATTGAAGCTACTGACTGAATGAAAGTAGCTGGCATCTCACTCTCTTTGAATCTTCTTTATCATGCTAAGAGGAGCAGGAAAAAGCAAAAAATTTCAGACTTGCACCTTGCAATGCGGAGAAATTACTGTTTGTGCATTTACAATATTCATTGATTTTTGCCATTGAAAAACATCATGTTATTCATATACCAGAAATGTTTGAAGCTACTGACTGAATGAAAGGAGCTGGCATCTCACTCTCTTTGAATCTTCTTTATCATGCTAAGAGGAGCAGGAAAAAGCAAAAAATTTCGGAATTGCACCTTGCAATGCGGAGAAATTACTGTTTGTGCATTTACAATATTCATTGATTTTTGCCATTGAAAAACGTCCAGAAATGATTGAAGCTACTGACTGAATGAAAGGAGCTGGCATCTCACTCTCTTTGAATCTTCTTTATCATGCTAAGAGGAGCAGGAAAAAGCAAAAAATTTCAGAATTGCACCTTGCAATGCGGAGAAATTACTGTTTGTGCATTTACAATATTCATTGATTTTTGCCATTGAAAAACATCATGTTATTCATATACCAGAAATGTTTGAAGCTACTGACTGAATGAAAGGAGCTGGCATCTCACTCTCTTTGAATCTTCTTTATCATGCTAAGAGGAGCAGGAAAAAGCAAAAAATTTCAGAATTGCACCTTGCAATGTGGAGAAATTACTGTTTGTGCATTTACAATATTCATTGATTTTTACCATTGAAAAACGTCCAGAAATGATTGAAGCTACTGACTGAATGAAAGTAGCTGGCATCTCACTCTCTTTGAATCTTCTTTATCATGCTAAGAGGAGCAGGAAAAAGCAAAAAATTTCAGAATTGCACCTTGCAATGCGGAGAAATTACTGTTTGTGCATTTACAATATTCATTGATTTTTGCCATTGAAAAACATCATGTTATTCATATACCAGAAATGTTTGAAGCTACTGACTGAATGAAAGGAGCTGGCATCTCACTCTCTTTGAATCTTCTTTATCATGCTAAGAGGAGCAGGAAAAAGCAAAAAATTTCAGAATTGCACCTTGCAATGCGGAGAAATTACTGTTTGTGCATTTATAATATTAAATGATTTTTGCCATTGAAAAACGTCCAGAAATGATTGAAGCTACTGACTGAACGAAAGGAGCTGGCATCTCACTCTCTTTGAATCTTCTTTATCATGCTAAGAGGAGCAGGAAAAAGCAAAAAATTTCAGAATTGCACCTTGCAATGCGGAGAAATTACTGTTTGTGCATTTACAATATTCATTGATTTTTGCCATTGAAAAACGTCCAGAAATGATTGAAGCTACTGACTGAATGAAAGGAGCTGGCATCTCACTCTCTTTGAATCTTCTTTATCATGCTAAGAGGAGCAGGAAAAAGCAAAAAATTTCAGACTTGCACCTTGCAATGCGGAGAAATTACTGTTTGTGCATTTACAATATTCATTGATTTTTGCCATTGAAAAACATCATGTTATTCATATACCAGAAATGTTTGAAGCTACTGACTGAATGAAAGGAGCTGGCATCTCACTCTCTTTGAATCTTCTTTATCATGCTAAGAGGAGCAGGAAAAAGCAAAAAATTTCAGAATTGCACCTTGCAATGCGGAGAAATTACTGTTTGTGCATTTACAATATTCATTGATTTTTGCCATTGAAAAACATCATGTTATTCATATACCAGAAATGTTTGAAGCTACTGACTGAATGAAAGGAGCTGGCATCTCACTCTCTTTGAATCTTCTTTATCATGCTAAGAGGAGCAGGAAAAAGCAAAAAATTTCAGAATTGCACCTTGCAATGTGGAGAAATTACTGTTTGTGCATTTACAATATTCATTGATTTTTACCATTGAAAAACGTTCAGAAATGATTGAAGCTACTGACTGAATGAAAGTAGCTGGCATCTCACTCTCTTTGAATCTTCTTTATCATGCTAAGAGGAGCAGGAAAAAGCAAAAAATTTCAGACTTGCACCTTGCAATGCGGAGAAATTACTGTTTGTGCATTTACAATATTCATTGATTTTTGCCATTGAAAAACATCATGTTATTCATATACCAGAAATGTTTGAAGCTACTGACTGAATGAAAGGAGCTGGCATCTCACTCTCTTTGAATCTTCTTTATCATGCTAAGAGGAGCAGGAAAAAGCAAAAAATTTCAGAATTGCACCTTGCAATGCGGAGAAATTACTGTTTGTGCATTTACAATATTCATTGATTTTTGCCATTGAAAAACGTCCAGAAATGATTGAAGCTACTGACTGAATGAAAGGAGCTGGCATCTCACTCTCTTTGAATCTTCTTTATCATGCTAAGAGGAGCAAGAAAAAGCAAAAAATTTCAGAATTGCACCTTGCAATGCGGAGAAATTACTGTTTGTGCATTTACAATATTCATTGATTTTTGCCATTGAAAAACATCATGTTATTCATATACCAGAAATGTTTGAAGCTACTGACTGAATGAAAGGAGCTGGCATCTCACTCTCTTTGAATCTTCTTTATCATGCTAAGAGGAGCAGGAAAAAGCAAAAAATTTCAGAATTGCACCTTGCAATGTGGAGAAATTACTGTTTGTGCATTTACAATATTCATTGATTTTTGCCATTGAAAAACGTCCAGAAATGATTGAAGCTACTGACTGAATGAAAGGAGCTGGCATCTCACTCTCTTTGAATCTTCTTTATCATGCTAAGAGGAGCAGGAAAAAGCAAAAAATTTCAGAATTGCACCTTGCAATGCGGAGAAATTACTGTTTGTGCATTTACAATATTCATTGATTTTTGCCATTGAAAAACATCATGTTATTCATATACCAGAAATGTTTGAAGCTACTGACTGAATGAAAGGAGCTGGCATCTCACTCTCTTTGAATCTTCTTTATCATGCTAAGAGGAGCAGGAAAAAGCAAAAAATTTCAGAATTGCACCTTGCAATGCGGAGAAATTACTGTTTGTGCATTTATAATATTAAATGATTTTTGCCATTGAAAAACGTCCAGAAATGATTGAAGCTACTGACTGAACGAAAGGAGCTGGCATCTCACTCTCTTTGAATCTTCTTTATCATGCTAAGAGGAGCAGGAAAAAGCAAAAAATTTCAGAATTGCACCTTGCAATGCGGAGAAATTACTGTTTGTGCATTTACAATATTCATTGATTTTTGCCATTGAAAAACATCATGTTATTCATATACCAGAAATGTTTGAAGCTACTGACTGAATGAAAGGAGCTGGCATCTCACTCTCTTTGAATCTTCTTTATCATGCTAAGAGGAGCAGGAAAAAGCAAAAAATTTCAGAATTGCACCTTGCAATGCGGAGAAATTACTGTTTGTGCATTTACAATATTCATTGATTTTTGCCATTGAAAAACGTCCAGAAATGATTGAAGCTACTGACTGAATGAAAGGAGCTGGCATCTCACTCTCTTTGAATCTTCTTTATCATGCTAAGAGGAGCAGGAAAAAGCAAAAAATTTCAGAATTGCACCTTGCAATGCGGAGAAATTACTGTTTGTGCATTTACAATATTCATTGATTTTTGCCATTGAAAAACGTCCAGAAATGATTGAAGCTACTGACTGAATGAAAGGAACTGGCATCTCACTCTCTTTGAATCTTCTTTATCATGCTAATAGGAGCAGGAAAAAGCAAAAAATTTCAGAATTGCACCTTGCAATGCGGAGAAATTACTGTTTGTGCATTTACAATATTCATTGATTTTTGCCATTGAAAAACATCATGTTATTCATATACCAGAAATGTTTGAAGCTACTGACTGAATGAAAGGAGCTGGCATCTCACTCTCTTTGAATCTTCTTTATCATGCTAAGAGGAGCAGGAAAAAGCAAAAAATTTCAGAATTGCACCTTGCAATGTGGAGAAATTACTGTTTGTGCATTTACAATATTCATTGATTTTTACCATTGAAAAACGTTCAGAAATGATTGAAGCTACTGACTGAATGAAAGTAGCTGGCATCTCACTCTCTTTGAATCTTCTTTATCATGCTAAGAGGAGCAGGAAAAAGCAAAAAATTTCAGACTTGCACCTTGCAATGCGGAGAAATTACTGTTTGTGCATTTACAATATTCATTGATTTTTGCCATTGAAAAACATCATGTTATTCATATACCAGAAATGTTTGAAGCTACTGACTGAATGAAAGGAGCTGGCATCTCACTCTCTTTGAATCTTCTTTATCATGCTAAGAGGAGCAGGAAAAAGCAAAAAATTTCAGAATTGCACCTTGCAATGCGGAGAAATTACTGTTTGTGCATTTACAATATTCATTGATTTTTGCCATTGAAAAACGTCCAGAAATGATTGAAGCTACTGACTGAATGAAAGGAGCTGGCATCTCACTCTCTTTGAATCTTCTTTATCATGCTAAGAGGAGCAAGAAAAAGCAAAAAATTTCAGAATTGCACCTTGCAATGCGGAGAAATTACTGTTTGTGCATTTACAATATTCATTGATTTTTGCCATTGAAAAACATCATGTTATTCATATACCAGAAATGTTTGAAGCTACTGACTGAATGAAAGGAGCTGGCATCTCACTCTCTTTGAATCTTCTTTATCATGCTAAGAGGAGCAGGAAAAAGCAAAAAATTTCAGAATTGCACCTTGCAATGTGGAGAAATTACTGTTTGTGCATTTACAATATTCATTGATTTTTGCCATTGAAAAACGTCCAGAAATGATTGAAGCTACTGACTGAATGAAAGGAGCTGGCATCTCACTCTCTTTGAATCTTCTTTATCATGCTAAGAGGAGCAGGAAAAAGCAAAAAATTTCAGAATTGCACCTTGCAATGCGGAGAAATTACTGTTTGTGCATTTACAATATTCATTGATTTTTGCCATTGAAAAACATCATGTTATTCATATACCAGAAATGTTTGAAGCTACTGACTGAATGAAAGGAGCTGGCATCTCACTCTCTTTGAATCTTCTTTATCATGCTAAGAGGAGCAGGAAAAAGCAAAAAATTTCAGAATTGCACCTTGCAATGCGGAGAAATTACTGTTTGTGCATTTATAATATTAAATGATTTTTGCCATTGAAAAACGTCCAGAAATGATTGAAGCTACTGACTGAACGAAAGGAGCTGGCATCTCACTCTCTTTGAATCTTCTTTATCATGCTAAGAGGAGCAGGAAAAAGCAAAAAATTTCAGAATTGCACCTTGCAATGCGGAGAAATTACTGTTTGTGCATTTACAATATTCATTGATTTTTGCCATTGAAAAACATCATGTTATTCATATACCAGAAATGTTTGAAGCTACTGACTGAATGAAAGGAGCTGGCATCTCACTCTCTTTGAATCTTCTTTATCATGCTAAGAGGAGCAGGAAAAAGCAAAAAATTTCAGAATTGCACCTTGCAATGCGGAGAAATTACTGTTTGTGCATTTACAATATTCATTGATTTTTGCCATTGAAAAACGTCCAGAAATGATTGAAGCTACTGACTGAATGAAAGGAGCTGGCATCTCACTCTCTTTGAATCTTCTTTATCATGCTAAGAGGAGCAGGAAAAAGCAAAAAATTTCAGAATTGCACCTTGCAATGCGGAGAAATTACTGTTTGTGCATTTACAATATTCATTGATTTTTGCCATTGAAAAACGTCCAGAAATGATTGAAGCTACTGACTGAATGAAAGGAGCTGGCATCTCACTCTCTTTGAATCTTGTTTATCATGCTAAGAGGAGCAGGAAAAAGCAAAAAATTTCAGAATTGCACCTTGCAATGCGGAGAAATTACTGTTTGTGCATTTACAATATTCATTGATTTTTGCCATTGAAAAACATCCAGAAATGATTGAAGCTACTGACTGAATGAAAGGAGCTGGCATCTCACTCTCTTTGAATCTTCTTTATCATGCTAAGAGGAGCAGGAAAAAGCAAAAAATTTCAGAATTGCACCTTGCAATGCGGAGAAATTACTGTTTGTGCATAAATAATATTCATTGATTTTTGCCATTGAAAAACATCATGTTATTCATATACCAGAAATGATTGAAGCTACTGACTGAATGAAAGGAGCTGGCATCTCACTCTCTTTGAATCTTCTTTATCATGCTAAGAGGAGCAGGAAAAAGTAAAAAATTTCAGAATTGCACCTTGCAATGCGGAGAAATTACTGTTTGTGCATTTATAATATTCAATGATTTTTGCCATTGAAAAACGTCCAGAAATGATTGAAGCTACTGACTGAACGAAAGGAGCTGGCATCTCACTCTCTTTGAATCTTCTTTATCATGCTAAGAGGAGCAGGAAAAAGCAAAAAATTTCAGAATTGCACCTTGCAATGCGGAGAAATTACTGTTTGTGCATTTACAATATTCATTGATTTTTGCCATTGAAAAACATCATGTTATTCATATACCAGAAATGTTTGAAGCTACTGACTGAATGAAAGGAGCTGGCATCTCACTCTCTTTGAATCTTCTTTATCATGCTAAGAGGAGCAGCAAAAAGCAAAAAATTTCAGAATTGCACCTTGCAATGCGGAGAAATTACTGTTTGTGCATTTACAATATTCATTGATTTTTGCCATTGAAAAACGTCCAGAAATGATTGAAGCTACTGACTGAATGAAAGGAGCTGGCATCTCACTCTCTTTGAATCTTGTTTATCATGCTAAGAGGAGCAGGAAAAAGCAAAAAATTTCAGAATTGCACCTTGCAATGCGGAGAAATTACTGTTTGTGCATTTACAATATTCATTGATTTTTGCCATTGAAAAACGTCCAGAAATGATTGAAGCTACTGACTGAATGAAAGGAGCTGGCATCTCACTCTCTTTGAATCTTCTTTACCATGCTAAGAGGAGCAGGAAAAAGCAAAAAATTTCAGAATTGCACCTTGCAATGCGGAGAAATTACTGTTTGTGCATTTACAATATTCATTGATTTTTGCCATTGAAAAACATCATGTTATTCATATACCAGAAATGATTGAAGCTACTGACTGAATGAAAGGAGCTGGCATCTCACTCTCTTTGAATCTTCTTTATCATGCTAAGAGGAGCAGGAAAAAGTAAAAAATTTCAGAATTGCACCTTGCAATGCGGAGAAATTACTGTTTGTGCATTTATAATATTCAATGATTTTTGCCATTGAAAAACGTCCAGAAATGATTGAAGCTACTGACTGAACGAAAGGAGCTGGCATCTCACTCTCTTTGCATCTTCTTTATCATGCTAAGAGGAGCAGGAAAAAGCAAAAAATTTCAGAATTGCACCTTGCAATGCGGAGAAATTACTGTTTGTGCATTTACAATATTCATTGATTTTTGCCATTGAAAAACATCATGTTATTCATATACCAGAAATGTTTGAAGCTACTGACTGAATGAAAGGAGCTGACATCTCACTCTCTTTGAATCTTCTTTATCATGCTAAGAGGAGCAGGAAAAAGCAAAAAATTTCAGAATTGCACCTTGCAATGCGGAGAAATTACTGTTTGTGCATTTACAATATTCATTGATTTTTGCCATTGAAAAACATCCAGAAATGATTGAAGCTACTGACTGAATGAAAGGAGCTGGCATCTCACTCTCTTTGAATCTTCTTTATCATGCTAAGAGGAGCAGGAAAAAGCAAAAAATTTCAGAATTGCACCTTGCAATGCGGAGAAATTACTGTTTGTGCATTTACAATATTCATTGATTTTTGCCATTGAAAAACATCATGTTATTCATATACCAGAAATGTTTGAAGCTACTGACTGAATGAAAGGAGCTGGCATCTCACTCTCTTTGAATCTTCTTTATCATGCTAAGAGGAGCAGGAAAAAGCAAAAAATTTCAGAATTGCACCTTGCAATGCGGAGAAATTACTGTTTGTGCATTTACAATATTCATTGATTTTTGCCTTTGAAAAACATCATGTTATTCATATACCAGAAATGTTTGAAGCTACTGACTGAATGAAAGGAGCTGGCATCTCACTCTCTTTGAATCTTCTTTATCATGCTAAGAGGAGCAGGAAAAAGCAAAAAATTTCAGAATTGCACCTTGCAATGTGGAGAAATTACTGTTTGTGCATTTACAATATTCATTGATTTTTACCATTGAAAAACGTCCAGAAATGATTGAAGCTACTGACTGAATGAAAGTAACTGGCATCTCACTCTCTTTGAATCTTCTTTATCATGCTAAGAGGAGCAGGAAAAAGCAAAAAATTTCAGACTTGCACCTTGCAATGCGGAGAAATTACTGTTTGTGCATTTACAATATTCATTGATTTTTGCCATTGAAAAACATCATGTTATTCATATACCAGAAATGTTTGAAGCTACTGACTGAATGAAAGGAGCTGGCATCTCACTCTCTTTGAATCTTCTTTATCATGCTAAGAGGAGCAGGAAAAAGCAAAAAATTTCAGAATTGCACCTTGCAATGCGGAGAAATTACTGTTTGTGCATTTACAATATTCATTGATTTTTGCCATTGAAAAACGTCCAGAAATGATTGAAGCTACTGACTGAATGAAAGGAGCTGGCATCTCACTCTCTTTGAATCTTCTTTATCATGCTAAGAGGAGCAGGAAAAAGCAAAAAATTTCAGAATTGCACCTTGCAATGCGGAGAAATTACTGTTTGTGCATTTACAATATTCATTGATTTTTGCCATTGAAAAACGTCCAGAAATGATTGAAGCTACTGACTGAATGAAAGGAGCTGGCATCTCACTCTCTTTGAATCTTCTTTATCATGCTAAGAGGAGCAGGAAAAATCAAAAAATTTCAGAATTGCACCTTGCAATGCGGAGAAATTACTGTTTGTGCATTTACAATATTCATTGATTTTTGCCATTGAAAAACATGTTATTCATATACCAGAAATGTTTGAAGCTACTGACTGAATGAAAGGAGCTGGCACCTCACTCTCTTTGAATCTTCTTTATCATGCTAAGAGGAGCGGGAAAAAGCAAAAAATTTCAGAATTGCACCTTGCAATGCGGAGAAATTACTGTTTGTGCATTTACAATATTCATTGATTTTTGCCATTGAAAAACGTCCAGAAATGATTGAAGGTACTGACTGAATGAAAGGAGCTGGCATCTCACTCTCTTTGAATCTTCTTTATCATGCTAAGAGGAGCAGGAAAAAGCAAAAAATTTCAGAATTGCACCTTGCAATGCGGAGAAATTACTGTTTGTGCATTTACAATATTCATTGATTTTTGCCACTGAAAAACGTCCAGAAATGATTGAAGCTACTGACTGAATGAAAGGAGCTGGCATCTCACTCTCTTGAATCTTCTTTATCATGCTAAGAGGAGCAGGAAAAAGCAAAAAATTTCAGAATTGCACCTTGCAATGCGGAGAAATTACAGTTTGTGCATTTACAATATTCATTGATTTTTGCCATTGAAAAACATCCAGAAATGATTGAAGCTACTGACTGAATGAAAGGAGCTGGCATCTCACTCTCTTTGAATCTTCTTTATCATGCTAAGAGGAGCAGGAAAAAGCAAAAAATTTCAGACTTGCACCTTGCAATGCGGAGAAATTACTGTTTGTGCATTTACAATATTCATTGATTTTTGCCATTGAAAAACATCATGTTATTCATATACCAGAAATGTTTGAAGCTACTGACTGAATGAAAGGAGCTGGCATCTCACTCTCTTTGAATCTTCTTTATCATGCTAAGAGGAGCAGGAAAAAGCAAAAAATTTCAGAATTGCACCTTGCAATGCGGAGAAATTACTGTTTGTGCATTTACAATATTCATTGATTTTTGCCATTGAAAAACATCATGTTATTCATATACCAGAAATGTTTGAAGCTACTGACTGAATGAAAGGAGCTGGCATCTCACTCTCTTTGAATCTTCTTTATCATGCTAAGAGGAGCAGGAAAAAGCAAAAAATTTCAGAATTGCACCTTGGAATGCGGAGAAATTACTGTTTGTGCATTTACTATATTCATTGATTTTTGCCATTGAAAAACGTCCAGAAATGATTGAAGCTACTGACTGAATGAAAGGAGCTGGCATCTCACTCTCTTTGAATCTTCTTTATCATGCTAAGAGGAGCAGGAAAAATCAAAAAATTTCAGAATTGCACCTTGCAATGCGGAGAAATTACTGTTTGTGCATTTACAATATTCATTGATTTTTGCCATTGAAAAACATGTTATTCATATACCAGAAATGTTTGAAGCTACTGACTGAATGAAAGGAGCTGGCACCTCACTCTCTTTGAATCTTCTTTATCATGCTAAGAGGAGCGGGAAAAAGCAAAAAATTTCAGAATTGCACCTTGCAATGCGGAGAAATTACTGTTTGTGCATTTACAATATTCATTGATTTTTGCCATTGAAAAACGTCCAGAAATGATTGAAGCTACTGACTGAATGAAAGGAGCTGGCATCTCACTCTCTTTGAATCTTCTTTATCATGCTAAGAGGAGCAGGAAAAAGCAAAAAATTTCAGAATTGCACCTTGCAATGCGGAGAAATTACTGTTTGTGCATTTACAATATTCATTGATTTTTGCCATTGAAAAACGTCCAGAAATGATTGAAGCTACTGACTGAATGAAAGGAGCTGGCATCTCACTCTCTTTGAATCTTCTTTATCATGCTAAGAGGAGCAGGAAAAAGCAAAAAATTTCAGAATTGCACCTTGCAATGCGGAGAAATTACAGTTTGTGCATTTACAATATTCATTGATTTTTGCCATTGAAAAACATCCAGAAATGATTGAAGCTACTGACTGAATGAAAGGAGCTGGCATCTCACTCTCTTTGAATCTTCTTTATCATGCTAAGAGGAGCAGGAAAAAGCAAAAAATTTCAGAATTGCACCTTGCAATGCGGAGAAATTACTGTTTGTGCATTTACAATATTCATTGATTTTTGCCATTGAAAAACATCATGTTATTCATATACCAGAAATGTTTGAAGCTACTGACTGAATGAAAGGAGCTGGCAACTCACTCTCTTTGAATCTTCTTTATCATGCTAAGAGGAGTAGGAAAAAGCAAAAAATTTCAGAATTGCACCTTGCAATGTGGAGAAATTACTGTTTGTGCATTTACAATATTCATTGATTTTTACCATTGAAAAACGTCCAGAAATGATTGAAGCTACTGACTGAATGAAAGTAGCTGGCATCTCACTCTCTTTGAATCTTCTTTATCATGCTAAGAGGAGCAGGAAAAAGCAAAAAATTTCAGACTTGCACCTTGCAATGCGGAGAAATTACTGTTTGTGCATTTACAATATTCATTGATTTTTGCCATTGAAAAACGTCCAGAAATGATTGAAGGTACTGACTGAATGAAAGGAGCTGGCATCTCACTCTCTTTGAATCTTCTTTATCATGCTAAGAGGAGCAGGAAAAAGCAAAAAATTTCAGAATTGCACCTTGCAATGCGGAGAAATTACTGTTTGTGCATTTACAATATTCATTGATTTTTGCCACTGAAAAACGTCCAGAAATGATTGAAGCTACTGACTGAATGAAAGGAGCTGGCATCTCACTCTCTTTGAATCTTCTTTATCATGCTAAGAGGAGCAGGAAAAAGCAAAAAATTTCAGAATTGCACCTTGCAATGCGGAGAAATTACAGTTTGTGCATTTACAATATTCATTGATTTTTGCCATTGAAAAACATCCAGAAATGATTGAAGCTACTGACTGAATGAAAGGAGCTGGCATCTCACTCTCTTTGAATCTTCTTTATCATGCTAAGAGGAGCAGGAAAAAGCAAAAAATTTCAGAATTGCACCTTGCAATGCGGAGAAATTACTGTTTGTGCATTTACAATATTCATTGATTTTTGCCATTGAAAAACATCATGTTATTCATATACCAGAAATGTTTGAGGCTACTGACTGAATGAAAGGAGCTGGCATCTCACTCTCTTTGAATCTTCTTTATCATGCTAAGAGGAGCAGGAAAAAGCAAAAAATTTCAGAATTGCACCTTGCAATGCGGAGAAATTACTGTTTGTGCATTTACAATATTCATTGATTTTTGCCACTGAAAAACGTCCAGAAATGATTGAAGCTACTGACTGAATGAAAGGAGCTGGCATCTCACTCTCTTGAATCTTCTTTATCATGCTAAGAGGAGCAGGAAAAAGCAAAAAATTTCAGAATTGCACCTTGCAATGCGGAGAAATTACAGTTTGTGCATTCACAATATTCATTGATTTTTGCCATTGAAAAACATCCAGAAATGATTGAAGCTACTGACTGAATGAAAGGAGCTGGCATCTCACTCTCTTTGAATCTTCTTTATCATGCTAAGAGGAGCAGGAAAAAGCAAAAAATTTCAGACTTGCACCTTGCAATGGGGAGAAATTACTGTTTGTGCATTTACAATATTCATTGATTTTTGCCATTGAAAAACATCATGTTATTCATATACCAGAAATGTTTGAAGCTACTGACTGAATGAAAGGAGCTGGCATCTCACTCTCTTTGAATCTTCTTTATCATGCTAAGAGGAGCAGGAAAAAGCAAAAAATTTCAGAATTGCACCTTGCAATGCGGAGAAATTACTGTTTGTGCATTTACAATATTCATTGATTTTTGCCATTGAAAAACGTCCAGAAATGATTGAAGCTACTGACTGAATGAAAGGAGCTGGCATCTCACTCTCTTTGATTCTTCTTTATCATGCTAAGAGGAGCAGGAAAAATCAAAAAATTTCAGAATTGCACCTTGCAATGCGGAGAAATTACTGTTTGTGCATTTACAATATTCATTGATTTTTGCCATTGAAAAACATGTTATTCATATACCAGAAATGTTTGAAGCTACTGACTGAATGAAAGGAGCTGGCACCTCACTCTCTTTGAATCTTCTTTATCATGCTAAGAGGAGCAGGAAAAAGCAAAAAATTTCAGACTTGCACCTTGCAATGCGGAGAAATTACTGTTTGTGCATTTACAATATTCATTGATTTTTGCCATTGAAAAACGTCCAGAAATGATTGAAGGTACTGACTGAATGAAAGGAGCTGGCATCTCACTCTCTTTGAATCTTCTTTATCATGCTAAGAGGAGCAGGAAAAAGCAAACAATTTCAGAATTGCACCTTGCAATGCGGAGAAATTACTGTTTGTGCATTTACAATATTCATTGATTTTTGCCACTGAAAAACGTCCAGAAATGATTGAAGCTACTGACTGAATGAAAGGAGCTGGCATCTCACTCTCATTGAATCTTCTTTATCATGCTAAGAGGAGCAGGAAAAAGCAAAAAATTTCAGAATTGCACCTTGCAATGCGGAGAAATTACAGTTTGTGCATTTACAATATTCATTGATTTTTGCCATTGAAAAACATCCAGAAATGATTGAAGCTACTGACTGAATGAAAGGAGCTGGCATCTCACTCTCTTTGAATCTTCTTTATCATGCTAAGAGGAGCAGGAAAAAGCAAAAAATTTCAGAATTGCACCTTGCAATGCGGAGAAATTACTGTTTGTGCATTTACAATATTCATTGATTTTTGCCATTGAAAAACATCATGTTATTCATATACCAGAAATGTTTGAAGCTACAGACTGAATGAAAGGAGCTGGCATCTCACTCTCTTTTAATCTTCTTTATCATGCTAAGAGGAGCAGGAAAAAGCAAAAAATTTCAGAATTGCACCTTGCAATGCGGAGAAATTACTGTTTGTGCATTTACAATATTCATAGATTTTTGCCATTGAAAAACGTCCAGAAATGATTGAAGCTACTGACTGAATGAAAGGAGCTGGCATCTCACTCTCTTTGAATCTTCTTTATCATGCTAAGAGGAGCAGGAAAAATCAAAAAATTTCAGAATTGCACCTTGCAATGCGGAGAAATTACTGTTTGTGCATTTACAATATTCATTGATTTTTGCCATTGAAAAACATGTTATTCATATACCAGAAATGTTTGAAGCTACTGACTGAATGAAAGGAGCTGGCACCTCACTCTCTTTGAATCTTCTTTATCATGCTAAGAGGAGCGGGAAAAAGCAAAACATTTCAGAATTGCACCTTGCAATGCGGAGAAATTACTGTTTGTGCATTTACAATATTCATTGATTTTTGCCATTGAAAAACGTCCAGAAATGATTGAAGGTACTGACTGAATGAAAGGAGCTGGCATCTCACTCTCTTTGAATCTTCTTTATCATGCTAAGAGGAGCAGGAAAAAACAAAAAATTTCAGAATTGCACCTTGCAATGCGGAGAAATTACTGTTTGTGCATTTACAATATTCATTGATTTTTGCCATTGAAAAACGTCCAGAAATGATTGAAGCTACTGACTGAATGAAAGGAGCTGGCATCTCACTCTCTTTGAATCTTCTTTATCATGCTAAGAGGAGCAGGAAAAAGCAAAAAATTTCAGAATTGCACCTTGCAATGCGGAGAAATTACAGTTTCTGCATTTACAATATTCATTGATTTTTGCCATTGAAAAACATCCAGAAATGATTGAAGCTACTGACTGAATGAAAGGAGCTGGCATCTCACTCTCTTTGAATCTTCTTTATCATGCTAAGAGGAGCAGGAAAAAGCAAAAAATTTCAGAATTGCACCTTGCAATGCGGAGAAATTACTGTTTGTGCATTTACAATATTCATTGATTTTTGCCATTGAAAAACATCATGTTATTCATATACCAGAAATGTTTGAAGCTACTGACTGAATGAAAGGAGCTGGCATCTCACTCTCTTTGAATCTTCTTTATCATGTTAAGAGGAGCAGGAAAAAGCAAAAAATTTCAGAATTGCACCTTGCAATGTGGAGAAATTACTGTTTGTGCATTTACAATATTCATTGATTTTTACCATTGAAAAACGTCCAGAAATGATTGAAGCTACTGACTGAATGAAAGTAGCTGGCATCTCACTCTCTTTGAATCTTCTTTATCATGCTAAGAGGAGCAGGAAAAAGCAAAAAATTTCAGACTTGCACCTTGCAATGCGGAGAAATTACTGTTTGTGCATTTACAATATTCATTGATTTTTGCCATTGAAAAACATCATGTTATTCATATACCAGAAATGTTTGAAGCTACTGACTGAATGAAAGGAGCTGGCATCTCACTCTCTTTGAATCTTCTTTATCATGCTAAGAGGAGTAGGAAAAAGCAAAAAATTTCAGAATTGCACCTTGCAATGCGGAGAAATTACTGTTTGTGCATTTACAATATTCATTGATTTTTGCCATTGAAAAACATCATGTTATTCATATACCAGAAATGTTTGAAGCTACTGACTGAATGAAAGGAGCTGGCATCTCACTCTCTTTGAATCTTCTTTATCATGCTAAGAGGAGCAGGAAAAAGCAAAAAATTTCAGAATTGCACCTTGCAATGTGGAGAAATTACTGTTTGTACATTTACAATATTCATTGATTTTTACCATTGAAAAACGTCCAGAAATGATTGAAGCTACTGACTGAATGAAAGTAGCTGGCATCTCACTCTCTTTGAATCTTCTTTATCATGCTAAGAGGAGCAGGAAAAAGCAAAAAATTTCAGACTTGCACCTTGCAATGCGGAGAAATTTCTGTTTGTGCATTTACAATATTCATTGATTTTTGCCATTGAAAAACATCATGTTATTCATATACCAGAAATGTTTGAAGCTACTGACTGAATGAAAGGAGCTGGCATCTCACTCTCTTTGAATCTTCTTTATCATGCTAAGAGGAGAAGGAAAAATCAAAAAATTTCAGAATTGCACCTTGCAATGCGGAGAAATTACTGTTTGTGCATTTACAATATTCATTGATTTTTGCCATTGAAAAACGTCCAGAAATTATTGAAGCTACTGACTGAATGAAAGGAGCTGGCATCTCACTCTCTTTGAATCTTCTTTATCATGCTAAGAGGAGCAGGAAAAAGCAAAAAATTTCAGAATTGCACCTTGCAATGCGGAGAAATTACTGTTTGTGCATTTACAATATTCATTGATTTTTGCCATTGAAAAACATCATGTTATTCATATACCAGAAATGATTGAAGCTACTGACTGAATGAAAGGAGTTGGCATCTCACTCTCTTTGAATCTTCTTTATCATGCTAAGAGGAGCAGGAAAAAGTAAAAAATTTCAGAATTGCACCTTGCAATGCGGAGAAATTACTGTTTGTGCATTTATAATATTCAATGATTTTTGCCATTGAAAAACGTCCAGAAATGATTGAAGCTACTGACTGAACGAAAGGAGCTGGCATCTCACTCTCTTTGAATCTTCTTTATCATGCTGAGAGGAGCAGGAAAAAGCAAAAAATTTCAGAATTGCACCTTGCAATGCGGAGAAATTACTGTTTGTGCATTTACAATATTCATTGATTTTTGCCATTGAAAAACGTCCAGAAATGATTGAAGCTACTGACTGAATGAAAGGAGCTGGCATCTCACTCTCTTTGAATCTTCTTTATCATGCTAAGAGGAGCGGGAAAAAGCAAAACATTTCAGAATTGCACCTTGCAATGCGGAGAAATTTTTTGCTTTTTCCTGCTCCTCTTAGCATGATAAAGAAGATTCAAAGAGAGTGAGATGCCAGCTCCTTTCATTCAGTCAGTAGCTTCAATCATTTCTGGATGTTTTTCAATGGCAAAAATCAATGAGTATTGTAAATGCACAAACTGTAATTTCTCCGCATTGCAAGGTGCAATTCTGAAATTTTTTGCTTTTTCCTGCTCCTCTTAGCATGATAAAGAAGATTCAATGAGAGTGAGATGCCAGCTCCTTTCATTCAGTCAGTAGCTTCAATCATTTCTGGACGTTTTTCAGTGGCAAAAATCAATGAATATTGTAAATGCACAAACAGTAATTTCTCCGCATTGCAAGGTGCAATTCTGAAATTTTTTGCTTTTTCCTGCTCCTCTTAGCATGATAAAGAAGATTCAAAGAGAGTGAGATGCCAGCTCCTTTCATTCAGTCAGTACCTTCAATCATTTCTGGACGTTTTTCAATGGCAAAAATCAATGAATATTGTAAATGCACAAACAGTAATTTCTCCGCATTGCAAGGTGCAAGTCTGAAATTTTTTGCTTTTTCCTGCTCCTCTTAGCATGATAAAGAAGATTCAAAGAGAGTGAGATGCCAGCTACTTTCTTTCAGTCAGTAGCTTCAATCATTTCTGGACGTTTTTCAATGGTAAAAATCAATGAATATTGTAAATGCACAAACAGTAATTTCTCCACATTGCAAGGTGCAATTCTGAAATTTTTTGCTTTTTCCTGCTCCTCTTAGCATGATAAAGAAGATTCAAAGAGAGTGAGTTGCCAGCTCCTTTCATTCAGTCAGTAGCTTCAAACATTTCTGGTATATGAATAACATGATGTTTTTCAATGGCAAAAATCAATGAATATTGTAAATGCACAAACAGTAATTTCTCCGCATTGCAAGGTGCAATTCTGAAATTTTTTGCTTTTTCCTGCTCCTCTTAGCATGATAAAGAAGATTCAAAGAGAGTGAGATGCCAGCTCCTTTCATTCAGTCAGTAGCTTCAATCATTTCTGGATGTTTTTCAATGGCAAAAATCAATGAATATTGTAAATGCACAAACTGTAATTTCTCCGCATTGCAAGGTGCAATTCTGAAATTTTTTGCTTTTTCCTGCTCCTCTTAGCATGATAAAGAAGATTCAAAGAGAGTGAGATGCCAGCTCCTTTCATTCAGTCAGTAGCTTCAATCATTTCTGGACGTTTTTCAATGGCAAAAATCAATGAATATTGTAAATGCACAAACAGTAATTTCTCCGCATTGCAAGGTGCAATTCTGAAATTTTTTGCTTTTTCCTGCTCCTCTTAGCATGATAAAGAAGATTCAAAGAGAGTGAGATGCCAGCTCCTTTCATTCAGTCAGTACCTTCAATCATTTCTGGACGTTTTTCAATGGCAAAAATCAATGAATATTGTAAATGCACAAACAGTAATTTCTCCGCATTGCAAGGTGCAATTCTGAAATTTTTTGCTTTTTCCCGCTCCTCTTAGCATGATAAAGAAGATTCAAAGAGAGTGAGGTGCCAGCTCCTTTCATTCAGTCAGTAGCTTCAAACATTTCTGGTATATGAATAACATGTTTTTCAATGGCAAAAATCAATGAATATTGTAAATGCACAAACAGTAATTTCTCCGCATTGCAAGGTGCAATTCTGAATTTTTTTGATTTTTCCTGCTCCTCTTAGCATGATAAAGAAGATTCAAAGAGAGTGAGATGCCAGCTCCTTTCATTCAGTCAGTAGCTTCAATCATTTCTGGACGTTTTTCAATGGCAAAAATCAATGAATATTGTAAATGCACAAACAGTAATTTCTCCACATTGCAAGGTGCAATTCTGAAATTTTTTGCTTTTTCCTGCTCCTCTTAGCATGATAAAGAAGATTCAAAGAGAGTGAGATGCCAGCTCCTTTCATTCAGTCAGTAGCTTCAAACATTTCTGGTATATGAATAACATGATGTTTTTCAATGGCAAAAATCAATGAATATTGTAAATGCACAAACAGTAATTTCTCCGCATTGCAAGGTGCAAGTCTGAAATTTTTTGCTTTTTCCTGCTCCTCTTAGCATGATAAAGAAGATTCAAAGAGAGTGAGATGCCAGCTCCTTTCATTCAGTCAGTAGCTTCAATCATTTCTGGATGTTTTTCAATGGCAAAAATCAATGAATATTGTAAATGCACAAACTGTAATTTCTCCGCATTGCAAGGTGCAATTCTGAAATTTTTTGCTTTTTCCTGCTCCTCTTAGCATGATAAAGAAGATTCAAGAGAGTGAGATGCCAGCTCCTTTCATTCAGTCAGTAGCTTCAATCATTTCTGGACGTTTTTCAGTGGCAAAAATCAATGAATATTGTAAATGCACAAACAGTAATTTCTCCGCATTGCAAGGTGCAATTCTGAAATTTTTTGCTTTTTCCTGCTCCTCTTAGCATGATAAAGAAGATTCAAAGAGAGTGAGATGCCAGCTCCTTTCATTCAGTCAGTAGCTTCAAACATTTCTGGTATATGAATAACATGATGTTTTTCAATGGCAAAAATCAATGAATATTGTAAATGCACAAACAGTAATTTCTCCGCATTGCAAGGTGCAATTCTGAAATTTTTTGCTTTTTCCTGCTCCTCTTAGCATGATAAAGAAGATTCAAAGAGAGTGAGATGCCAGCTCCTTTCATTCAGTCAGTAGCTTCAATCATTTCTGGATGTTTTTCAATGGCAAAAATCAATGAATATTGTAAATGCACAAACTGTAATTTCTCCGCATTGCAAGGTGCAATTCTGAAATTTTTTGCTTTTTCCTGCTCCTCTTAGCATGATAAAGAAGATTCAAAGAGAGTGAGATGCCAGCTCCTTTCATTCAGTCAGTAGCTTCAATCATTTCTGGACGTTTTTCAGTGGCAAAAATCAATGAATATTGTAAATGCACAAACTGTAATTTCTCCGCATTGCAAGGTGCAATTCTGAAATTTTTTGCTTTTTCCTGCTCCTCTTAGCATGATAAAGAAGATTCAAAGAGAGTGAGATGCCAGCTCCTTTCATTCAGTCAGTACCTTCAATCATTTCTGGACGTTTTTCAATGGCAAAAATCAATGAATATTGTAAATGCACAAACAGTAATTTCTCCGCATTGCAAGGTGCAAGTCTGAAATTTTTTGCTTTTTCCTGCTCCTCTTAGCATGATAAAGAAGATTCAAAGAGAGTGAGATGCCAGCTACTTTCATTCAGTCAGTAGCTTCAATCATTTCTGGACGTTTTTCAATGGTAAAAATCAATGAATATTGTAAATGCACAAACAGTAATTTCTCCACATTGCAAGGTGCAATTCTGAAATTTTTTGCTTTTTCCTACTCCTCTTAGCATGATAAAGAAGATTCAAAGAGAGTGAGTTGCCAGCTCCTTTCATTCAGTCAGTAGCTTCAAACATTTCTGGTATATGAATAACATGATATTTTTCAATGGCAAAAATCAATGAATATTGTAAATGCACAAACAGTAATTTCTCCGCATTGCAAGGTGCAATTCTGAAATTTTTTGCTTTTTCCTGCTCCTCTTAGCATGATAAAGAAGATTCAAAGAGAGTGAGATGCCAGCTCCTTTCATTCAGTCAGTAGCTTCAATCATTTCTGGATGTTTTTCAAAGGCAAAAATCAATGAATATTGTAAATGCACAAACTGTAATTTCTCCGCATTGCAAGGTGCAATTCTGAAATTTTTTGCTTTTTCCTGCTCCTCTTAGCATGATAAAGAAGATTCAAAGAGAGTGAGATGCCAGCTCCTTTCATTCAGTCAGTAGCTTCAATCATTTCTGGACGTTTTTCAATGGCAAAAATCAATGAATATTGTAAATGCACAAACAGTAATTTCTCCGCATTGCAAGGTGCAATTCTGAAATTTTTTGCTTTTTCCTGCTCCTCTTAGCATGATAAAGAAGATTCAAAGAGAGTGAGATGCCAGCTCCTTTCATTCAGTCAGTACCTTCAATCATTTCTGGACGTTTTTCAATGGCAAAAATCAATGAATATTGTAAATGCACAAACAGTAATTTCTCCGCATTGCAAGGTGCAATTCTGAAATTTTTTGCTTTTTCCCGCTCCTCTTAGCATGATAAAGAAGATTCAAAGAGAGTGAGGTGCCAGCTCCTTTCATTCAGTCAGTAGCTTCAAACATTTCTGGTATATGAATAACATGATGTTTTTCAATGGCAAAAATCAATGAATATTGTAAATGCACAAACAGTAATTTCTCCGCATTGCAAGGTGCAATTCTGAAATTTTTTGATTTTTCCTGCTCCTCTTAGCATGATAAAGAAGATTCAAAGAGAGTGAGATGCCAGCTCCTTTCATTCAGTCAGTAGCTTCAATCATTTCTGGACGTTTTTCAATGGCAAAAATCAATGAATATCGTAAATGCACAAACAGTAATTTCTCCGCATTCCAAGGTGCAATTCTGAAATTTTTTGCTTTTTCCTGCTCCTCTTAGCATGATAAAGAAGATTCAAAGAGAGTGAGATGCCAGCTCCTTTCATTCAGTCAGTAGCTTCAAACATTTCTGGTATATGAATAACATGATGTTTTTCAATGGCAAAAATCAATGAATATTGTAAATGCACAAACAGTAATTTCTCCGCATTGCAAGGTGCAATTCTGAAATTTTTTGCTTTTTCCTGCTCCTCTTAGCATGATAAAGAAGATTCAAAGAGAGTGAGATGCCAGCTCCTTTCATTCAGTCAGTAGCTTCAAACATTTCTGGTATATGAATAACATGATGTTTTTCAATGGCAAAAATCAATGAATATTGTAAATGCACAAACAGTAATTTCTCCGCATTGCAAGGTGCAAGTCTGAAATTTTTTGCTTTTTCCTGCTCCTCTTAGCATGATAAAGAAGATTCAAAGAGAGTGAGATGCCAGCTCCTTTCATTCAGTCAGTAGCTTCAATCATTTCTGGATGTTTTTCAATGGCAAAAATCAATGAATATTGTAAATGCACAAACTGTAATTTCTCCGCATTGCAAGGTGCAATTCTGAAATTTTTTGCTTTTTCCTGCTCCTCTTAGCATGATAAAGAAGATTCAAGAGAGTGAGATGCCAGCTCCTTTCATTCAGTCAGTAGCTTCAATCATTTCTGGACGTTTTTCAGTGGCAAAAATCAATGAATATTGTAAATGCACAAACAGTAATTTCTCCGCATTGCAAGGTGCAATTCTGAAATTTTTTGCTTTTTCCTGCTCCTCTTAGCATGATAAAGAAGATTCAAAGAGAGTGAGATGCCAGCTCCTTTCATTCAGTCAGTACCTTCAATCATTTCTGGACGTTTTTCAATGGCAAAAATCAATGAATATTGTAAATGCACAAACAGTAATTTCTCCGCATTGCAAGGTGCAATTCTGAAATTTTTTGCTTTTTCCCGCTCCTCTTAGCATGATAAAGAAGATTCAAAGAGAGTGAGGTGCCAGCTCCTTTCATTCAGTCAGTAGCTTCAAACATTTCTGGTATATGAATAACATGTTTTTCAATGGCAAAAATCAATGAATATTGTAAATGCACAAACAGTAATTTCTCCGCATTGCAAGGTGCAATTCTGAAATTTTTTGATTTTTCCTGCTCCTCTTAGCATGATAAAGAAGATTCAAAGAGAGTGAGATGCCAGCTCCTTTCATTCAGTCAGTAGCTTCAATCATTTCTGGACGTTTTTCAATGGCAAAAATCAATGAATATTGTAAATGCACAAACAGTAATTTCTCCGCATTGCAAGGTGCAATTCTGAAATTTTTTGCTTTTTCCTGCTCCTCTTAGCATGATAAAGAAGATTCAAAGAGAGTGAGATGCCAGCTCCTTTCATTCAGTCAGTAGCTTCAATCATTTCTGGACGTTTTTCAATGGCAAAAATCAATGAATATTGTAAATGCACAAACAGTAATTTCTCCACATTGCAAGGTGCAATTCTGAAATTTTTTGCTTTTTCCTGCTCCTCTTAGCATGATAAAGAAGATTCAAAGAGAGTGAGATGCCAGCTCCTTTCATTCAGTCAGTAGCTTCAAACATTTCTGGTATATGAATAACATGATGTTTTTCAATGGCAAAAATCAATGAATATTGTAAATGCACAAACAGTAATTTCTCCGCATTGCAAGGTGCAATTCTGAAATTTTTTGCTTTTTCCTGCTCCTCTTAGCATGATAAAGAAGATTCAAAGAGAGTGAGATGCCAGCTCCTTTCATTCAGTCAGTAGCTTCAAACATTTCTGGTATATGAATAACATGATGTTTTTCAATGGCAAAAATCAATGAATATTGTAAATGCACAAACAGTAATTTCTCCGCATTGCAAGGTGCAATTCTGAAATTTTTTGCTTTTTCCTGCTCCTCTTAGCATGATAAAGAAGATTCAAAGAGAGTGAGATGCCAGCTCCTTTCATTCAGTCAGTAGCTTCAATCATTTCTGGATGTTTTTCAATGGCAAAAATCAATGAATATTGTAAATGCACAAACTGTAATTTCTCCGCATTGCAAGGTGCAATTCTGAAATTTTTTGCTTTTTCCTGCTCCTCTTAGCATGATAAAGAAGATTCAAGAGAGTGAGATGCCAGCTCCTTTCATTCAGTCAGTAGCTTCAATCATTTCTGGACGTTTTTCAGTGGCAAAAATCAATGAATATTGTAAATGCACAAACAGTAATTTCTCCGCATTGCAAGGTGCAATTCTGAAATTTTTTGCTTTTTCCTGCTCCTCTTAGCATGATAAAGAAGATTCAAAGAGAGTGAGATGCCAGCTCCTTTCATTCAGTCAGTACCTTCAATCATTTCTGGACGTTTTTCAATGGCAAAAATCAATGAATATTGTAAATGCACAAACAGTAATTTCTCCGCATTGCAAGGTGCAATTCAGAAATTTTTTGCTTTTTCCCGCTCCTCTTAGCATGATAAAGAAGATTCAAAGAGAGTGAGGTGCCAGCTCCTTTCATTCAGTCAGTAGCTTCAAACATTTCTGGTATATGAATAACATGTTTTTCAATGGCAAAAATCAATGAATATTGTAAATGCACAAACAGTAATTTCTCCGCATTGCAAGGTGCAATTCTGAAATTTTTTGATTTTTCCTGCTCCTCTTAGCATGATAAAGAAGATTCAAAGAGAGTGAGATGCCAGCTCCTTTCATTCAGTCAGTAGCTTCAATCATTTCTGGACGTTTTTCAATGGCAAAAATCAATGAATATTGTAAATGCACAAACAGTAATTTCTCCGCATTGCAAGGTGCAATTCTGAAATTTTTTGCTTTTTCCTGCTCCTCTTAGCATGATAAAGAAGATTCAAAGAGAGTGAGATGCCAGCTCCTTTCATTCAGTCAGTAGCTTCAATCATTTCTGGACGTTTTTCAATGGCAAAAATCAATGAATATTGTAAATGCACAAACAGTAATTTCTCCACATTGCAAGGTGCAATTCTGAAATTTTTTGCTTTTTCCTGCTCCTCTTAGCATGATAAAGAAGATTCAAAGAGAGTGAGATGCCAGCTCCTTTCATTCAGTCAGTAGCTTCAAACATTTCTGGCATATGAATAACATGATGTTTTTCAATGGCAAAAATCAATGAATATTGTAAATGCACAAACAGTAATTTCTCCGCATTGCAAGGTGCAATTCTGAAATTTTTTGCTTTTTCCTGCTCCTCTTAGCATGATAAAGAAGATTCAAAGAGAGTGAGATGCCAGCTCCTTTCATTCAGTCAGTAGCTTCAAACATTTCTGGTATATGAATAACATGATGTTTTTCAATGGCAAAAATCAATGAATATTGTAAATGCACAAACAGTAATTTCTCCGCATTGCAAGGTGCAATTCTGAAATTTTTTGCTTTTTCCTGCTCCTCTTAGCATGATAAAGAAGATTCAAAGAGAGTGAGATGCCAGCTCCTTTCATTCAGTCAGTAGCTTCAATCATTTCTGGATGTTTTTCAATGGCAAAAATCAATGAATATTGTAAATGCACAAACAGTAATTTCTCCGCATTGCAAGGGGCAATTCTGAAATTTTTTGCTTTTTCCTGCTCCTCTTAGCATGATAAAGAAGATTCAAAGAGAGTGAGATGTCAGCTCCTTTCATTCAGTCAGTAGCTTCAAACATTTCTGGTATATGAATAACATGATGTTTTTCAATGGCAAAAATCAATGAATATTGTAAATGCACAAACAGTAATTTCTCCGCATTGCAAGGTGCAATTCTGAAATTTTTTGCTTTTTCCTGCTCCTCTTAGCATGATAAAGAAGATTCAAAGAGAGTGAGATGCCAGCTCCTTTCGTTCAGTCAGTAGCTTCAATCATTTCTGGACGTTTTTCAATGGCAAAAATCATTGAATATTATAAATGCACAAACAGTAATTTCTCCGCATTGCAAGGTGCAATTCTGAAATTTTTTACTTTTTCCTGCTCCTCTTAGCATGATAAAGAAGATTCAAAGAGAGTGAGATG
The DNA here is from genome assembly GCF_046119375.1 of Phyllobates terribilis. Taxonomy (NCBI): domain Eukaryota; kingdom Metazoa; phylum Chordata; class Amphibia; order Anura; family Dendrobatidae; genus Phyllobates; species Phyllobates terribilis. Next base: position 1,261,793 of record NW_027363188.1, read on the forward strand.
CCAGCTCCTTTCATTCAGTCAGTAGCTTCAATCATTTCTGGTATATGAATAACATGATGTTTTTCAATGGCAAAAATCAATGAATATTGTAAATGCACAAACAGTAATTTCTCCGCATTGCAAGGTGCAATTCTGAAATTTTTTGCTTTTTCCTGCTCCTCTTAGCATGGTAAAGAAGATTCAAAGAGAGTGAGATGCCAGCTCCTTTCATTCAGTCAGTAGCTTCAATCATTTCTGGACGTTTTTCAATGGCAAAAATCAATGAATATTGTAAATGCACAAACAGTAATTTCTCCGCATTGCAAGGTGCAATTCTGAAATTTTTTGCTTTTTCCTGCTCCTCTTAGCATGATAAACAAGATTCAAAGAGAGTGAGATGCCAGCTCCTTTCATTCAGTCAGTAGCTTCAATCATTTCTGGACGTTTTTCAATGGCAAAAATCAATGAATATTGTAAATGCACAAACAGTAATTTCTCCGCATTGCAAGGTGCAATTCTGAAATTTTTTGCTTTTTCCTGCTCCTCTTAGCATGATAAAGAAGATTCAAAGAGAGTGAGATGCCAGCTCATTTCATTCAGTCAGTAGCTTCAAACATTTCTGGTATATGAATAACATGATGTTTTTCAATGGCAAAAATCAATGAATATTGTAAATGCACAAACAGTAATTTCTCCGCATTGCAAGGTGCAATTCTGAAATTTTTTGCTTTTTCCTGCTCCTCTTAGCATGATAAAGAAGATTCAAAGAGAGTGAGATGCCAGCTCCTTTCGTTCAGTCAGTAGCTTCAATCATTTCTGGACGTTTTTCAATGGCAAAAATCATTGAATATTATAAATGCACAAACAGTAATTTCTCCGCATTGCAAGGTGCAATTCTGAAATTTTTTACTTTTTCCTGCTCCTCTTAGCATGATAAAGAAGATTCAAAGAGAGTGAGATGCCAGCTCCTTTCATTCAGTCAGTAGCTTCAATCATTTCTGGTATATGAATAACATGATGTTTTTCAATGGCAAAAATCAATGAATATTATTTATGCACAAACAGTAATTTCTCCGCATTGCAAGGTGCAATTCTGAAATTTTTTGCTTTTTCCTGCTCCTCTTAGCATGATAAAGAAGATTCAAAGAGAGTGAGATGCCAGCTCCTTTCATTCAGTCAGTAGCTTCAATCATTTCTGGATGTTTTTCAATGGCAAAAATCAATGAATATTGTAAATGCACAAACAGTAATTTCTCCGCATTGCAAGGTGCAATTCTGAAATTTTTTGCTTTTTCCTGCTCCTCTTAGCATGATAAACAAGATTCAAAGAGAGTGAGATGCCAGCTCCTTTCATTCAGTCAGTAGCTTCAATCATTTCTGGACGTTTTTCAATGGCAAAAATCAATGAATATTGTAAATGCACAAACAGTAATTTCTCCACATTGCAACGTGCAATTCTGAAATTTTTTGCTTTTTCCTGCTCCTCTTAGCATGATAAAGAAGATTCAAAGAGAGTGAGATGCCAGCTCCTTTCATTCAGTCAGTAGCTTCAAACATTTCTGGTATATGAATAACATGATGTTTTTCAATGGCAAAAATCAATGAATATTGTAAATGCACAAACAGTAATTTCTCCGCATTGCAAGGTGCAATTCTGAAATTTTTTGCTTTTTCTTGCTCCTCTTAGCATGATAAAGAAGATTCAAAGAGAGTGAGATGCCAGCTCCTTTCATTCAGTCAGTAGCTTCAATCATTTCTGGACGTTTTTCAATGGCAAAAATCAATGAATATTGTAAATGCACAAACAGTAATTTCTCCGCATTGCAAGGTGCAATTCTGAAATTTTTTGCTTTTTCCTGCTCCTCTTAGCATGATAAAGAAGATTCAAAGAGAGTGAGATGCCAGCTCCTTTCATTCAGTCAGTAGCTTCAAACATTTCTGGTATATGAATAACATGATGTTTTTCAATGGCAAAAATCAATGAATATTGTAAATGCACAAACAGTAATTTCTCCGCATTGCAAGGTGCAAGTCTGAAATTTTTTGCTTTTTCCTGCTCCTCTTAGCATGATAAAGAAGATTCAAAGAGAGTGAGATGCCAGCTACTTTCATTCAGTCAGTAGCTTCAATCATTTCTGGATGTTTTTCAATGGTAAAAATCAATGAATATTGTAAATGCACAAACAGTAATTTCTCCACATTGCAAGGTGCAATTCTGAAATTTTTTGCTTTTTCCTGCTCCTCTTAGCATGATAAAGAAGATTCAAAGAGAGTGAGATGCCAGCTCCTTTCATTCAGTCAGTAGCTTCAAACATTTCTGGTATATGAATAACATGATGTTTTTCAATGGCAAAAATCAATGAATATTGTAAATGCACAAACAGTAATTTCTCCGCATTGCAAGGTGCAATTCTGAAATTTTTTGCTTTTTCCTGCTCCTCTTAGCATGATAAAGAAGATTCAAAGAGAGTGAGATGCCAGCTCCTTTCATTCAGTCAGTAGCTTCAAACATTTCTGGTATATGAATAACATGATGTTTTTCAATGGCAAAAATCAATGAATATTGTAAATGCACAAACAGTAATTTCTCCGCATTGCAAGGTGCAAGTCTGAAATTTTTTGCTTTTTCCTGCTCCTCTTAGCATGATAAAGAAGATTCAAAGAGAGTGAGATGCCAGCTACTTTCATTCAGTCAGTAGCTTCAATCATTTCTGGACGTTTTTCAATGGTAAAAATCAATGAATATTGTAAATGCACAAACAGTAATTTCTCCACATTGCAAGGTGCAATTCTGAAATTTTTTGCTTTTTCCTGCTCCTCTTAGCATGATAAAGAAGATTCAAAGAGAGTGAGATGCCAGCTCCTTTCATTCAGTCAGTAGCTTCAAACATTTCTGGTATATGAATAACATGATGTTTTTCAATGGCAAAAATCAATGAATATTGTAAATGCACAAACAGTAATTTCTCCGCATTGCAAGGTGCAATTCTGAAATTTTTTGCTTTTTCCTGCTCCTCTTAGCATGATAAAGAAGATTCAAAGAGAGTGAGATGCCAGCTCCTTTCATTCAGTCAGTAGCTTCAATCATTTCTGGACGTTTTTCAATGGCAAAAATCAATGAATATTGTAAATGCACAAACAGTAATTTCTCCGCATTGCAAGGTGCAATTCTGAAATTTTTTGCTTTTTCCTGCTCCTCTTAGCATGATAAAGAAGATTCAAAGAGAGTGAGATGCCAGCTCCTTTCATTCAGTCAGTAGCTTCAACCATTTCTGGTATATGAATAACATGATGTTTTTCAATGGCAAAAATCAATGAATATTGTAAATGCACAAACAGTAATTTCTCCGCATTGCAAGGTGCAAGTCTGAAATTTTTTGCTTTTTCCTGCTCCTCTTAGCATGATAAAGAAGATTCAAAGAGAGTGAGATGCCAGCTACTTTCATTCAGTCAGTAGCTTCAATCATTTCTGAACGTTTTTCAATGGTAAAAATCAATGAATATTGTAAATGCACAAACAGTAATTTCTCCACATTGCAAGGTGCAATTCTGAAATTTTTTGCTTTTTCCTGCTCCTCTTAGCATGATAAAGAAGATTCAAAGAGAGTGAGATGCCAGCTCCTTTCATTCAGTCAGTAGCTTCAAACATTTCTGGTATATGAATAACATGATGTTTTTCAATGGCAAAAATCAATGAATATTGTAAATGCACAAACAGTAATTTCTCCGCATTGCAAGGTGCAATTCTGAAATTTTTTGCTTTTTCCTGCTCCTCTTAGCATGATAAAGAAGATTCAAAGAGAGTGAGATGCCAGCTCCTTTCATTCAGTCAGTAGCTTCAAACATTTCTGGTATATGAATAACATGATGTTTTTCAATGGCAAAAATCAATGAATATTGTAAATGCACAAACAGTAATTTCTCCGCATTGCAAGGTGCAAGTCTGAAATTTTTTGCTTTTTCCTGCTCCTCTTAGCATGATAAAGAAGATTCAAAGAGAGTGAGATGCCAGCTACTTTCATTCAGTCAGTAGCTTCAATCATTTCTGGACGTTTTTCAATGGTAAAAATCAATGAATATTGTAAATGCACAAACAGTAATTTCTCCACATTGCAAGGTGCAATTCTGAAATTTTTTGCTTTTTCCTGCTCCTCTTAGCATGATAAAGAAGATTCAAAGAGAGTGAGATGCCAGCTCCTTTCATTCAGTCAGTAGCTTCAAACATTTCTGGTATATGAATAACATGATGTTTTTCAATGGCAAAAATCAATGAATATTGTAAATGCACAAACAGTAATTTCTCCGCATTGCAAGGTGCAATTCTGAAATTTTTTGCTTTTTCCTGCTCCTCTTAGCATGATAAAGAAGATTCAAAGAGAGTGAGATGCCAGCTCCTTTCATTCAGTCAGTAGCTTCAAACATTTCTGGTATATGAATAACATGATGTTTTTCAATGGCAAAAATCAATGAATATTGTAAATGCACAAACAGTAATTTCTCCGCATTGCAAGGTGCAATTCTGAAATTTTTTGCTTTTTCCTGCTCCTCTTAGCATGATAAAGAAGATTCAAAGAGAGTGAGATGCCAGCTCCTTTCATTCAGTCAGTAGCTTCAATCATTTCTGGACGTTTTTCAATGGCAAAAATCAATGAATATTGTAAATGCACAAACAGTAATTTCTCCGCATTGCAAGGTGCAATTCTGAAATTTTTTGCTTTTTCCTGCTCCTCTTAGCATGATAAAGAAGATTCAAAGAGAGTGAGATGCCAGCTCCTTTCGTTCAGTCAGTAGCTTCAATCATTTCTGGACGTTTTTCAATGGCAAAAATCATTTAATATTATAAATGCACAAACAGTAATTTCTCCGCATTGCAAGGTGCAATTCTGAAATTTTTTGCTTTTTCCTGCTCCTCTTAGCATGATAAAGAAGATTCAAAGAGAGTGAGATGCCAGCTCCTTTCATTCAGTCAGTAGCTTCAAACATTTCTGGTATATGAATAACATGATGTTTTTCAATGGCAAAAATCAATGAATATTGTAAATGCACAAACAGTAATTTCTCCGCATTGCAAGGTGCAATTCTGAAATTTTTTGCTTTTTCCTGCTCCTCTTAGCATGATAAAGAAGATTCAAAGAGAGTGAGATGCCAGCTACTTTCATTCAGTCAGTAGCTTCAATCATTTCTGGACGTTTTTCAATGGTAAAAATCAATGAATATTGTAAATGCACAAACAGTAATTTCTCCACATTGCAAGGTGCAATTCTGAAATTTTTTGCTTTTTCCTGCTCCTCTTAGCATGATAAAGAAGATTCAAAGAGAGTGAGATGCCAGCTCCTTTCATTCAGTCAGTAGCTTCAAACATTTCTGGTATATGAATAACATGATGTTTTTCAATGGCAAAAATCAATGAATATTGTAAATGCACAAACAGTAATTTCTCCGCATTGCAAGGTGCAATTCTGAAATTTTTTGCTTTTTCCTGCTCCTCTTAGCATGATAAAGAAGATTCAAAGAGAGTGATATGCCAGCTCCTTTCATTCAGTCAGTAGCTTCAATCATTTCTGGACGTTTTTCAATGGCAAAAATCAATGAATATTGTAAATGCACAAACAGTAATTTCTCCGCATTGCAAGGTGCAATTCTGAAATTTTTTGCTTTTTCCTGCTCCTCTTAGCATGATAAAGAAGATTCAAAGAGAGTGAGATGCCAGCTCCTTTCATTCAGTCAGTAGCTTCAAACATTTCTGGTATATGAATAACATGATGTTTTTCAATGGCAAAAATCAATGAATATTGTAAATGCACAAACAGTAATTTCTTCGCATTGCAAGGTGCAAGTCTGAAATTTTTTGCTTTTTCCTGCTCCTCTTAGCATGATAAAGAAGATTCAAAGAGAGTGAGATGCCAGCTACTTTCATTCAGTCAGTAGCTTCAATCATTTCTGAACGTTTTTCAATGGTAAAAATCAATGAATATTGTAAATGCACAAACAGTAATTTCTCCACATTGCAACGTGCAATTCTGAAATTTTTTGCTTTTTCCTGCTCCCCTTAGCATGATAAAGAAGATTCAAAGAGAGTGAGATGCCAGCTCCTTTCATTCAGTCAGTAGCTTCAAACATTTCTGGTATATGAATAACATGATGTTTTTCAATGGCAAAAATCAATGAATATTGTAAATGCACAAACAGTAATTTCTCCGCATTGCAAGGTGCAATTCTGAAATTTTTTGCTTTTTCTTGCTCCTCTTAGCATGATAAAGAAGATTCAAAGAGAGTGAGATGCCAGCTCCTTTCATTCAGTCAGTAGCTTCAATCATTTCTGGACGTTTTTCAATGGCAAAAATCAATGAATATTGTAAATGCACAAACAGTAATTTCTCCGCATTGCAAGGTGCAATTCTGAAATTTTTTGCTTTTTCCTGCTCCTCTTAGCATGATAAAGAAGATTCAAAGAGAGTGAGATGCCAGCTCCTTTCATTCAGTCAGTAGCTTCAAACATTTCTGGTATATGAATAACATGATGTTTTTCAATGGCAAAAATCAATGAATATTGTAAATGCACAAACAGTAATTTCTCCGCATTGCAAGGTGCAAGTCTGAAATTTTTTGCTTTTTCCTGCTCCTCTTAGCATGATAAAGAAGATTCAAAGAGAGTGAGATGCCAGCTACTTTCATTCAGTCAGTAGCTTCAATCATTTCTGGATGTTTTTCAATGGTAAAAATCAATGAATATTGTAAATGCACAAACAGTAATTTCTCCACATTGCAAGGTGCAATTCTGAAATTTTTTGCTTTTTCCTGCTCCTCTTAGCATGATAAAGAAGATTCAAAGAGAGTGAGATGCCAGCTCCTTTCATTCAGTCAGTAGCTTCAAACATTTCTGGTATATGAATAACATGATGTTTTTCAATGGCAAAAATCAATGAATATTGTAAATGCACAAACAGTAATTTCTCCGCATTGCAAGGTGCAATTCTGAAATTTTTTGCTTTTTCCTGCTCCTCTTAGCATGATAAAGAAGATTCAAAGAGAGTGAGATGCCAGCTCCTTTCATTCAGTCAGTAGCTTCAAACATTTCTGGTATATGAATAACATGATGTTTTTCAATGGCAAAAATCAATGAATATTGTAAATGCACAAACAGTAATTTCTCCGCATTGCAAGGTGCAAGTCTGAAATTTTTTGCTTTTTCCTGCTCCTCTTAGCATGATAAAGAAGATTCAAAGAGAGTGAGATGCCAGCTACTTTCATTCAGTCAGTAGCTTCAATCATTTCTGGACGTTTTTCAATGGTAAAAATCAATGAATATTGTAAATGCACAAACAGTAATTTCTCCACATTGCAAGGTGCAATTCTGAAATTTTTTGCTTTTTCCTGCTCCTCTTAGCATGATAAAGAAGATTCAAAGAGAGTGAGATGCCAGCTCCTTTCATTCAGTCAGTAGCTTCAAACATTTCTGGTATATGAATAACATGATGTTTTTCAATGGCAAAAATCAATGAATATTGTAAATGCACAAACAGTAATTTCTCCGCATTGCAAGGTGCAATTCTGAAATTTTTTGCTTTTTCCTGCTCCTCTTAGCATGATAAAGAAGATTCAAAGAGAGTGAGATGCCAGCTCCTTTCATTCAGTCAGTAGCTTCAATCATTTCTGGACGTTTTTCAATGGCAAAAATCAATGAATATTGTAAATGCACAAACAGTAATTTCTCCGCATTGCAAGGTGCAATTCTGAAATTTTTTGCTTTTTCCTGCTCCTCTTAGCATGATAAAGAAGATTCAAAGAGAGTGAGATGCCAGCTCCTTTCATTCAGTCAGTAGCTTCAACCATTTCTGGTATATGAATAACATGATGTTTTTCAATGGCAAAAATCAATGAATATTGTAAATGCACAAACAGTAATTTCTCCGCATTGCAAGGTGCAAGTCTGAAATTTTTTGCTTTTTCCTGCTCCTCTTAGCATGATAAAGAAGATTCAAAGAGAGTGAGATGCCAGCTACTTTCATTCAGTCAGTAGCTTCAATCATTTCTGAACGTTTTTCAATGGTAAAAATCAATGAATATTGTAAATGCACAAACAGTAATTTCTCCACATTGCAAGGTGCAATTCTGAAATTTTTTGCTTTTTCCTGCTCCTCTTAGCATGATAAAGAAGATTCAAAGAGAGTGAGATGCCAGCTCCTTTCATTCAGTCAGTAGCTTCAAACATTTCTGGTATATGAATAACATGATGTTTTTCAATGGCAAAAATCAATGAATATTGTAAATGCACAAACAGTAATTTCTCCGCATTGCAAGGTGCAATTCTGAAATTTTTTGCTTTTTCCTGCTCCTCTTAGCATGATAAAGAAGATTCAAAGAGAGTGAGATGCCAGCTCCTTTCATTCAGTCAGTAGCTTCAAACATTTCTGGTATATGAATAACATGATGTTTTTCAATGGCAAAAATCAATGAATATTGTAAATGCACAAACAGTAATTTCTCCGCATTGCAAGGTGCAAGTCTGAAATTTTTTGCTTTTTCCTGCTCCTCTTAGCATGATAAAGAAGATTCAAAGAGAGTGAGATGCCAGCTACTTTCATTCAGTCAGTAGCTTCAATCATTTCTGGACGTTTTTCAATGGTAAAAATCAATGAATATTGTAAATGCACAAACAGTAATTTCTCCACATTGCAAGGTGCAATTCTGAAATTTTTTGCTTTTTCCTGCTCCTCTTAGCATGATAAAGAAGATTCAAAGAGAGTGAGATGCCAGCTCCTTTCATTCAGTCAGTAGCTTCAAACATTTCTGGTATATGAATAACATGATGTTTTTCAATGGCAAAAATCAATGAATATTGTAAATGCACAAACAGTAATTTCTCCGCATTGCAAGGTGCAATTCTGAAATTTTTTGCTTTTTCCTGCTCCTCTTAGCATGATAAAGAAGATTCAAAGAGAGTGAGATGCCAGCTCCTTTCATTCAGTCAGTAGCTTCAAACATTTCTGGTATATGAATAACATGATGTTTTTCAATGGCAAAAATCAATGAATATTGTAAATGCACAAACAGTAATTTCTCCGCATTGCAAGGTGCAATTCTGAAATTTTTTGCTTTTTCCTGCTCCTCTTAGCATGATAAAGAAGATTCAAAGAGAGTGAGATGCCAGCTCCTTTCATTCAGTCAGTAGCTTCAATCATTTCTGGACGTTTTTCAATGGCAAAAATCAATGAATATTGTAAATGCACAAACAGTAATTTCTCCGCATTGCAAGGTGCAATTCTGAAATTTTTTGCTTTTTCCTGCTCCTCTTAGCATGATAAAGAAGATTCAAAGAGAGTGAGATGCCAGCTCCTTTCGTTCAGTCAGTAGCTTCAATCATTTCTGGACGTTTTTCAATGGCAAAAATCATTTAATATTATAAATGCACAAACAGTAATTTCTCCGCATTGCAAGGTGCAATTCTGAAATTTTTTGCTTTTTCCTGCTCCTCTTAGCATGATAAAGAAGATTCAAAGAGAGTGAGATGCCAGCTCCTTTCATTCAGTCAGTAGCTTCAAACATTTCTGGTATATGAATAACATGATGTTTTTCAATGGCAAAAATCAATGAATATTGTAAATGCACAAACAGTAATTTCTCCGCATTGCAAGGTGCAATTCTGAAATTTTTTGCTTTTTCCTGCTCCTCTTAGCATGATAAAGAAGATTCAAAGAGAGTGAGATGCCAGCTCCTTTCATTCAGTCAGTAGCTTCAATCATTTCTGGACGTTTTTCAATGGCAAAAATCAATGAATATTGTAAATGCACAAACAGTAATTTCTCCGCATTGCAAGGTGCAATTCCGAAATTTTTTGCTTTTTCCTGCTCCTCTTAGCATGATAAAGAAGATTCAAAGAGAGTGAGATGCCAGCTCCTTTCATTCAGTCAGTAGCTTCAAACATTTCTGGTATATGAATAACATGATGTTTTTCAATGGCAAAAATCAGTGAATATTGTAAATGCACAAACAGTAATTTCTCCGCATTGCAAGGTGCAAGTCTGAAATTTTTTGCTTTTTCCTGCTCCTCTTAGCATGATAAAGAAGATTCAAAGAGAGTGAGATGCCAGCTACTTTCATTCAGTCAGTAGCTTCAATCATTTCTGAACGTTTTTCAATGGTAAAAATCAATGAATATTGTAAATGCACAAACAGTAATTTCTCCACATTGCAAGGTGCAATTCTGAAATTTTTTGCTTTTTCCTGCTCCTCTTAGCATGATAAAGAAGATTCAAAGAGAGTGAGATGCCAGCTCCTTTCATTCAGTCAGTAGCTTCAAACATTTCTGGTATATGAATAACATGATGTTTTTCAATGGCAAAAATCAATGAATATTGTAAATGCACAAACAGTAATTTCTCCGCATTGCAAGGTGCAATTCTGAAATTTTTTGCTTTTTCCTGCTCCTCTTAGCATGATAAAGAAGATTCAAAGAGAGTGAGATGCCAGCTCCTTTCATTCAGTCAGTAGCTTCAAACATTTCTGGTATATGAATAACATGATGTTTTTCAATGGCAAAAATCAATGAATATTGTAAATGCACAAACAGTAATTTCTCCGCATTGCAAGGTGCAAGTCTGAAATTTTTTGCTTTTTCCTGCTCCTCTTAGCATGATAAAGAAGATTCAAAGAGAGTGAGATGCCAGCTACTTTCATTCAGTCAGTAGCTTCAATCATTTCTGGACGTTTTTCAATGGTAAAAATCAATGAATATTGTAAATGCACAAACAGTAATTTCTCCACATTGCAAGGTGCAATTCTGAAATTTTTTGCTTTTTCCTGCTCCTCTTAGCATGATAAAGAAGATTCAAAGAGAGTGAGATGCCAGCTCCTTTCATTCAGTCAGTAGCTTCAAACATTTCTGGTATATGAATAACATGATGTTTTTCAATGGCAAAAATCAATGAATATTGTAAATGCACAAACAGTAATTTCTCCGCATTGCAAGGTGCAATTCTGAAATTTTTTGCTTTTTCCTGCTCCTCTTAGCATGATAAAGAAGATTCAAAGAGAGTGAGATGCCAGCTCCTTTCATTCAGTCAGTAGCTTCAAACATTTCTGGTATATGAATAACATGATGTTTTTCAATGGCAAAAATCAATGAATATTGTAAATGCACAAACAGTAATTTCTCCGCATTGCAAGGTGCAATTCTGAAATTTTTTGCTTTTTCCTGCTCCTCTTAGCATGATAAAGAAGATTCAAAGAGAGTGAGATGCCAGCTCCTTTCATTCAGTCAGTAGCTTCAATCATTTCTGGACGTTTTTCAATGGCAAAAATCAATGAATATTGTAAATGCACAAACAGTAATTTCTCCGCATTGCAAGGTGCAATTCTGAAATTTTTTGCTTTTTCCTGCTCCTCTTAGCATGATAAAGAAGACTCAAAGAGAGTGAGATGTCAGCTCCTTTCATTCAGTCAGTAGCTTCAAACATTTCTGGTATATGAATAACATGATGTTTTTCAATGGCAAAAATCAATGAATATTGTAAATGCACAAAAAATAATTTCTCCGCATTGCAAGGTGCAATTCTGAAATTTTTTGCTTTTTCCTGCTCCTCTTAGCATGATAAAGAAGATTCAAAGAGAGTGAGATGCCAGCTCCTTTCATTCAGTCAGTAGCTTCAATCATTTCTGGACGTTTTTCAATGGCAAAAATCAATGAATATTGTAAATGCACAAACAGTAATTTCTCCGCATTGCAAGGTTCAATTCTGAAATTTTTTGCTTTTTCCTGCTCCTCTTAGCATGATAAAGAAGATTCAAAGAGAGTGAGATGCCAGCTCCTTTCATTCAGTCAGTAGCTTCAATCATTTCTGGTATATGAATAACATGATGTTTTTCAATGGCAAAAATCAATGAGTATTGTAAATGCACAAACAGTAATTTCTCCGCATTGCAAGGTGCAATTCTGAAATTTTTTGCTTTTTCCTGCTCCTCTTAGCATGATAAAGAAGATTCAAAGAGAGTGAGATGCCAGCTCCTTTCATTCAGTCAGTAGCTTCAATCATTTCTGGACGTTTTTCAATGGCAAAAATCAATGAATATTGTAAATGCACAAACAGTAATTTCTCCGCATTGCAAGGTGCAATTCTGAAATTTTTTGCTTTTTCCTGCTCCTCTTAGCATGATAAAGAAGACTCAAAGAGAGTGAGATGTCAGCTCCTTTCATTCAGTCAGTAGCTTCAAACATTTCTGGTATATGAATAACATGATGTTTTTCAATGGCAAAAATCAATGAATATTGTAAATGCACAAAAAATAATTTCTCCGCATTGCAAGGTGCAATTCTGAAATTTTTTGCTTTTTCCTGCTCCTCTTAGCATGATAAAGAAGATTCAAAGAGAGTGAGATGCCAGCTCCTTTCATTCAGTCAGTAGCTTCAATCATTTCTGGACGTTTTTCAATGGCAAAAATCAATGAATATTGTAAATGCACAAACAGTAATTTCTCCGCATTGCAAGGTTCAATTCTGAAATTTTTTGCTTTTTCCTGCTCCTCTTAGCATGATAAAGAAGATTCAAAGAGAGTGAGATGCCAGCTCCTTTCATTCAGTCAGTAGCTTCAATCATTTCTGGTATATGAATAACATGATGTTTTTCAATGGCAAAAATCAATGAATATTGTAAATGCACAAACAGTAATTTCTCCGCATTGCAAGGTGCAATTCTGAAATTTTTTGCTTTTTCCTGCTCCTATTAGCATGATAAAGAAGATTCAAAGAGAGTGAGATGCCAGCTCCTTTCATTCAGTCAGTAGCTTCAATCATTTCTGGACGTTTTTCAATGGCAAAAATCAATGAATATTGTAAATGCACAAACAGTAATTTCTCCGCATTGCAAGGTGCAATTCTGAAATTTTTTGCTTTTTCCTGCTCCTCTTAGCATGATAAAGAAGATTCAAAGAGAGTGAGATGCCAGCTCCTTTCATTCAGTCAGTAGCTTCAATCATTTCTGGACGTTTTTCAATGGCAAAAATCAATGAATATTGTAAATGCACAAACAGTAATTTCTCCACATTGCAAGGTGCAATTCGGAAATTTTTTGCTTTTTCCTGCTAATCCTAGCATGATAAAGAAGATTCAAAGAGAGTGAGATGCCAGCTCCTTTCATTCAGTCAGTAGCTTCAAACATTTCTGGTATATGAATAACATGATGTTTTTCAATGGCAAAAATCAATGAATATTGTAAATGCACAAACAGTAATTTCTCCGCATTGCAAGGTGCAATTCTGAAATTTTTTGCTTTTTCCTGCTCCTCTTAGCATGATAAAGAAGATTCAAAGAGAGTGAGATGCCAGCTCCTTTCATTCAGTCAGTAGCTTCAATCATTTCTGGACGTTTTTCAATGGCAAAAATCAATGAATATTGTAAATGCACAAACAGTAATTTCTCCGCATTGCAAGGTGCAATTCTGAAATTTTTTGCTTTTTCCTGCTCCTCTTAGCATGATAAACAAGATTCAAAGAGAGTGAGATGCCAGCTCCTTTCATTCAGTCAGTAGCTTCAATCATTTCTGGACGTTTTTCAATGGCAAAAATCAATGAATATTGTAAATGCACAAACAGTAATTTCTCCGCATTGCAAGGTGCAATTCTGAAATTTTTTGCTTTTTCCTGCTCCTCTTAGCATGATAAAGAAGATTCAAAGAGAGTGAGATGCCAGCTCCTTTCATTCAGTCAGTAGCTTCAAACATTTCTGGTATATGAATAACATGATGTTTTTCAATGGCAAAAATCAATGAATATTGTAAATGCACAAACAGTAATTTCTCCGCATTGCAAGGTGCAATTCTGAAATTTTTTGCTTTTTCCTGCTCCTCTTAGCATGATAAAGAAGATTCAAAGAGAGTGAGATGCCAGCTCCTTTCGTTCAGTCAGTAGCTTCAATCATTTCTGGATGTTTTTCAATGGCAAAAATCATTGAATATTATAAATGCACAAACAGTAATTTCTCCGCATTGCAAGGTGCAATTCTGAAATTTTTTGCTTTTTCCTGCTCCTCTTAGCATGATAAAGAAGATTCAAAGAGAGTGAGATGCCAGCTCCTTTCATTCAGTCAGTAGCTTCAAACATTTCTGGTATATGAATAACATGATGTTTTTCAATGGCAAAAATCAATGAATATTGTAAATGCACAAACAGTAATTTCTCCGCATTGCAAGGTGCAAGTCTGAAATTTTTTGCTTTTTCCTGCTCCTCTTAGCATGATAAAGAAGATTCAAAGAGAGTGAGATGCCAGCTACTTTCATTCAGTCAGTAGCTTCAATCATTTCTGGACGTTTTTCAATGGTAAAAATCAATGAATATTGTAAATGCACAAACAGTAATTTCTCCACATTGCAAGGTGCAATTCTGAAATTTTTTGCTTTTTCCTGCTCCTCTTAGCATGATAAAGAAGATTCAAAGAGAGTGAGATGCCAGCTCCTTTCATTCAGTCAGTAGCTTCAAACATTTCTGGTATATGAATAACATGATGTTTTTCAATGGCAAAAATCAATGAATATTGTAAATGCACAAACAGTAATTTCTCCGCATTGCAAGGTGCAATTCTGAAATTTTTTGCTTTTTCCTGCTCCTCTTAGCATGATAAAGAAGATTCAAAGAGAGTGAGATGCCAGCTCCTTTCATTCAGTCAGTAGCTTCAAACATTTCTGGTATATGAATAACATGATGTTTTTCAATGGCAAAAATCAATGAATATTGTAAATGCACAAACAGTAATTTCTCCGCATTGCAAGGTGCAAGTCTGAAATTTTTTGCTTTTTCCTGCTCCTCTTAGCATGATAAAGAAGATTCAAAGAGAGTGAGATGCCAGCTACTTTCATTCAGTCAGTAGCTTCAATCATTTCTGGACGTTTTTCAATGGTAAAAATCAATGAATATTGTAAATGCACAAACAGTAATTTCTCCACATTGCAAGGTGCAATTCTGAAATTTTTTGCTTTTTCCTGCTCCTCTTAGCATGATAAAGAAGATTCAAAGAGAGTGAGATGCCAGCTCCTTTCATTCAGTCAGTAGCTTCAAACATTTCTGGTATATGAATAACATGATGTTTTTCAATGGCAAAAATCAATGAATATTGTAAATGCACAAACAGTAATTTCTCCGCATTGCAAGGTGCAATTCTGAAATTTTTTGCTTTTTCCTGCTCCTCTTAGCATGATAAAGAAGATTCAAAGAGAGTGAGATGCCAGCTACTTTCATTCAGTCAGTAGCTTCAATCATTTCTGGACGTTTTTCAATGGTAAAAATCAATGAATATTGTAAATGCACAAACAGTAATTTCTCCACATTGCAAGGTGCAATTCTGAAATTTTTTGCTTTTTCCTGCTCCTCTTAGCATGATAAAGAAGATTCAAAGAGAGTGAGAAGCCAGCTCCTTTCATTCAGTCAGTAGCTTCAAACATTTCTGGTATATGAATAACATGATGTTTTTCAATGGCAAAAATCAATGAATATTGTAAATGCACAAACAGTAATTTCTCCGCATTGCAAGGTGCAATTCTGAAATTTTTTGCTTTTTCCTGCTCCTCTTAGCATGATAAAGAAGATTCAAAGAGAGTGAGATGCCAGCTCCTTTCATTCAGTCAGTAGCTTCAATCATTTCTGGATGTTTTTCAATGGCAAAAATCAATGAATATTGTAAATGCACAAACTGTAATTTCTCCGCATTGCAAGGTGCAATTCTGAAATTTTTTGCTTTTTCCTGCTCCTCTTAGCATGATAAAGAAGATTCAAAGAGAGTGAGATGCCAGCTCCTTTCATTCAGTCAGTAGCTTCAATCATTTCTGGACGTTTTTCAATGGCAAAAATCAATGAATATTGTAAATGCACAAACAGTAATTTCTCCGCATTTCAAGGTGCAATTCTGAAATTTTTTGCTTTTTCCTGCTCCTCTTAGCATGATAAACAAGATTCAAAGAGAGTGAGATGCCAGCTCCTTTCATTTAGTCAGTAGCTTCAATCATTTCTGGACGTTTTTCAATGGCAAAAATCAATGAATATTGTAAATGCACAAACAGTAATTTCTCCGCATTGCAAGGTGCAATTCTGAAATTTTTTGCTTTTTCCTGCTCCTCTTAGCATGATAAAGAAGATTCAAAGAGAGTGAGATGCCAGCTCCTTTCATTCAGTCAGTAGCTTCAATCATTTCTGGACGTTTTTCAATGGCAAAAATCAATGAATATTGTAAATGCACAAACAGTAATTTCTCCGCATTGCAAGGTGCAATTCTGAAATTTTTTGCTTTTTCCTGCTCCTCTTAGCATGATAAAGAAGATTCAAAGAGAGTGAGATGCCAGCTCCTTTCATTCAGTCAGTAGCTTCAAACATTTCTGGTATATGAATAACATGATGTTTTTCAATGGCAAAAATCAATGAATATTGTAAATGCACAAACAGTAATTTCTCTGCATTGCAAGGTGCAATTCTGAAATTTTTTGCTTTTTCCTGCTCCTCTTAGCATGATAAAGAAGATTCAAAGAGAGTGAGATGCCAGCTCCTTTCGTTCAGTCAGTAGCTTCAATCATTTCTGGATGTTTTTCAATGGCAAAAATCATTGAATATTATAAATGCACAAACAGTAATTTCTCCGCATTGCAAGGTGCAATTCTGAAATTTTTTGCTTTTTCCTGCTCCTCTTAGCATGATAAAGAAGATTCAAAGAGAGTGAGATGCCAGCTCCTTTCATTCAGTCAGTAGCTTCAAACATTTCTGGTATATGAATAACATGATGTTTTTCAATGGCAAAAATCAATGAATATTGTAAATGCACAAACAGTAATTTCTCCGCATTGCAAGGTGCAAGTCTGAAATTTTTTGCTTTTTCCTGCTCCTCTTAGCATGATAAAGAAGATTCAAAGAGAGTGAGATGCCAGCTACTTTCATTCAGTCAGTAGCTTCAATCATTTCTGGACGTTTTTCAATGGTAAAAATCAATGAATATTGTAAATGCACAAACAGTAATTTCTCCACATTGCAAGGTGCAATTCTGAAATTTTTTGCTTTTTCCTGCTCCTCTTAGCATGATAAAGAAGATTCAAAGAGAGTGAGATGCCAGCTCCTTTCATTCAGTCAGTAGCTTCAAACATTTCTGGTATATGAATAACATGATGTTTTTCAATGGCAAAAATCAATGAATATTGTAAATGCACAAACAGTAATTTCTCCGCATTGCAAGGTGCAATTCTGAAATTTTTTGCTTTTTCCTGCTCCTCTTAGCATGATAAAGAAGATTCAAAGAGAGTGAGATGCCAGCTCCTTTCATTCAGTCAGTAGCTTCAAACATTTCTGGTATATGAATAACATGATGTTTTTCAATGGCAAAAATCAATGAATATTGTAAATGCACAAACAGTAATTTCTCCGCATTGCAAGGTGCAAGTCTGAAATTTTTTGCTTTTTCCTGCTCCTCTTAGCATGATAAAGAAGATTCAAAGAGAGTGAGATGCCAGCTACTTTCATTCAGTCAGTAGCTTCAATCATTTCTGGACGTTTTTCAATGGTAAAAATCAATGAATATTGTAAATGCACAAACAGTAATTTCTCCACATTGCAAGGTGCAATTCTGAAATTTTTTGCTTTTTCCTGCTCCTCTTAGCATGATAAAGAAGATTCAAAGAGAGTGAGATGCCAGCTCCTTTCATTCAGTCAGTAGCTTCAAACATTTCTGGTATATGAATAACATGATGTTTTTCAATGGCAAAAATCAATGAATATTGTAAATGCACAAACAGTAATTTCTCCGCATTGCAAGGTGCAATTCTGAAATTTTTTGCTTTTTCCTGCTCCTCTTAGCATGATAAAGAAGATTCAAAGAGAGTGAGATGCCAGCTACTTTCATTCAGTCAGTAGCTTCAATCATTTCTGGACGTTTTTCAATGGTAAAAATCAATGAATATTGTAAATGCACAAACAGTAATTTCTCCACATTGCAAGGTGCAATTCTGAAATTTTTTGCTTTTTCCTGCTCCTCTTAGCATGATAAAGAAGATTCAAAGAGAGTGAGAAGCCAGCTCCTTTCATTCAGTCAGTAGCTTCAAACATTTCTGGTATATGAATAACATGATGTTTTTCAATGGCAAAAATCAATGAATATTGTAAATGCACAAACAGTAATTTCTCCGCATTGCAAGGTGCAATTCTGAAATTTTTTGCTTTTTCCTGCTCCTCTTAGCATGATAAAGAAGATTCAAAGAGAGTGAGATGCCAGCTCCTTTCATTCAGTCAGTAGCTTCAATCATTTCTGGATGTTTTTCAATGGCAAAAATCAATGAATATTGTAAATGCACAAACTGTAATTTCTCCGCATTGCAAGGTGCAATTCTGAAATTTTTTGCTTTTTCCTGCTCCTCTTAGCATGATAAAGAAGATTCAAAGAGAGTGAGATGCCAGCTCCTTTCATTCAGTCAGTAGCTTCAATCATTTCTGGACGTTTTTCAATGGCAAAAATCAATGAATATTGTAAATGCACAAACAGTAATTTCTCCGCATTTCAAGGTGCAATTCTGAAATTTTTTGCTTTTTCCTGCTCCTCTTAGCATGATAAACAAGATTCAAAGAGAGTGAGATGCCAGCTCCTTTCATTTAGTCAGTAGCTTCAATCATTTCTGGACGTTTTTCAATGGCAAAAATCAATGAATATTGTAAATGCACAAACAGTAATTTCTCCGCATTGCAAGGTGCAATTCTGAAATTTTTTGCTTTTTCCTGCTCCTCTTAGCATGATAAAGAAGATTCAAAGAGAGTGAGATGCCAGCTCCTTTCATTCAGTCAGTAGCTTCAATCATTTCTGGACGTTTTTCAATGGCAAAAATCAATGAATATTGTAAATGCACAAACAGTAATTTCTCCGCATTGCAAGGTGCAATTCTGAAATTTTTTGCTTTTTCCTGCTCCTCTTAGCATGATAAAGAAGATTCAAAGAGAGTGAGATGCCAGCTCCTTTCATTCAGTCAGTAGCTTCAAACATTTCTGGTATATGAATAACATGATGTTTTTCAATGGCAAAAATCAATGAATATTGTAAATGCACAAACAGTAATTTCTCTGCATTGCAAGGTGCAATTCTGAAATTTTTTGCTTTTTCCTGCTCCTCTTAGCATGATAAAGAAGATTCAAAGAGAGTGAGATGCCAGCTCCTTTCGTTCAGTCAGTAGCTTCAATCATTTCTGGATGTTTTTCAATGGCAAAAATCATTGAATATTATAAATGCACAAACAGTAATTTCTCCGCATTGCAAGGTGCAATTCTGAAATTTTTTGCTTTTTCCTGCTCCTCTTAGCATGATAAAGAAGATTCAAAGAGAGTGAGATGCCAGCTCCTTTCATTCAGTCAGTAGCTTCAAACATTTCTGGTATATGAATAACATGATGTTTTTCAATGGCAAAAATCAATGAATATTGTAAATGCACAAACAGTAATTTCTCCGCATTGCAAGGTGCAAGTCTGAAATTTTTTGCTTTTTCCTGCTCCTCTTAGCATGATAAAGAAGATTCAAAGAGAGTGAGATGCCAGCTACTTTCATTCAGTCAGTAGCTTCAATCATTTCTGGACGTTTTTCAATGGTAAAAATCAATGAATATTGTAAATGCACAAACAGTAATTTCTCCACATTGCAAGGTGCAATTCTGAAATTTTTTGCTTTTTCCTGCTCCTCTTAGCATGATAAAGAAGATTCAAAGAGAGTGAGATGCCAGCTCCTTTCATTCAGTCAGTAGCTTCAAACATTTCTGGTATATGAATAACATGATGTTTTTCAATGGCAAAAATCAATGAATATTGTAAATGCACAAACAGTAATTTCTCCGCATTGCAAGGTGCAATTCTGAAATTTTTTGCTTTTTCCTGCTCCTCTTAGCATGATAAAGAAGATTCAAAGAGAGTGAGATGCCAGCTCCTTTCATTCAGTCAGTAGCTTCAAACATTTCTGGTATATGAATAACATGATGTTTTTCAATGGCAAAAATCAATGAATATTGTAAATGCACAAACAGTAATTTCTCCGCATTGCAAGGTGCAAGTCTGAAATTTTTTGCTTTTTCCTGCTCCTCTTAGCATGATAAAGAAGATTCAAAGAGAGTGAGATGCCGGCTACTTTCATTCAGTCAGTAGCTTCAATCATTTCTGGACGTTTTTCAATGGTAAAAATCAATGAATATTGTAAATGCACAAACAGTAATTTCTCCACATTGCAAGGTGCAATTCTGAAATTTTTTGCTTTTTCCTGCTCCTCTTAGCATGATAAAGAAGATTCAAAGAGAGTGAGATGCCAGCTCCTTTCATTCAGTCAGTAGCTTCAAACATTTCTGGTATATGAATAACATGATGTTTTTCAATGGCAAAAATCAATGAATATTGTAAATGCACAAACAGTAATTTCTCCGCATTGCAAGGTGCAATTCTGAAATTTTTTGCTTTTTCCTGCTCCTCTTAGCATGATAAAGAAGATTCAAAGAGAGTGAGATGCCAGCTCCTTTCATTCAGTCAGTAGCTTCAATCATTTCTGGATGTTTTTCAATGGCAAAAATCAATGAATATTGTAAATGCACAAACTGTAATTTCTCCGCATTGCAAGATGCAATTCTGAAATTTTTTGCTTTTTCCTGCTCCTCTTAGCATGATAAAGAAGATTCAAAGAGAGTGAGATGCCAGCTCCTTTCATTCAGTCAGTAGCTTCAATCATTTCTGGACGTTTTTCAATGGCAAAAATCAATGAATATTGTAAATGCACAAACAGTAATTTCTCCGCATTGCAAGGTGCAATTCTGAAATTTTTTGCTTTTTCCTGCTCCTCTTAGCATGATAAACAAGATTCAAAGAGAGTGAGATGCCAGCTCCTTTCATTCAGTCAGTAGCTTCAATCATTTCTGGACGTTTTTCAATGGCAAAAATCAATGAATATTGTAAATGCACAAACAGTAATTTCTCCGCATTGCAAGGTGCAATTCTGAAATTTTTTGCTTTTTCCTGCTCCTCTTAGCATGATAAAGAAGATTCAAAGAGAGTGAGATGCCAGCTCCTTTCATTCAGTCAGTAGCTTCAAACATTTCTGGTATATGAATAACATGATGTTTTTCAATGGCAAAAATCAATGAATATTGTAAATGCACAAACAGTAATTTCTCCGCATTGCAAGGTGCAATTCTGAAATTTTTTGCTTTTTCCTGCTCCTCTTAGCATGATAAAGAAGATTCAAAGAGAGTGAGATGCCAGCTCCTTTCGTTCAGTCAGTAGCTTCAATCATTTCTGGACGTTTTTCAATGGCAAAAATCATTGAATATTATAAATGCACAAACAGTAATATCTCCGCATTGCAAGGTGCAATTCTGAAATTTTTTGCTTTTTCCTGCTCCTCTTAGCATGATAAAGAAGATTCAAAGAGAGTGAGATGCCAGCTCCTTTCATTCAGTCAGTAGCTTCAAACATTTCTGGTATATGAATAACATGATGTTTTTCAATGGCAAAAATCAATGAATATTGTAAATGCACAAACAGTAATTTCTCCGCATTGCAAGGTGCAATTCTGAAATTTTTTGCTTTTTCCTGCTCCTCTTAGCATGATAAAGAAGATTCAAAGAGAGTGAGATGCCAGCTCCTTTCATTCAGTCAGTAGCTTCAATCATTTCTGGACGTTTTTCAATGGCAAAAATCAATGAATATTGTAAATGCACAAACAGTAATTTCTCCGCATTGCAAGGTGCAATTCTGAAATTTTTTGCTTTTTCCTGCTCCTCTTAGCATGATAAAGAAGATTCAAAGAGAGTGAGATGCCAGCTCCTTTCATTCAGTCAGTAGCTTCAAACATTTCTGGTATATGAATAACATGATGTTTTTCAATGGCAAAAATCAATGAATATTGTAAATGCACAAACAGTAATTTCTCCGCATTGCAAGGTGCAATTCTGAAATTTTTTGCTTTTTCCTGCTCCTCTTAGCATGATAAAGAAGATTCAAAGAGAGTGAGATGCCAGCTCCTTTCGTTCAGTCAGTAGCTTCAATCATTTCTGGATGTTTTTCAATGGCAAAAATCATTGAATATTATAAATGCACAAACAGTAATTTCTCCGCATTGCAAGGTGCAATTCTGAAATTTTTTGCTTTTTCCTGCTCCTCTTAGCATGATAAAGAAGATTCAAAGAGAGTGAGATGCCAGCTCCTTTCATTCAGTCAGTAGCTTCAAACATTTCTGGTATATGAATAACATGATGTTTTTCAATGGCAAAAATCAATGAATATTGTAAATGCACAAACAATAATTTCTCCGCATTGCAAGGTGCAATTCTGAAATTTTTTGCTTTTTCCTGCTCCTCTTAGCATGGTAAAGAAGATTCAAAGAGAGTGAGATGCCAGCTCCTTTCATTCAGTCAGTAGCTTCAATCATTTCTGGACGTTTTTCAATGGCAAAAATCAATGAATATTGTAAATGCACAAACAGTAATTTCTCCGCATTGCAAGGTGCAATTCTGAAATTTTTTGCTTTTTCCTGCTCCTCTTAGCATGATAAAGAAGATTCAAAGAGAGTGAGATGCCAGCTCCTTTCATTCAGTCAGTAGCTTCAAACATTTCTGGTATATGAATAACATGATGTTTTTCAATGGCAAAAATCAATGAATATTGTAAATGCACAAACAGTAATTTCTCCGCATTGCAAGGTGCAATTCTGAAATTTTTTGCTTTTTCCTGCTCCTCTTAGCATGATAAAGAAGATTCAAAGAGAGTGAGATGCCAGCTCCTTTCGTTCAGTCAGTAGCTTCAATCATTTCTGGATGTTTTTCAATGGCAAAAATCATTGAATATTATAAATGCACAAACAGTAATTTCTCCGCATTGCAAGGTGCAATTCTGAAATTTTTTGCTTTTTCCTGCTCCTCTTAGCATGATAAAGAAGATTCAAAGAGAGTGAGATGCCAGCTCCTTTCATTCAGTCAGTAGCTTCAAACATTTCTGGTATATGAATAACATGATGTTTTTCAATGGCAAAAATCAATGAATATTGTAAATGCACAAACAATAATTTCTCCGCATTGCAAGGTGCAATTCTGAAATTTTTTGCTTTTTCCTGCTCCTCTTAGCATGATAAAGAAGATTCAAAGAGAGTGAGATGCCAGCTCCTTTCATTCAGTCAGTAGCTTCAATCATTTCTGGACGTTTTTCAGTGGCAAAAATCAATGAATATTGTAAATGCACAAACAGTAATTTCTCCGCATTGCAAGGTGCAATTCTGAAATTTTTTGCTTTTTCCTGCTCCTCTTAGCATGATAAAGAAGATTCAAAGAGAGTGAGATGCCAGCTCCTTTCATTCAGTCAGTAGCTTCAAACATTTCTGGTATATGAATAACATGATGTTTTTCAATGGCAAAAATCAATGAATATTGTAAATGCACAAACAGTAATTTCTCCGCATTGCAAGGTGCAATTCTGAAATTTTTTGCTTTTTCCTGCTCCTCTTAGCATGATAAAGAAGATTCAAAGAGAGTGAGATGCCAGCTCCTTTCATTCAGTCAGTAGCTTCAAACATTTCTGGTATATGAATAACATGATGTTTTTCAATGGCAAAAATCAATGAATATTGTAAATGCACAAACAGTAATTTCTCCGCATTGCAAGGTGCAAGTCTGAAATTTTTTGCTTTTTCCTGCTCCTCTTAGCATGATAAAGAAGATTCAAAGAGAGTGAGATGCCAGCTACTTTCATTCAGTCAGTACCTTCAATCATTTCTGGACGTTTTTCAATGGTAAAAATCAATGAATATTGTAAATGCACAAACAGTAATTTCTCCACATTGCAAGGTGCAATTCTGAAATTTTTTGCTTTTTCCTGCTCCTCTTAGCATGATAAAGAAGATTCAAAGAGAGTGAGATGCCAGCTCCTTTCATTCAGTCAGTAGCTTCAAACATTTCTGGTATATGAATAACATGATGTTTTTCAATGGCAAAAATCAATGAATATTGTAAATGCACAAACAGTAATTTCTCCGCATTGCAAGGTGCAATTCTGAAATTTTTTGCTTTTTCCTGCTCCTCTTAGCATGATAAAGAAGATTCAAAGAGAGTGAGATGCCAGCTCCTTTCATTCAGTCAGTAGCTTCAATCATTTCTGGATGTTTTTCAATGGCAAAAATCAATGAATATTGTAAATGCACAAACTGTAATTTCTCCGCATTGCAAGATGCAATTCTGAAATTTTTTGCTTTTTCCTGCTCCTCTTAGCATGATAAAGAAGATTCAAAGAGAGTGAGATGCCAGCTCCTTTCATTCAGTCAGTAGCTTCAATCATTTCTGGACGTTTTTCAATGGCAAAAATCAATGAATATTGTAAATGCACAAACAGTAATTTCTCCGCATTGCAAGGTGCAATTCTGAAATTTTTTGCTTTTTCCTGCTCCTCTTAGCATGATAAAGAAGATTCAAAGAGAGTGAGATGCCAGCTCCTTTCATTCAGTCAGTAGCTTCAATCATTTCTGGACGTTTTTCAATGGCAAAAATCAATGAATATTGTAAATGCACAAACAGTAATTTCTCCGCATTGCAAGGTGCAATTCTGAAATTTTTTGCTTTTTCCTGCTCCTCTTAGCATGATAAAGAAGATTCAAAGAGAGTGAGATGCCAGCTCCTTTCATTCAGTCAGTAGCTTCAAACATTTCTGGTATATGAATAACATGATGTTTTTCAATGGCAAAAATCAATGAATATTGTAAATGCACAAACAGTAATTTCTCCGCATTGCAAGGTGCAATTCTGAAATTTTTTGCTTTTTCCTGCTCCTCTTAGCATGATAAAGAAGATTCAAAGAGAGTGAGATGCCAGCTCCTTTCGTTCAGTCAGTAGCTTCAATCATTTCTGGACGTTTTTCAATGGCAAAAATCATTGAATATTATAAATGCACAAACAGTAATTTCTCCGCATTGCAAGGTGCAATTCTGAAATTTTTTGCTTTTTCCTGCTCCTCTTAGCATGATAAAGAAGATTCAAAGAGAGTGAGATGCCAGCTCCTTTCATTCAGTCAGTAGCTTCAAACATTTCTGGTATATGAATAACATGATGTTTTTCAATGGCAAAAATCAATGAATATTGTAAATGCACAAACAGTAATTTCTCCGCATTGCAAGGTGCAATTCTGAAATTTTTTGCTTTTTCCTGCTCCTCTTAGCATGATAAAGAAGATTCAAAGAGAGTGAGATGCCAGCTCCTTTCATTCAGTCAGTAGCTTAAATCATTTCTGGACGTTTTTCAATGGCAAAAATCAATGAATATTGTAAATGCACAAACAGTAATTTCTCCGCATTGCAAGGTGCAATTCTGAAATTTTTTGCTTTTTCCTGCTCCTCTTAGCATGATAAAGAAGATTCAAAGAGAGTGAGATGCCAGCTCCTTTCATTCAGTCAGTAGCTTCAAACATTTCTGGTATATGAATAACATGATGTTTTTCAATGGCAAAAATCAATGAATATTGTAAATGCACAAACAGTAATTTCTCCGCATTGCAAGGTGCAAGTCTGAAATTTTTTGCTTTTTCCTGCTCCTCTTAGCATGATAAAGAAGATTCAAAGAGAGTGAGATGCCAGCTACTTTCATTCAGTCAGTAGCTTCAATCATTTCTGGACGTTTTTCAATGGTAAAAATCAATGAATATTGTAAATGCACAAACAGTAATTTCTCCACATTGCAAGGTGCAATTCTGAAATTTTTTGCTTTTTCCTGCTCCTCTTAGCATGATAAAGAAGATTCAAAGAGAGTGAGATGCCAGCTCCTTTCATTCAGTCAGTAGCTTCAAACATTTCTGGTATATGAATAACATGATGTTTTTCAATGGCAAAAATCAATGAATATTGTAAATGCACAAACAGTAATTTCTCCGCATTGCAAGGTGCAATTCTGAAATTTTTTGCTTTTTCCTGCTCCTCTTAGCATGATAAAGAAGATTCAAAGAGAGTGAGATGCCAGCTCCTTTCATTCAGTCAGTAGCTTCAAACATTTCTGGTATATGAATAACATGATGTTTTTCAATTGGAAAAATCAATGAATATTGTAAATGCACAAACAGTAATTTCTCCGCATTGCAAGGTGCAAGTCTGAAATTTTTTGCTTTTTCCTGCTCCTCTTAGCATGATAAAGAAGATTCAAAGAGAGTGAGATGCCAGCTACTTTCATTCAGTCAGTAGCTTCAATCATTTCTGGACGTTTTTCAATGGTAAAAATCAATGAATATTGTAAATGCACAAACAGTAATTTCTCCACATTGCAAGGTGCAATTCTTAAATTTTTTGCTTTTTCCTGCTCCTCTTAGCATGATAAAGAAGATTCAAAGAGAGTGAGATGCCAGCTCCTTTCATTCAGTCAGTAGCTTCAAACATTTCTGGTATATGAATAACATGATGTTTTTCAATGGCAAAAATCAATGAATATTGTAAATGCACAAACAGTAATTTCTCCGCATTGCAAGGTGCAATTCTGAAATTTTTTGCTTTTTCCTGCTCCTCTTAGCATGATAAAGAAGATTCAAAGAGAGTGAGATGCCAGCTCCTTTCATTCAGTCAGTAGCTTCAATGATTTCTGGATGTTTTTCAATGGCAAAAATCAATGAATATTGTAAATGCACAAACTGTAATTTCTCCGCATTGCAAGGTGCAATTCTGAAATTTTTTGCTTTTTCCTGCTCCTCTTAGCATGATAAAGAAGATTCAAAGAGAGTGAGATGCCAGCTCCTTTCATTCAGTCAGTAGCTTCAATCATTTCTGGACGTTTTTCAATGGCAAAAATCAATGAATATTGTAAATGCACAAACAGTAATTTCTCCGCATTGCAAGGTGCAATTCTGAAATTTTTTGCTTTTTCCTGCTCCTCTTAGCATGATAAACAAGATTCAAAGAGAGTGAGATGCCAGCTCCTTTCATTTAGTCAGTAGCTTCAATCATTTCTGGACGTTTTTCAATGGCAAAAATCAATGAATATTGTAAATGCACAAACAGTAATTTCTCCGCATTGCAAGGTGCAATTCTGAAATTTTTTGCTTTTTCCTGCTCCTCTTAGCATGATAAAGAAGATTCAAAGAGAGTGAGATGCCAGCTCCTTTCATTCAGTCAGTAGCTTCAATCATTTCTGGACGTTTTTCAATGGCAAAAATCAATGAATATTGTAAATGCACAAACAGTAATTTCTCCGCATTGCAAGGTGCAATTCTGAAATTTTTTGCTTTTTCCTGCTCCTCTTAGCATGATAAAGAAGA
This sequence comes from Phyllobates terribilis, assembly GCF_046119375.1. NCBI lineage: Eukaryota > Metazoa > Chordata > Amphibia > Anura > Dendrobatidae > Phyllobates > Phyllobates terribilis. The sequence goes on from NW_027363188.1 coordinate 1,289,018, forward strand.
TTCAAAGAGAGTGAGATGCCAGCTCCTTTCATTCAGTCAGTAGCTTCAAACATTTCTGGTATATGAATAACATGATGTTTTTCAATGGCAAAAATCAATGAATATTGTAAATGCACAAACAGTAATTTCTCCGCATTGCAAGGTGCAATTCTGAAATTTTTTGCTTTTTCCTGCTCCTCTTAGCATGATAAAGAAGATTCAAAGAGAGTGAGATGCCAGCTCCTTTCGTTCAGTCAGTAGCTTCAATCATTTCTGGATGTTTTTCAATGGCAAAAATCATTGAATATTATAAATGCACAAACAGTAATTTCTCCGCATTGCAAGGTGCAATTCTGAAATTTTTTGCTTTTTCCTGCTCCTCTTAGCATGATAAAGAAGATTCAAAGAGAGTGAGATGCCAGCTCCTTTCATTCAGTCAGTAGCTTCAAACATTTCTGGTATATGAATAACATGATGTTTTTCAATGGCAAAAATCAATGAATATTGTAAATGCACAAACAATAATTTCTCCGCATTGCAAGGTGCAATTCTGAAATTTTTTGCTTTTTCCTGCTCCTCTTAGCATGATAAAGAAGATTCAAAGAGAGTGAGATGCCAGCTCCTTTCATTCAGTCAGTAGCTTCAATCATTTCTGGACGTTTTTCAGTGGTAAAAATCAATGAATATTGTAAATGCACAAACAGTAATTTCTCCGCATTGCAAGGTGCAATTCTGAAATTTTTTGCTTTTTCCTGCTCCTCTTAGCATGATAAAGAAGATTCAAAGAGAGTGAGATGCCAGCTCCTTTCATTCAGTCAGTAGCTTCAAACATTTCTGGTATATGAATAACATGATGTTTTTCAATGGCAAAAATCAATGAATATTGTAAATGCACAAACAGTAATTTCTCCGCATTGCAAGGTGCAATTCTGAAATTTTTTGCTTTTTCCTGCTCCTCTTAGCATGATAAAGAAGATTCAAAGAGAGTGAGATGCCAGCTCCTTTCATTCAGTCAGTAGCTTCAATCATTTCTGGATGTTTTTCAATGTCAAAAATCAATGAATATTGTAAATGCACAAACTGTAATTTCTCCGCATTGCAAGGTGCAATTCTGAAATTTTTTGCTTTTTCCTGCTCCTCTTAGCATGATAAAGAAGATTCAAAGAGAGTGAGATGCCAGCTCCTTTCATTCAGTCAGTAGCTTCAATCATTTCTGGACGTTTTTCAATGGCAAAAATCAATGAATATTGTAAATGCACAAACAGTAATTTCTCCGCATTGCAAGGTGCAATTCTGAAATTTTTTGCTTTTTCCTGCTCCTCTTAGCATGATAAAGAAGATTCAAAGAGAGTGAGATGCCATCTCCTTTCATTCAGTCAGTACCTTCAATCATTTCAGGACGTTTTTCAATGGCAAAAATCAATGAATATTGTAAATGCACAAACAGTAATTTCTCCGCATTGCAAGGTGCAATTCTGTAATTTTTTGCTTTTTCCCGCTCCTCTTAGCATGATAAAGAAGATTCAAAGAGAGTGAAGTGCCAGCTCCTTTCATTCAGTCAGTAGCTTCAAACATTTCTGGTATATGAATAACATGTTTTTCAATGGCAAAAATCAATGAATATTGTAAATGCACAAACAGTAATTTCTCCGCATTGCAAGGTGCAATTCTGAAATTTTTTGCTTTTTCCTGCTCCTCTTAGCATGATAAAGAAGATTCAAAGAGAGTGAGATGCCAGCTCCTTTCATTCAGTCAGTAGCTTCAATCATTTCTGGACGTTTTTCAATGGCAAAAATCAATGAATATTGTAAATGCACAAACAGTAATTTCTCCGCATTGCAAGGTGCAATTCTGAAATTTTTTGCTTTTTCCTGCTCCTCTTAGCATGATAAAGAAGATTCAAAGAGAGTGAGATGCCAGCTCCTTTCATTCAGTCAGTAGCTTCAATCATTTCTGGACGTTTTTCAATGGCAAAAATCAATGAATATTGTAAATGCACAAACAGTAATTTCTCCGCATTGCAAGGTGCAATTCTGAAATTTTTTGCTTTTTCCTGCTCCTCTTAGCATGATAAAGAAGATTCAAAGAGAGTGAGATGCCAGCTCCTTTCATTCAGTCAGTAGCTTCAAACATTTCTGGTATATGAATAACATGATGTTTTTCAATGGCAAAAATCAATGAATATTGTAAATGCACAAACAGTAATTTCTCTGCATTGCAAGGTGCAAGTCTGAAATTTTTTGCTTTTTCCTGCTCCTCTTAGCATGATAAAGAAGATTCAAAGAGAGTGAGATGCCAGCTACTTTCATTCAGTCAGTAGCTTCAATCATTTCTGGACGTTTTTCAATGGTAAAAATCAATGAATATTGTAAATGCACAAACAGTAATTTCTCCACATTGCAAGGTGCAATTCTGAAATTTTTTGCTTTTTCCTGCTCCTCTTAGCATGATAAAGAAGATTCAAAGAGAGTGAGATGCCAGCTCCTTTCATTCAGTCAGTAGCTTCAAACATTTCTGGTATATGAATAACATGATGTTTTTCAATGGCAAAAATCAATGAATATTGTAAATGCACAAACAGTAATTTCTCCGCATTGCAAGGTGCAATTCTGAAATTTTTTGCTTTTTCCTGCTCCTCTTAGCATGATAAAGAAGATTCAAAGAGAGTGAGATGCCAGCTCCTTTCATTCAGTCAGTAGCTTCAAACATTTCTGGTATATGAATAACATGATGTTTTTCAATGGCAAAAATCAATGAATATTGTAAATGCACAAACAGTAATTTCTCCGCATTGCAAGGTGCAATTCTGAAATTTTTTGCTTTTTCCTGCTCCTCTTAGCATGATAAAGAAGATTCAAAGAGAGTGAGATGCCAGCTCCTTTCATTCAGTCAGTAGCTTCAATCATTTCTGGACGTTTTTCAATGGTAAAAATCAATGAATATTGTAAATGCACAAACAGTAATTTCTCCACATTGCAAGGTGCAATTCTGAAATTTTTTGCTTTTTCCTGCTCCTCTTAGCATGATAAAGAAGATTCAAAGAGAGTGAGATGCCAGCTCCTTTCATTCAGTCAGTAGCTTCAAACATTTCTGGTATATGAATAACATGATGTTTTTCAATGGCAAAAATCAATGAATATTGTAAATGCACAAACAGTAATTTCTCCGCATTGCAAGGTGCAATTCTGAAATTTTTTGCTTTTTCCTGCTCCTCTTAGCATGATAAAGAAGATTCAAAGAGAGTGAGATGCCAGCTCCTTTCATTCAGTCAGTAGCTTCAAACATTTCTGGTATATGAATAACATGATGTTTTTCAATGGCAAAAATCAATGAATATTGTAAATGCACAAACAGTAATTTCTCCGCATTGCAAGGTGCAATTCTGAAATTTTTTGCTTTTTCCTGCTCCACTTAGCATGATAAAGAAGATTCAAAGAGAGTGAGATGCCAGCTCCTTTCATTCAGTCAGTAGCTTCAATCATTTCTGGACGTTTTTCAATGGCAAAAATCAACGAATATTGTAAATGCACAAACAGTAATTTCTCCGCATTGCAAGGTGCAATTCTGAAATTTTTTGCTTTTTCCTGCTCCTCTTAGCATGATAAAGAAGATTCAAAGAGAGTGAGATGCCAGCTCCTTTCATTCAGTCAGTAGCTTCAATCATTTCTGGACGTTTTTCAATGGCAAAAATCAATGAATATTGTAAATGCACAAACTGTAATTTCTCCGCATTGCAAGGTGCAATTCTGAAATTTTTTGCTTTTTCCTGCTCCTCTTAGCATGATAAAGAAGATTCAAAGAGAGTGAGATGCCAGCTCCTTTCATTCAGTCAGTAGCTTCAATCATTTCTGGACGTTTTTCAATGGCAAAAATCAATGAATATTGTAAATGCACAAACAGTAATTTCTCCGCATTGCAAGGTGCAATTCTGAAATTTTTTGCTTTTTCCTGCTCCTCTTAGCATGATAAAGAAGATTCAAAGAGAGTGAGATGCCAGCTCCTTTCATTCAGTCAGTACCTTCAATCATTTCTGGACGTTTTTCAATGGCAAAAATCAATGAATATTGTAAATGCACAAACAGTAATTTCTCCGCATTGCAAGGTGCAATTCTGAAATTTTTTGCTTTTTCCTGCTCCTCTTAGCATGATAAAGAAGATTCAAAGAGAGTGAGATGCCAGCTCCTTTCATTCAGTCAGTAGCTTCAAACATTTCTGGTATATGAATAACATGATGTTTTTCAATGGCAAAAATCAATGAATATTGTAAATGCACAAACAGTAATTTCTCCGCATTGCAAGGTGCAAGTCTGAAATTTTTTGCTTTTTCCTGCTCCTCTTAGCATGAAAAAGAAGAATCAAAGAGAGTGAGATGCCAGCTCCTTTCATTCAGTCAGTAGCTTCAAACATTTCTGGTATATGAATAACATGATGTTTTTCAATGGCAAAAATCAATGAATATTGTAAATGCACAAACAGTAATTTCTCCGCATTGCAAGGTGCAAGTCTGAAATTTTTTGCTTTTTCCTGCTCCTCTTAGCATGATAAAGAAGATTCAAACAGAGTGAGATGCCAGCTACTTTCATTCAGTCAGTAGCTTCAATCATTTCTGGACGTTTTTCAATGGTAAAAATCAATGAATATTGTAAATGCACAAACAGTAATTTCTCCACATTGCAAGGTGCAATTCTGAAATTTTTTGCTTTTTCCTGCTCCTCTTAGCATGATAAAGAAGATTCAAAGAGATTGAGATGCCAGCTCCTTTCATTCAGTCAGTAGCTTCAAACATTTCTGGTATATGAATAACATGATGTTTTTCAATGGCAAAAATCAATGAATATTGTAAATGCACAAACAGTAATTTCTCCGCATTGCAAGGTGCAATTCTGAAATTTTTTGCTTTTTCCTGCTCCTCTTAGCATGATAAAGAAGATTCAAAGAGAGTGAGATGCCAGCTCCTTTCATTCAGTCAGTAGCTTCAATCATTTCTGGACGTTTTTCAATGGTAAAAATCAATGAATATTGTAAATGCACAAACAGTAATTTCTCCACATTGCAAGGTGCAATTCTGAAATTTTTTGCTTTTTCCTGCTCCTCTTAGCATGATAAAGAAGATTCAAAGAGAGTGAGATGCCAGCTCCTTTCATTCAGTCAGTAGCTTCAAACATTTCTGGTATATGAATAACATGATGTTTTTCAATGGCAAAAATCAATGAATATTGTAAATGCACAAACAGTAATTTCTCCGCATTGCAAGGTGCAATTCTGAAATTTTTTGCTTTTTCCTGCTCCTCTTAGCATGATAAAGAAGATTCAAAGAGAGTGAGATGCCAGCTCCTTTCATTCAGTCAGTAGCTTCAAACATTTCTGGTATATGAATAACATGATGTTTTTCAATGGCAAAAATCAATGAATATTGTAAATGCACAAACAGTAATTTCTCCGCATTGCAAGGTGCAATTCTGAAATTTTTTGCTTTTTCCTGCTCCTCTTAGCATGATAAAGAAGATTCAAAGAGAGTGAGATGCCAGCTCCTTTCATTCAGTCAGTAGCTTCAAACATTTCTGGTATATGAATAACATGATGTTTTTCAATGGCAAAAATCAATGAATATTGTAAATGCACAAACAGTAATTTCTCCGCATTGCAAGGTGCAATTCTGAAATTTTTTGCTTTTTCCTGCTCCACTTAGCATGATAAAGAAGATTCAAAGAGAGTGAGATGCCAGCTCCTTTCATTCAGTCAGTAGCTTCAATCATTTCTGGACGTTTTTCAATGGCAAAAATCAACGAATATTGTAAATGCACAAACAGTAATTTCTCCGCATTGCAAGGTGCAATTCTGAAATTTTTTGCTTTTTCCTGCTCCTCTTAGCATGATAAAGAAGATTCAAAGAGAGTGAGATGCCAGCTCCTTTCATTCAGTCAGTAGCTTCAATCATTTCTGGACGTTTTTCAATGGCAAAAATCAATGAATATTGTAAATGCACAAACTGTAATTTCTCCGCATTGCAAGGTGCAATTCTGAAATTTTTTGCTTTTTCCTGCTCCTCTTAGCATGATAAAGAAGATTCAAAGAGAGTGAGATGCCAGCTCCTTTCATTCAGTCAGTAGCTTCAATCATTTCTGGACGTTTTTCAATGGCAAAAATCAATGAATATTGTAAATGCACAAACAGTAATTTCTCCGCATTGCAAGGTGCAATTCTGAAATTTTTTGCTTTTTCCTGCTCCTCTTAGCATGATAAAGAAGATTCAAAGAGAGTGAGATGCCAGCTCCTTTCATTCAGTCAGTACCTTCAATCATTTCTGGACGTTTTTCAATGGCAAAAATCAATGAATATTGTAAATGCACAAACAGTAATTTCTCCGCATTGCAAGGTGCAATTCTGAAATTTTTTGCTTTTTCCTGCTCCTCTTAGCATGATAAAGAAGATTCAAAGAGAGTGAGATGCCAGCTCCTTTCATTCAGTCAGTAGCTTCAAACATTTCTGGTATATGAATAACATGATGTTTTTCAATGGCAAAAATCAATGAATATTGTAAATGCACAAACAGTAATTTCTCCGCATTGCAAGGTGCAAGTCTGAAATTTTTTGCTTTTTCCTGCTCCTCTTAGCATGATAAAGAAGAATCAAAGAGAGTGAGATGCCAGCTCCTTTCATTCAGTCAGTAGCTTCAAACATTTCTGGTATATGAATAACATGATGTTTTTCAATGGCAAAAATCAATGAATATTGTAAATGCACAAACAGTAATTTCTCCGCATTGCAAGGTGCAAGTCTGAAATTTTTTGCTTTTTCCTGCTCCTCTTAGCATGATAAAGAAGATTCAAAGAGAGTGAGATGCCAGCTACTTTCATTCAGTCAGTAGCTTCAATCATTTCTGGACGTTTTTCAATGGTAAAAATCAATGAATATTGTAAATGCACAAACAGTAATTTCTCCACATTGCAAGGTGCAATTCTGAAATTTTTTGCTTTTTCCTGCTCCTCTTAGCATGATAAAGAAGATTCAAAGAGATTGAGATGCCAGCTCCTTTCATTCAGTCAGTAGCTTCAAACATTTCTGGTATATGAATAACATGATGTTTTTCAATGGCAAAAATCAATGAATATTGTAAATGCACAAACAGTAATTTCTACGCATTGCAAGGTGCAATTCTGAAATTTTTTGCTTTTTCCTGCTCCTCTTAGCATGATAAAGAAGATTCAAAGAGAGTGAGATGCCAGCTCCTTTCATTCAGTCAGTAGCTTCAATCATTTCTGGATGTTTTTCAATGGCAAAAATCAATGAATATTGTAAATGCACAAACTGTAATTTCTCCGCATTGCAAGGTGCAATTCTGAAATTTTTTGCTTTTTCCTGCTCCTCTTAGCATGATAAAGAAGATTCAAAGAGAGTGAGATGCCAGCTCCTTTCATTCAGTCAGTAGCTTCAATCATTTCTGGACGTTTTTCAATGGCAAAAATCAATGAATATTGTAAATGCACAAACAGTAATTTCTCCGCATTGCAAGGTGGAATTCTGAATTTTTTTGCTTTTTCCTGCTCCTCTTAGCATGATAAAGAAGATTCAAAGAGAGTGAGATGCCAGCTACTTTCATTCAGTCAGTAGCTTCAATCATTTCTGGACGTTTTTCAATGGTAAAAATCAATGAATATTGTAAATGCACAAACAGTAATTTCTCCACATTGCAAGGTGCAATTCTGAAATTTTTTGCTTTTTCCTGCTCCTCTTAGCATGACAAAGAAGATTCAAAGAGAGTGAGATGCCAGCTCCTTTCATTCAGTCAGTAGCTTCAAACATTTCTGGTATATGAATAACATGATGTTTTTCAATGGCAAAAATCAATGAATATTGTAAATGCACAAACAGTAATTTCTCCGCATTGCAAGGTGCAATTCTGAAATTTTTTGCTTTTTCCTGCTCCTCTTAGCATGATAAAGAAGATTCAAAGAGAGTGAGATGCCAGCTCCTTTCATTCAGTCAGTAGCTTCAAACATTTCTGGTATATGAATAACATGATGTTTTTCAATGGCAAAAATCAATGAATATTGTAAATGCACAAACAGTAATTTCTCCGCATTGCAAGGTGCAATTCTGAAATTTTTTGCTTTTTCCTGCTCCTCTTAGCATGATAAAGAAGATTCAAAGAGAGTGAGATGCCAGCTCCTTTCATTCAGTCAGTAGCTTCAATCATTTCTGGACGTTTTTCAATGGTAAAAATCAATGAATATTGTAAATGCACAAACAGTAATTTCTCCGCATTGCAAGGTGCAATTCTGAAATTTTTTGCTTTTTCCTGCTCCTCTTAGCATGATAAAGAAGATTCAAAGAGAGTGAGATGCCAGCTCCTTTCATTCAGTCAGTAGCTTCAAACATTTCTGGTATATGAATAACATGATGTTTTTCAATGGCAAAAATCAATGAATATTGTAAATGCACAAACAGTAATTTCTCCGCATTGCAAGGTGCAATTCTGAAATTTTTTGCTTTTTCCTGCTCCACTTAGCATGATAAAGAAGATTCAAAGAGAGTGAGATGCCAGCTCCTTTCATTCAGTCAGTAGCTTCAATCATTTCTGGACGTTTTTCAATGGCAAAAATCAACGAATATTGTAAATGCACAAACAGTAATTTCTCCGCATTGCAAGGTGCAATTCTGAAATTTTTTGCTTTTTCCTGCTCCTCTTAGCATGATAAAGAAGATTCAAAGAGAGTGAGATGCCAGCTCCTTTCATTCAGTCAGTAGCTTCAATCATTTCTGGACGTTTTTCAATGGCAAAAATCAATGAATATTGTAAATGCACAAACTGTAATTTCTCCGCATTGCAAGGTGCAATTCTGAAATTTTTTGCTTTTTCCTGCTCCTCTTAGCATGATAAAGAAGATTCAAAGAGAGTGAGATGCCAGCTCCTTTCATTCAGTCAGTAGCTTCAATCATTTCTGGACGTTTTTCAATGGCAAAAATCAATGAATATTGTAAATGCACAAACTGTAATTTCTCCGCATTGCAAGGTGCAATTCTGAAATTTTTTGCTTTTTCCTGCTCCTCTTAGCATGATAAAGAAGATTCAAAGAGAGTGAGATGCCAGCTCCTTTCATTCAGTCAGTAGCTTCAATCATTTCTGGACGTTTTTCAATGGCAAAAATCAATGAATATTGTAAATGCACAAACTGTAATTTCTCCGCATTGCAAGGTGCAATTCTGAAATTTTTTGCTTTTTCCTGCTCCTCTTAGCATGATAAAGAAGATTCAAAGAGAGTGAGATGCCAGCTCCTTTCATTCAGTCAGTAGCTTCAATCATTTCTGGACGTTTTTCAATGGCAAAAATCAATGAATATTGTAAATGCACAAACAGTAATTTCTCCGCATTGCAAGGTGCAATTCTGAAATTTTTTGCTTTTTCCTGCTCCTCTTAGCATGATAAAGAAGATTCAAAGAGAGTGAGATGCCAGCTCCTTTCATTCAGTCAGTACCTTCAATCATTTCTGGACGTTTTTCAATGGCAAAAATCAATGAATATTGTAAATGCACAAACAGTAATTTCTCCGCATTGCAAGGTGCAATTCTGAAATTTTTTGCTTTTTCCTGCTCCTCTTAGCATGATAAAGAAGATTCAAAGAGAGTGAGATGCCAGCTCCTTTCATTCAGTCAGTAGCTTCAAACATTTCTGGTATATGAATAACATGATGTTTTTCAATGGCAAAAATCAATGAATATTGTAAATGCACAAACAGTAATTTCTCCGCATTGCAAGGTGCAAGTCTGAAATTTTTTGCTTTTTCCTGCTCCTCTTAGCATGATAAAGAAGATTCAAAGAGAGTGAGATGCCAGCTCCTTTCATTCAGTCAGTAGCTTCAAACATTTCTGGTATATGAATAACATGATGTTTTTCAATGGCAAAAATCAATGAATATTGTAAATGCACAAACAGTAATTTCTCCGCATTGCAAGGTGCAAGTCTGAAATTTTTTGCTTTTTCCTGCTCCTCTTAGCATGATAAAGAAGATTCAAAGAGAGTGAGATGCCAGCTACTTTCATTCAGTCAGTAGCTTCAATCATTTCTGGACGTTTTTCAATGGTAAAAATCAATGAATATTGTAAATGCACAAACAGTAATTTCTCCACATTGCAAGGTGCAATTCTGAAATTTTTTGCTTTTTCCTGCTCCTCTTAGCATGATAAAGAAGATTCAAAGAGATTGAGATGCCAGCTCCTTTCATTCAGTCAGTAGCTTCAAACATTTCTGGTATATGAATAACATGATGTTTTTCAATGGCAAAAATCAATGAATATTGTAAATGCACAAACAGTAATTTCTCCGCATTGCAAGGTGCAATTCTGAAATTTTTTGCTTTTTCCTGCTCCTCTTAGCATGATAAAGAAGATTCAAAGAGAGTGAGATGCCAGCTCCTTTCATTCAGTCAGTAGCTTCAATCATTTCTGGATGTTTTTCAATGGCAAAAATCAATGAATATTGTAAATGCACAAACTGTAATTTCTCCGCATTGCAAGGTGCAATTCTGAAATTTTTTGCTTTTTCCTGCTCCTCTTAGCATGATAAAGAAGATTCAAAGAGAGTGAGATGCCAGCTCCTTTCATTCAGTCAGTAGCTTCAATCATTTCTGGACGTTTTTCAATGGCAAAAATCAATGAATATTGTAAATGCACAAACAGTAATTTCTCCGCATTGCAAGGTGCAATTCTGAAATTTTTTGCTTTTTCCTGCTCCTCTTAGCATGATAAAGAAGATTCAAAGAGAGTGAGATGCCAGCTCCTTTCATTCAGTCAGTACCTTCAATCATTTCTGGATGTTTTTCAATGGCAAAAATCAATGAATATTGTAAATGCACAAACAGTAATTTCTCCGCATTGCAAGGTGCAATTCTGAAATTTTTTGCTTTTTCCCGCTCCTCTTAGCATGATAAAGAAGATTCAAAGAGAGTGAGGTGCCAGCTCCTTTCATTCAGTCAGTAGCTTCAAACATTTCTGGTATATGAATAACATGTTTTTCAATGGCAAAAATCAATGAATATTGTAAATGCACAAACAGTAATTTCTCCGCATTGCAAGGTGCAATTCTGAAATTTTTTGCTTTTTCCTGCTCCTCTTAGCATGATAAAGAAGATTCAAAGAGAGTGAGATGCCAGCTCCTTTCATTCAGTCAGTAGCTTCAATCATTTCTGGACGTTTTTCAATGGCAAAAATCAATGAATATTGTAAATGCACAAACAGTAATTTCTCCGCATTGCAAGGTGCAATTCTGAAATTTTTTGCTTTTTCCTGCTCCTCTTAGCATGATAAAGAAGATTCAAAGAGAGTGAGATGCCAGCTCCTTTCATTCAGTCAGTAGCTTCAATCATTTCTGGACGTTTTTCAATGGCAAAAATCAATGAATATTGTAAATGCACAAACAGTAATTTCTCCGCATTGCAAGGTGCAATTCTGAAATTTTTTGCTTTTTCCTGCTCCTCTTAGCATGATAAAGAAGATTCAAAGAGAGTGAGATGCCAGCTCCTTTCATTCAGTCAGTAGCTTCAAACATTTCTGGTATATGAATAACATGATGTTTTTCAATGGCAAAAATCAATGAATATTGTAAATGCACAAACAGTAACTTCTCCGCATTGCAAGGTGCAAGTCTGAAATTTTTTGCTTTTTCCTGCTCCTCTTAGCATGATAAAGAAGATTCAAAGAGAGTGAGATGCCAGCTACTTTCATTCAGTCAGTAGCTTCAATCATTTCTGGACGTTTTTCAATGGTAAAAATCAATGAATATTGTAAATGCACAAACAGTAATTTCTCCACATTGCAAGGTGCAATTCTGAAATTTTTTGCTTTTTCCTGCTCCTCTTAGCATGATAAAGAAGATTCAAAGAGAGTGAGATGCCAGCTCCTTTCATTCAGTCAGTAGCTTCAAACATTTCTGGTATATGAATAACATGATGTTTTTCAATGGCAAAAATCAATGAATATTGTAAATGCACAAACAGTAATTTCTCCGCATTGCAAGGTGCAATTCTGAAATTTTTTGCTTTTTCCTGCTCCTCTTAGCATCATAAAGAAGATTCAAAGAGAGTGAGATGCCAGCTCCTTTCATTCAGTCAGTAGCTTCAAACATTTCTGGTATATGAATAACATGATGTTTTTCAATGGCAAAAATCAATGAATATTGTAAATGCACAAACAGTAATTTCTCCGCATTGCAAGGTGCAATTCTGAAATTTTTTGCTTTTTCCTGCTCCTCTTAGCATGATAAAGAAGATTCAAAGAGAGTGAGATGCCAGCTCCTTTCATTCAGTCAGTAGCTTCAATCATTTCTGGACGTTTTTCAATGGCAAAAATCAATGAATATTGTAAATGCACAAACAGTAATTTCTCCGCATTGCAAGGTGCAATTCTGAAATTTTTTGCTTTTTCCTGCTCCTCTTAGCATGATAAAGAAGATTCAAAGAGAGTGAGATGTCAGCTCCTTTCATTCAGTCAGTAGCTTCAAACATTTCTGGTATATGAATAACATGATGTTTTTCAATGGCAAAAATCAATGAATATTGTAAATGCACAAACAGTAATTTATCCGCATTGCAAGGTGCAATTCTGAAATTTTTTGCTTTTTCCTGCTCCTCTTAGCATGATAAAGAAGATTCAAAGAGAGTGAGATGCCAGCTCCTTTCATTCAGTCAGTAGCTTCAATCATTTCTGGACGTTTTTCAATGGCAAAAATCAATGAATATTGTAAATGCACAAACAGTAATTTCTCCGCATTGCAAGGTGCAATTCTGAATTTTTTTGCTTTTTCCTGCTCCTCTTAGCATGATAAAGAAGATTCAAAGAGAGTGAGATGCCAGCTCCTTTCATTCAGTCAGTAGCTTCAATCATTTCTGGTATATGAATAACATGATGTTTTTCAATGGCAAAAATCAATGAATATGGTAAATGCACAAACAGTAATTTCTCCGCATTGCAAGGTGCAATTCTGAAATTTTTTGCTTTTTCCTGCTCCTCTTTGCATGATAAAGAAGATTCAAAGAGAGTGAGATGCCAGCTCCTTTCATTCAGTCAGTAGCTTCAATCATTTCTGGACGTTTTTCAATGGCAAAAATCAATGATTATTGTAAATGCACAAACAGTAATTTCTCCGCATTGCAAGGTGCAATTCTGAAATTTTTTGCTTTTTCCTGCTCCTCTTAGCATGATAAACAAGATTCAAAGAGAGTGAGATGCCAGCTCCTTTCATTCAGTCAGTAGCTTCAATCATTTCTGGACGTTTTTCAATGGCAAAAATCAATGAATATTGTAAATGCACAAACAGTAATTTCTCCGCATTGCAAGGTGCAATTCTGAAATTTTTTGCTTTTTCCTGCTCCTCTTAGCATGATAAAGAAGATTCAAAGAGAGTGAGATGCCAGCTCGTTTCATTCAGTCAGTAGCTTCAAACATTTCTGGTATATGAATAACATGATGTTTTTCAATGGCAAAAATCAATGAATATTGTAAATGCACAAACAGTAATTTCTACGCATTGCAAGGTGCAAGTCTGAAATTTTTTGCTTTTTCCTGCTCCTCTTAGCATGATAAAGAAGATTCAAGGAGAGTGAGATGCCAGCTACTTTCATTCAGCCAGTAGCTTCAATCATTTCTGGACGTTTTTCAATGGTAAAAATCAATGAATATTGTAAATGCACAAACAGTAATTTCTCCACATTGCAAGGTGCAATTCTGAAATTTTTTGCTTTTTCCTGCTCCTCTTAGCATGATAAAGAAGATTCAAAGAGAGTGAGATGCCAGCTCCTTTCATTCAGTCAGTAGCTTCAAACATTTCTGGTATATGAATAACATGATGTTTTTCAATGGCAAAAATCAATGAATATTGTAAATGCACAAACAGTAATTTCTCCGCATTGCAAGGTGCAATTCTGAAATTTTTTGCTTTTTCCTGCTCCTCTTAGCATGATAAAGAAGATTCAAAGAGAGTGAGATGCCAGCTCCTTTCATTCAGTCAGTAGCTTCAATCATTTCTGGACGTTTTTCAATGGCAAAAATCAATGAATATTGTAAATGCACAAACAGTAATTTCTCCGCATTGCAAGGTGCAATTCTGAAATTTTTAGCTTTTTCCTGCTCCTCTTAGCATGATAAAGAAGATTCAAAGAGAGTGAGATGTCAGCTCCTTTCATTCAGTCAGTAGCTTCAAACATTTCTGGTATATGAATAACATGATGTTTTTCAATGGCAAAAATCAATGAATATTGTAAATGCACAAACAGTAATTTATCCGCATTGCAAGGTGCAATTCTGAAATTTTTTGCTTTTTCCTGCTCCTCTTAGCATGATAAAGAAGATTCAAAGAGAGTGAGATGCCAGCTCCTTTCATTCAGTCAGTAGCTTCAATCATTTCTGGACGTTTTTCAATGGCAAAAATCAATGAATATTGTAAATGCACAAACAGTAATTTCTCCGCATTGCAAGGTGCAATTCTGAAATTTTTTGCTTTTTCCTGCTCCTCTTAGCATGATAAAGAAGATTCAAAGAGAGTGAGATGCCAGCTCCTTTCATTCAGTCAGTAGCTTCAATCATTTCTGGTATATGAATAACATGATGTTTTTCAATGGCAAAAATCAATGAATATTGTAAATGCACAAACAGTAATTTCTCCGAATTGCAAGGTGCAATTCTGAAATTTTTTGCTTTTTCCTGCTCCTCTTAGCATGATAAAGAAGATTCAAAGAGAGTGAGATGCCAGCTCCTTTCATTCAGTCAGTAGCTTCAATCATTTCTGGACGTTTTTCAATGGCAAAAATCAATGAATATTTTAAATGCACAAACAGTAATTTCTCCGCATTGCAAGGTGCAATTCTGAAATTTTTTGCTTTTTCCTGCTCCTCTTAGCATGATAAACAAGATTCAAAGAGAGTGAGATGCCAGCTCCTTTCATTCAGTCAGTAGCTTCAATCATTTCTGGACGTTTTTCAATGGCAAAAATCAATGAATATTGTAAATGCACAAACAGTAATTTCTCCGCATTGCAAGGTGCAATTCTGAAATTTTTTGCTTTTTCCTGCTCCTCTTAGCATGATAAAGAAGATTCAAAGAGAGTGAGATGCCAGCTCCTTTCATTCAGTCAGTAGCTTCAAACATTTCTGGTATATGAATAACATGATGTTTTTCAATGGCAAAAATCAATGAATATTGTAAATGCACAAACAGTAATTTCTCCGCATTGCAAGGTGCAAGTCTGAAATTTTTTGCTTTTTCCTGCTCCTCTTAGCATGATAAAGAAGATTCAAGGAGAGTGAGATGCCAGCTACTTTCATTCAGTCAGCAGCTTCAATCATTTCTGGACGTTTTTCAATGGTAAAAATCAATGAATATTGTAAATGCACAAACAGTAATTTCTCCACATTGCAAGGTGCAATTCTGAAATTTTTTGCTTTTTCCTGCTCCTCTTAGCATGATAAAGAAGATTCAAAGAGAGTGAGATGCCAGCTCCTTTCATTCAGTCAGTAGCTTCAAACATTTCTGGTATATGAATAACATGATGTTTTTCAATGGCAAAAATCAATGAATATTGTAAATGCACAAACAGTAATTTCTCCGCATTGCAAGGTGCAATTCTGAAATTTTTTGCGTTTTCCTGCTCCTCTTAGCATGATAAAGAAGATTCAAAGAGAGTGAGATGCCAGCTCCTTTCATTCAGTCAGTAGCTTCAAACATTTCTGGTATATGAATAACATGATGTTTTTCAATGGCAAAAATCAATGAATATTGTAAATGCACAAACAGTAATTTCTCCGCATTGCAAGGTGCAAGTCTGAAATTTTTTGCTTTTTCCTGCTCCTCTTAGCATGATAAAGAAGATTCAAAGAGAGTGAGATGCCAGCTACTTTCATTCAGTCAGTAGCTTCAATCATTTCTGGACGTTTTTCAATGGTAAAAATCAATGAATATTGTAAATGCACAAACAGTAATTTCTCCACATTGCAAGGTGCAATTCTGAAATTTTTTGCTTTTTCCTGCTCCTCTTAGCATGATAAAGAAGATTCAAAGAGAGTGAGATGCCAGCTCCTTTCATTCAGTCAGTAGCTTCAAACATTTCTGGTATATGAATAACATGATGTTTTTCAATGGCAAAAATCAATGAATATTGTAAATGCACAAACAGTAATTTCTCCGCATTGCAAGGTGCAATTCTGAAATTTTTTGCTTTTTCCTGCTCCTCTTAGCATGATAAAGAAGATTCAAAGAGAGTGAGATGCCAGCTCCTTTCGTTCAGTCAGTAGCTTCAATCATTTCTGGACGTTTTTCAATGGCAAAAATCATTGAATACTATAAATGCACAAACAGTAATTTCTCTGCATTGCAAGGTGCAATTCTGAAATTTTTTACTTTTTCCTGCTCCTCTTAGCATGATAAAGAAGATTCAAAGAGAGTGAGATGCCAGCTCCTTTCATTCAGTCAGTAGCTTCAATCATTTCTGGTATATGAATAACATGATGTTTTTCAATGGGAAAAATCAATGAATATTGTAAATGCACAAACAGTAATTTCTCCGCATTGCAAGGTGCAATTCTGAAATTTTTTGCTTTTTCCTGCTCCTCTTAGCATGATAAAGAAGATTCAAAGAGAGTGAGATGCCAGCTTCTTTCATTCAGTCAGTAGCTTCAATCATTTCTGGACGTTTTTCAATGGCAAAAATCAATGAATATTGTAAATGCACAAACAGTAATTTCTCCGCATTGAAAGGTGCAATTCTGAAATTTTTTGCTTTTTCCTGCTCCTCTTAGCATGATAAACAAGATTCAAAGAGAGTGAGATGCCAGCTCCTTTCATTCAGTCAGTAGCTTCAATCATTTCTGGACGTTTTTCAATGGCAAAAATCAATGAATATTGTAAATGCACAAACAGTAATTTCTCCGCATTGCAAGGTGCAATTCTGAAATTTTTTGCTTTTTCCTGCTCCTCTTAGCATGATAAAGAAGATTCAAAGAGAGTGAGATGCCAGCTACTTTCATTCAGTCAGTAGCTTCAATCATTTCTGGACGTTTTTCAATGGTAAAAATCAATGAATATTGTAAATGCACAAACAGTAATTTCTCCACATTGCAAGGTGCAATTCTGAAATTTTTTGCTTTTTCCTGCTCCTCTTAGCATGATAAAGAAGATTCAAAGAGAGTGAGATGCCAGCTCCTTTCATTCAGTCAGTAGCTTCAAACATTTCTGGTATATGAATAACATGATGTTTTTCAATGGCAAAAATCAATGAATATTGTAAATGCACAAACAGTAATTTCTCCGCATTGCAAGGTGCAAGTCTGAAATTTTTTGCTTTTTCCTGCTCCTCTTAGCATGATAAAGAAGATTCAAAGAGAGTGAGATTCCAGCTACTTTCATTCAGTCAGTAGCTTCAATCATTTCTGGACGTTTTTCAATGGTAAAAATCAATGAATATTGTAAATGCACAAACAGTAATTTCTCCACATTGCAAGGTGCAATTCTGAAATTTTTTGCTTTTTCCTGCTCCTCTTAGCATGATAAAGAAGATTCAAAGAGAGTGAGATGCCAGCTCCTTTCATTCAGTCAGTAGCTTCAAACATTTCTGGTATATGAATAACATGATGTTTTTCAATGGCAAAAATCAATGAATATTGTAAATGCACAAACAGTAATTTCTCCGCATTGCAATTTGCAAGTCTGAAATTTTTTGCTTTTTCCTGCTCCTCTTAGCATGATAAAGGAGATTCAAAGAGAGTGAGATGCCAGCTACTTTCATTCAGTCAGTAGCTTCAATCATTTCTGGACGTTTTTCAATGGTAAAAATCAATGAATATTGTAAATGCACAAAACAGTAATTTCTCCACATTGCAAGGTGCAATTCTGAAATTTTTTGCTTTTTCCTGCTCCTCTTAGCATGATAAAGAAGATTCAAAGAGAGTGAGATGCCAGCTCCTTTCATTCAGTCAGTAGCTTCAAACATTTCTGGTATATGAATAACATGATGTTTTTCAATGGCAAAAATCAATGAATATTGTAAATGCACAAACAGTAATTTCTCCGCATTGCAAGGTGCAATTCTGAAATTTTTTGCTTTTTCCTGCTTCTCTTAGCATGATAAAGAAGATTCAAAGAGAGTGAGATGCCAGCTCCTTTCATTCAGTCAGTAGCTTCAATCATTTCTGGATGTTTTTCAATGGCAAAAATCAATGAATATTGTAAATGCACAAACTGTAATTTCTCCGCATTGCAAGGTGCAATTCTGAAATTTTTTGCTTTTTCCTGCTCCTCTTAGCATGATAAAGAAGATTCAAAGAGAGTGAGATGCCAGCTCCTTTCATTCAGTCAGTAGCTTCAATCATTTCTGGACGTTTTTCAATGGCAAAAATCAATGAATATTGTAAATGCACAAACAGTAATTTCTCCGCATTGCAAGTTGCAATTCTGAAATTTTTTGCTTTTTCCTGCTCCTCTTAGCATGATAAAGAAGATTCAAAGAGAGTGAGATGCCAGCTCCTTTCATTCAGTCAGTACCTTCAATCATTTCTGGACGTTTTTCAATGGCAAAAATCAATGAATATTGTAAATGCACAAACAGTAATTTCTCCGCATTGCAAGGTGCAATTCTGAAATTTTTTGCTTTTTCCCGCTCCTCTTAGCATGATAAAGAAGATTCAAAGAGAGTGAGGTGCCAGCTCCTTTCATTCAGTCAGTAGCTTCAAACATTTCTGGTATATGAATAACATGTTTTTCAATGGCAAAAATCAATGAATATTGTAAATGCACAAACAGTAATTTCTCCGCATTGCAAGGTGCAATTCTGAAATTTTTTGCTTTTTCCTGCTCCTCTTAGCATGATAAAGAAGATTCAAAGAGAGTGAGATGCCAGCTCCTTTCATTCAGTCAGTAGCTTCAATCATTACTGGACGTTTTTCAATGGCAAAAATCAATGAATATTGTAAATGCACAAACAGTAATTTCTCCGCATTGCAAGGTGCAATTCTGAAATTTTTTGCTTTTTCCTGCTCCTCTTAGCATGATAAAGAATATTCAAAGAGAGTGAGATGCCAGCTCCTTTCATTCAGTCAGTAGCTTCAATCATTTCTGGACGTTTTTCAATGGCAAAAATCAATGAATATTGTAAATGCACAAACAGTAATTTCTCCGCATTGCAAGGTGCAATTCTGAAATTTTTTGCTTTTTCCTGCTCCTCTTAGCATGATAAAGAAGATTCAAAGAGAGTGAGATGCCAGCTCCTTTCATTCAGTCAGTAGCTTCAAACATTTCTGGTATATGAATAACATGATGTTTTTCAATGGCAAAAATCAAAGAATATTGTAAATGCACAAACAGTAATTTCTCCGCATTACAAGGTGCAAGTCTGAAATTTTTTGCTTTTTCCTGCTCCTCTTAGCATGATAAAGAAGATTCAAAGAGAGTGAGATGCCAGCTACTTTCATTCAGTCAGTAGCTTCAATCATTTCTGGACGTTTTTCAATGGTAAAAATCAATGAATATTGTAAATGCACAAACAGTAATTTCTCCACATTGCAAGGTGCAATTCTGAAATTTTTTGCTTTTTCCTGCTCCTCTTAGCATGATAAAGAAGATTCAAAGAGAGTGAGATGCCAGCTCCTTTCATTCAGTCAGTAGCTTCAAACATTTCTGGTATATGAATAACATGATGTTTTTCAATGGCAAAAATCAATGAATATTGTAAATGCACAAACAGTAATTTCTCCGCATTGCAAGGTGCAATTCTGAAATTTTTTGCTTTTTCCTGCTCCTCTTAGCATGATAAAGAAGATTCAAAGAGAGTGAGATGCCAGCTCCTTTCATTCAGTCAGTAGCTTCAAACATTTCTGGTATATGAATAACATGATGTTTTTCAATGGCAAAAATCAATGAATATTGTAAATGCACAAACAGTAATTTCTCCGCATTGCAAGCTGCAATTCTGAAATTTTTTGCTTTTTCCTGCTCCTCTTAGCATGATAAAGAAGATTCAAAGAGAGTGAGATGCCAGCTCCTTTCATTCAGTCAGTAGCTTCAATCATTTCTGGACGTTTTTCAATGGCAAAAATCAATGAATATTGTAAATGCACAAACAGTAATTTCTCCGCATTGCAAGGTGCAATTCTGAAATTTTTTGCTTTTTCCTGCTCCTCTTAGCATGATAAAGAAGATTCAAAGAGAGTGAGATGTCAGCTCCTTTCATTCAGTCAGTAGCTTCAAACATTTCTGGTATATGAATAACATGATGTTTTTCAATGGCAAAAGTCAATGAATATTGTAAATGCACAAACAGTAATTTCTCCGCATTGCAAAGTGCAGTTCTGAAATTTTTTGCTTTTTCCTGCTCCTCTTAGCATGATAAAGAAGATTCAAAGAGAGTGAGATGCCAGCTCCTTTCATTCAGTCAGTAGCTTCAATCATTTCTGGACGTTTTTCAATGGCAAACATCAATGAATATTGTAAATGCACAAACAGTAATTTCTCCGCATTGCAAGGTGCAATTCTGAAATTTTTTGCTTTTTCCTGCTCCTCTTAGCATGATAAAGAAGATTCAAAGAGAGTGAGATGCCAGCTCCTTTCGTTCAGTCAGTAGCTTCAATCATTTCTGGACGTTTTTCAATGGCAAAAATCATTGAATATTATAAATGCACAAACAGTAATTTCTCCGCATTGCAAGGTGCAATTCTGAAATTTTTTACTTTTTCCTGCTCCTCTTAGCATGATAAAGAAGATTCAAAGAGAGTGAGATGCCAGCTCCTTTCATTCAGTCAGTAGCTTCAATCATTTCTGGTATATGAATAACATGATGTTTTTCAATGGCAAAAATCAATGAATATTGTAAATGCACAAACAGTAATTTCTCCGCATTGCAAGGTGCAATTCTGAAATTTTTTGCTTTTTCCTGCTCCTCTTAGCATGATAAAGAAGATTCAAAGAGAGTGAGATGCCAGCTCCTTTCATTCAGTCAGTAGCTTCAATCATTTCTGGACGTTTTTCAATGGCAAAAATCAATGAATATTGCAAATGCAAAAACAGTAATTTCTCCGCATTGCAAGGTGCAATTCTGAAATTTTTTGCTTTTTCCTGCTCCTCTTAGCATGATAAACAAGGCTCAAAGAGAGTCAGATGCCAGCTCCTTTCTATCAGTCAGTAGCTTCAATCATTTCTGGACGTTTTTCAATGGCAAAAATCAATGAATATTGTAAATGCACAAACAGTAATTTCTCCGCATTGCAAGGTGCAATTCTGAAATTTTTTGCTTTTACCTGCTCCTCTTAGCATGATAAAGAAGATTCAAAGAGAGTGAGATGCCAGCTCCTTTCATTCAGTCAGTAGCTTCAATCATTTCTGGACGTTTTTCAATGGCAAAAATCAATGAATATTCTAAATGCACAAACAGTAATTTCTCCGCATTGCAAGGTGCAATTCTGAAATTTTTTGCTTTTTCCTGCTCCTCTTAGCATGATAAAGAAGATTCAAAGAGAGTGAGATGCCAGCTCCTTTCATTCAGTCAGTAGCTTCAAACATTTCTGGTATATGAATAACATGATGTTTTTCAATGGCAAAAATCAATGAATATTGTAAATGCACAAACAGTAATTTCTCCGCATTGCAAGGTGCAATTCTGAAATTTTTTGCTTTTTCCTGCTCCTCTTAGCATGATAAAGAAGATTCAAAGAGAGTGAGATGCCAGCTCCTTTCGTTCAGTCAGTAGCTTCAATCATTTCTGGACGTTTTTCAATGGCAAAAATCATTGAATATTATAAATGCACAAACAGTAATTTCTCCGCATTGCAAGGTGCAATTCTGAAATTTTTTACTTTTTCCTGCTCCTCTTAGCATGATAAAGAAGATTCAAAGAGAGTGAGATGCCAGCTCCTTTCATTCAGTCAGTAGCTTCAATCATTTCTGGTATATGAATAACATGATGTTTTTCAATGGCAAAAATCAATGAATATTGTAAATGCACAAACAGTAATTTCTCCGCATTGCAAGGTGCAATTCTGAAATTTTTTGCTTTTTCCTGCTCCTCTTAGCATGATAAAGAAGATTCAAAGAGAGTGAGATGCCAGCTCCTTTCATTCAGTCAGTAGCTTCAATCATTTCTGGACGTTTTTCAATGGCAAAAATCAATGAATATTGTAAATGCACAAACAGTAATTTCTCCGCATTGCAAGGTGCAATTCTGAAATTTTTTGCTTTTTCCTGCTCCTCTTAGCATGATAAACATGATTCAAATAGAGTGAGATGCCAGCTCCTTTCATTCAGTCAGTAGCTTCAAACATTTCTGGTATATGAATAACATGATGTTTTTCAATGGCAAAAATCAATGAATATTGTAAATGCACAAACAGTAATTTCTCCGCATTGCAAGGTGCAATTCTGAAATTTTTTGCTTTTTCCTGCTCCTCTTAGCATGATAAAGAAGATTCAAAGAGAGTGAGATGCCAGCTCCTTTCATTCAGTCAGTAGCTTCAAACATTTCTGGTATATGAATAACATGATGTTTTTCAATGGCAAAAATCAATGAATATTGTAAATGCACAAACAGTAATTTCTCCGCATTGCAAGGTGCAAGTCTGAAATTTTTTGCTTTTTCCTGCTCCTCTTAGCATGATAAAGAAGATTCAAAGAGAGTGAGATGCCAGCTACTTTCATTCAGTCAGTAGCTTCAATCATTTCTGGACGTTTTTCAATGGTAAAAATCAATGAATATTGTAAATGCACAAACAGTAATTTCTCCACATTGCAAGGTGCAATTCTGAAATTTTTTGCTTTTTCCTGCTCCTCTTAGCATGATAAAGAAGATTCAAAGAGAGTGAGATGCCAGCTCCTTTCATTCAGTCAGTAGCTTCAAACATTTCTGGTATATGAATAACATGATGTTTTTCAATGGCAAAAATCAATGAATATTGTAAATGCACAAACAGTAATTTCTCCGCATTGCAAGGTGCAATTCTGAAATTTTTTGCTTTTTCCTGCTCCTCTTAGCATGATAAAGAAGATTCAAAGAGAGTGAGATGCCAGCTCCTTTCATTCAGTCAGTAGCTTCAAACATTTCTGGTATATGAATAACATGATGTTTTTCAATGGCAAAAATCAATGAATATTGTAAATGCACAAACAGTAATTTCTCCGCATTGCAAGGTGCAAGTCTGAAATTTTTTGCTTTTTCCTGCTCCTCTTAGCATGATAAAGAAGATTCAAAGAGAGTGAGATGCCAGCTACTTTCATTCAGTCAGTAGCTTCAATAATTTCTGGACGTTTTTCAATGGTAAAAATCAATGAATATTGTAAATGCACAAACAGTAATTTCTCCACATTGCAAGGTGCAATTCTGAAATTTTTTGCTTTTTCCTGCTCCTCTTAGCATGATAAAGAAGATTCAAAGAGAGTGAGATGCCAGCTCCTTTCATTCAGTCAGTAGCTTCAAACATTTCTGGTATATGAATAACATGATGTTTTTCAATGGCAAAAATCAATGAATATTGTAAATGCACAAACAGTAATTTCTCCGCATTGCAAGGTGCAATTCTGAAATTTTTTGCTTTTTCCTGCTCCTCGTAGCATGATAAAGAAGATTCAAAGAGAGTGAGATGCCAGCTCCTTTCATTCAGTCAGTAGCTTCAATCATTTCTGGATGTTTTTCAATGGCAAAAATCAATGAATATTGTAAATGCACAAACTGTAATTTCTCCGCATTGCAAGGTGCAATTCTGAAATTTTTTGCTTTTTCCTGCTCCTCTTAGCATGATAAAGAAGATTCAAAGAGAGTGAGATGCCAGCTCCTTTCATTCAGTCAGTAGCTTCAATCATTTCTGGACGTTTTTCAATGGCAAAAATCAATGAATATTGTAAATGCACAAACAGTAATTTCTCCGCATTGCAAGGTGCAATTCTGAAATTTTTTGCTTTTTCCTGCTCCTCTTAGCATGATAAAGAAGATTCAAAGAGAGTGAGATGCCAGCTCCTTTCATTCAGTCAGTACCTTCAATCATTTCTGGACGTTTTTCAATGGCAAAAATCAATGAATATTGTAAATGCACAAACAGTAATTTCTCCGCATTGCAAGGTGCAATTCTGAAATTTTTTGCTTTTTCCCGCTCCTCTTAGCATGATAAAGAAGATTCAAAGAGAGTGAGGTGCCAGCTCCTTTCATTCAGTCAGTAGCTTCAAACATTTCTGGTATATGAATAACATGTTTTTCAATGGCAAAAATCAATGAATATTGTAAATGCACAAACAGTAATTTCTCCGCATTGCAAGGTGCAATTCTGAAATTTTTTGCTTTTTCCTGCTCCTCTTAGCATGATAAAGAAGATTCAAAGAGAGTGGGATGCCAGCTCCTTTCATTCAGTCAGTAGCTTCAATCATTTCTGGACGTTTTTCAATGGCAAAAATCAATGAATATTGTAAATGCACAAACAGTAATTTCTCCGCATTGCAAGGTGCAATTCTGAAATTTTTTGCTTTTTCCTGCTCCTCTTAGCATGATAAAGAAGATTCAAAGAGAGTGAGATGCCAGCTCCTTTCATTCAGTCAGTAGCTTCAAACATTTCTGGTATATGAATAACATGATGTTTTTCAATGGCAAAAATCAATGAATATTGTAAATGCACAAACAGTAATTTCTCCGCATTGCAAGGTGCAAGTCTGAAATTTTTTGCTTTTTCCTGCTCCTCTTAGCATGATAAAGAAGATTCAAAGAGAGTGAGATGCCAGCTACTTTCATTCAGTCAGTAGCTTCAATCATTTCTGGACGTTTTTCAATGGTAAAAATCAATGAATATTGTAAATGCACAAACAGTAATTTCTCCACATTGCAAGGTGCAATTCTGAAATTTTTTGCTTTTTCCTGCTCCTCTTAGCATGATAAAGAAGATTCAAAGAGAGTGAGATGCCAGCTCCTTTCATTCAGTCAGTAGTTTCAAACATTTCTGGTATATGAATAACATGATGTTTTTCAATGGCAAAAATCAATGAATATTGTAAATGCACAAACAGTAATTTCTCCGCATTGCAAGGTGCAATTCTGAAATTTTTTGCTTTTTCCTGCTCCTCTTAGCATGATAAAGAAGATTCAAAGAGAGTGAGATGCCAGCTCCTTTCATTCAGTCAGTAGCTTCAAACATTTCTGGTATATGAATAACATGAAGTTTTTCAATGGCAAAAATCAATGAATATTGTAAATGCACAAACAGTAATTTCTCCGCATTGCAAGGTGCAATTCTGAAATTTTTTGCTTTTTCCTGCTCCTCTTAGCATGATAAAGAAGATTCAAAGAGAGTGAGATGCCAGCTCCTTTCATTCAGTCAGTAGCTTCAATCATTTCTGGACGTTTTTCAATGGCAAAAATCAATGAATATTGTAAATGCACAAACAGTAATTTCTCCGCATTGCAAGGTGCAATTCTGAAATTTTTTGCTTTTTCCTGCTCCTCTTAGCATGATAAAGAAGATTCAAAGAGAGTGAGATGTCAGCTCCTTTCATTCAGTCAGTAGATTCAAACATTTCTGGTATATGAATAACATGATGTTTTTCAATGGCAAAAATCAATGAATATTGTAAATGCACAAACAGTAATTTCTCCGCATTGCAAGGTGCAATTCTGAAATTTTTTGCTTTTTCCTGCTCCTCTTAGCATGATAAAGAATATTCAAAGAGAGTGAGATGCCAGTTCCTTTCATTCAGTCAGTAGCTTCAATCATTTCTGGACGTTTTTCAATGGCAAAAATCAATGAATATTGTAAATGCACAAACAGTAATTTCTCCGCATTGCAAGGTGCAATTCTGAAATTTTTTGCTTTTTCCTGCTCCTCTTAGCATGATAAAGAAGATTCAAAGAGAGTGAGATGCCAGCTCCTTTCGTTCAGTCAGTAGCTTCAATCATTTCTGGACGTTTTTCAATGGCAAAAATCATTGAATATTATAAATGCACAAACAGTAATTTCTCCGCATTGCAAGGTGCAATTCTGAAATTTTTTACTTTTTCCTGCTCCTCTTAGCATGATAAAGAAGATTCAAAGAGAGTGAGATGCCAGCTCCTTTCATTCAGTCAGTAGCTTCAATCATTTCTGGTATATGAATAACATGATGTTTTTCAATGGCAAAAATCAATGAATATTGTAAATGCACAAACAATAATTTCTCCGCATTGCAAGGTGCAATTCTGAAATTTTTTGCTTTTTCCTGCTCCTCTTAGCATGATAAAGAAGATTCAAAGAGAGTGAGATGCCAGCTCCTTTCATTCAGTCAGTAGCTTCAATCATTTCTGGACGTTTTTCAATGGCAAAAATCAATGAATATTGTAAATGCACAAACAGTAATTTCTCCGCATTGCAAGGTGCAATTCTGAAATTTTTTGCTTTTTCCTGCTCCTCTTAGCATGATAAACAAGATTCAAAGAGAGTGAGATGCCAGCTCCTTTCATTCAGTCAGTAGCTTCAATCATTTCTGGACGTTTTTCAATGGCAAAAATCAATGAATATTTTAAATGCACAAACAGTAATTTCTCCGCATTGCAAGGTGCAATTCTGAAATTTTTTGCTTTTTCCTGCTCCTCTTAGCATGATAAAGAAGATTCAAAGAGAGTGAGATGCCAGCTCCTTTCATTCAGTCAGTAGCTTCAAACATTTCTGGTATATGAATAACATGATGTTTTTCAATGGCAAAAATCAATGAATATTGTAAATGCACAAACAGTAATTTCTCCGCATTGCAAGGTGCAAGTCTGAAATTTTTTGCTTTTTCCTGCTCCTCTTAGCATGATAAAGAAGATTCAAAGAGAGTGAGATGCCAGCTACTTTCATTCAGTCAGTAGCTTCAATCATTTCTGGACGTTTTTCAATGGTAAAAATCAATGAATATTGTAAATGCACAAACAGTAATTTCTCCACATTGCAAGGTGCAATTCTGAAATTTTTTGCTTTTTCCTGCTCCTCTTAGCATGATAAAGAAGATTCAAAGAGAGTGAGATGCCAGCTCCTTTCATTCAGTCAGTAGCTTCAAACATTTCTGGTATATGAATAACATGATGTTTTTCAATGGCAAAAATCAATGAATATTGTAAATGCACAAACAGTAATTTCTCCGCATTGCAAGGTGCAATTCTGAAATTTTTTGCTTTTTCCTGCTCCTCTTAGCATGATAAAGAAGATTCAAAGAGAGTGAGATGCCAGCTCCTTTCATTCAGTCAGTAGCTTCAAACATTTCTGGTATATGAATAACATGATGTTTTTCAATGGCAAAAATCAATGAATATTGTAAATGCACAAACAGTAATTTCTCCGCATTGCAAGGTGCAAGTCTGAAATTTTTTGCTTTTTCCTGCTCCTCTTAGCATGATAAAGAAGATTCAAAGAGAGTGAGATGCCAGCTACTTTCATTCAGTCAGTAGCTTCAATCATTTCTGGACGTTTTTCAATGGTAAAAATCAATGAATATTGTAAATGCACAAACAGTAATTTCTCCACATTGCAAGGTGCAATTCTGAAATTTTTTGCTTTTTCCTGCTCCTCTTAGCATGATAAAGAAGATTCAAAGAGAGTGAGATGCCAGCTCCTTTCATTCAGTCAGTAGCTTCAAACATTTCTGGTATATGAATAACATGATGTTTTTCAATGGCAAAAATCAATGAATATTGTAAATGCACAAACAGTAATTTCTCCGCATTGCAAGGTGCAATTCTGAAATTTTTTGCTTTTTCCTGCTCCTCTTAGCATGATAAAGAAGATTCAAAGAGAGTGAGATGCCAGCTCCTTTCATTCAGTCAGTAGCTTCAATCATTTCTGGATGTTTTTCAATGGCAAAAATCAATGAATATTGTAAATGCACAAACTGTAATTTCTCCGCATTGCAAGGTGCAATTCTGAAATTTTTTGCTTTTTCCTGCTCCTCTTAGCATGATAAAGAAGATTCAAAGAGAGTGAGATGCCAGCTCCTTTCATTCAGTCAGTAGCTTCAATCATTTCTGGACGTTTTTCAATGGCAAAAATCAATGAATATTGTAAATGCACAAACAGTAATTTCTCCGCATTGCAAGGTGCAATTCTGAAATTTTTTGCTTTTTCCTGCTCCTCTTAGCATGATAAAGAAGATTCAAAGAGAGTGAGATGCCAGCTCCTTTCATTCAGTCAGTACCTTCAATCATTTCTGGACGTTTTTCAATGGCAAAAATCAATGAATATTGTAAATGCACAAACAGTAATTTCTCCGCATTGCAAGGTGCAATTCTGAAATTTTTTGCTTTTTCCCGCTCCTCTTAGCATGATAAAGAAGATTCAAAGAGAGTGAGGTGCCAGCTCCTTTCATTCAGTCAGTAGCTTCAAACATTTCTGGTATATGAATAACATGTTTTTCAATGGCAAAAATCAATGAATATTGTAAATGCACAAACAGTAATTTCTCCGCATTGCAAGGTGCAATTCTGAAATTTTTTGCTTTTTCCTGCTCCTCTTAGCATGATAAAGAAGATTCAAAGAGAGTGAGATGCCAGCTCCTTTCATTCAGTCAGTAGCTTCAAACATTTCTGGTATATGAAAAACGTTTTTCAATGGCAAAAATCAATGAATATTGTAAATGCACAAACAGTAATTTCTCCGCATTGCAAGGTGCAAGTCTGAAATTTTTTGCTTTTTCCTGCTCCTCTTAGCATGATAAAGAAGATTCAAAGAGAGTGAGATGCCAGCTACTTTCATTCAGTCAGTAGCTTCAATAATTTCTGGACGTTTTTCAATGGTAAAAATCAATGAATATTGTAAATGCACAAACAGTAATTTCTCCACATTGCAAGGTGCAATTCTGAAATTTTTTGCTTTTTCCTGCTCCTCTTAGCATGATAAAGAAGATTCAAAGAGAGTGAGATGCCAGCTCCTTTCATTCAGTCAGTAGCTTCAAACATTTCTGGTATATGAATAACATGATGTTTTTCAATGGCAAAAATCAATGAATATTGTAAATGCACAAACAGTAATTTCTCCGCATTGCAAGGTGCAATTCTGAAATTTTTTGCTTTTTCCTGCTCCTCTTAGCATGATAAAGAAGATTCAAAGAGAGTGAGATGCCAGCTCCTTTCATTCAGTCAGTAGCTTCAATCATTTCTGGATGTTTTTCAATGGCAAAAATCAATGAATATTGTAAATGCACAAACTGTAATTTCTCCGCATTGCAAGGTGCAATTCTGAAATTTTTTGCTTTTTCCTGCTCCTCTTAGCATGATAAAGAAGATTCAAAGAGAGTGAGATGCCAGCTCCTTTCATTCAGTCAGTAGCTTCAATCATTTCTGGACGTTTTTCAATGGCAAAAATCAATGAATATTGTAAATGCACAAACAGTAATTTCTCCGCATTGCAAGGTGCAATTCTGAAATTTTTTGCTTTTTCCTGCTCCTCTTAGCATGATAAAGAAGATTCAAAGAGAGTGAGATGCCAGCTCCTTTCATTCAGTCAGTACCTTCAATCATTTCTGGACGTTTTTCAATGGCAAAAATCAATGAATATTGTAAATGCACAAACAGTAATTTCTCCGCATTGCAAGGTGCAATTCTGAAATTTTTTGCTTTTTCCCGCTCCTCTTAGCATGATAAAGAAGATTCAAAGAGAGTGAGGTGCCAGCTCCTTTCATTCAGTCAGTAGCTTCAAACATTTCTGGTATATGAATAACATGTTTTTCAATGGCAAAAATCAATGAATATTGTAAATGCACAAACAGTAATTTCTCCGCATTGCAAGGTGCAATTCTGAAATTTTTTGCTTTTTCCTGCTCCTCTTAGCATGATAAAGAAGATTCAAAGAGAGTGAGATGCCAGCTCCTTTCATTCAGTCAGTAGCTTCAATCATTTCTGGACGTTTTTCAATGGCAAAAATCAATGAATATTGTAAATGCACAAACAGTAATTTCTCCGCATTGCAAGGTGCAATTCTGAAATTTTTTGCTTTTTCCTGCTCCTCTTAGCATGATAAAGAAGATTCAAAGAGAGTGAGATGCCAGCTCCTTTCATTCAGTCAGTAGCTTCAAACATTTCTGGTATATGAATAACATGATGTTTTTCAATGGCAAAAATCAATGAATATTGTAAATGCACAAACAGTAATTTCTCCGCATTGCAAGGTGCAAGTCTGAAATTTTTTGCTTTTTCCTGCTCCTCTTAGCATGATAAAGAAGATTCAAAGAGAGTGAGATGCCAGCTACTTTCATTCAGTCAGTAGCTTCAATCATTTCTGGACGTTTTTCAATGGTAAAAATCAATGAATATTGTAAATGCACAAACAGTAATTTCTCCACATTGCAAGGTGCAATTCTGAAATTTTTTGCTTTTTCCTGCTCCTCTTAGCATGATAAAGAAGATTCAAAGAGAGTGAGATGCCAGCTCCTTTCATTCAGTCAGTAGTTTCAAACATTTCTGGTATATGAATAACATGATGTTTTTCAATGGCAAAAATCAATGAATATTGTAAATGCACAAACAGTAATTTCTCCGCATTGCAAGGTGCAATTCTGAAATTTTTTGCTTTTTCCTGCTCCTCTTAGCATGATAAAGAAGATTCAAAGAGAGTGAGATGCCAGCTCCTTTCATTCAGTCAGTAGCTTCAAACATTTCTGGTATATGAATAACATGAAGTTTTTCAATGGCAAAAATCAATGAATATTGTAAATGCACAAACAGTAATTTCTCCGCATTGCAAGGTGCAATTCTGAAATTTTTTGCTTTTTCCTGCTCCTCTTAGCATGATAAAGAAGATTCAAAGAGAGTGAGATGCCAGCTCCTTTCATTCAGTCAGTAGCTTCAATCATTTCTGGACGTTTTTCAATGGCAAAAATCAATGAATATTGTAAATGCACAAACAGTAATTTCTCCGCATTGCAAGGTGCAATTCTGAAATTTTTTGCTTTTTCCTGCTCCTCTTAGCATGATAAAGAAGATTCAAAGAGAGTGAGATGTCAGCTCCTTTCATTCAGTCAGTAGATTCAAACATTTCTGGTATATGAATAACATGATGTTTTTCAATGGCAAAAATCAATGAATATTGTAAATGCACAAACAGTAATTTCTCCGCATTGCAAGGTGCAATTCTGAAATTTTTTGCTTTTTCCTGCTCCTCTTAGCATGATAAAGAATATTCAAAGAGAGTGAGATGCCAGTTCCTTTCATTCAGTCAGTAGCTTCAATCATTTCTGGACGTTTTTCAATGGCAAAAATCAATGAATATTGTAAATGCACAAACAGTAATTTCTCCGCATTGCAAGGTGCAATTCTGAAATTTTTTGCTTTTTCCTGCTCCTCTTAGCATGATAAAGAAGATTCAAAGAGAGTGAGATGCCAGCTCCTTTCGTTCAGTCAGTAGCTTCAATCATTTCTGGACGTTTTTCAATGGCAAAAATCATTGAATATTATAAATGCACAAACAGTAATTTCTCCGCATTGCAAGGTGCAATTCTGAAATTTTTTACTTTTTCCTGCTCCTCTTAGCATGATAAAGAAGATTCAAAGAGAGTGAGATGCCAGCTCCTTTCATTCAGTCAGTAGCTTCAATCATTTCTGGTATATGAATAACATGATGTTTTTCAATGGCAAAAATCAATGAATATTGTAAATGCACAAACAATAATTTCTCCGCATTGCAAGGTGCAATTCTGAAATTTTTTGCTTTTTCCTGCTCCTCTTAGCATGATAAAGAAGATTCAAAGAGAGTGAGATGCCAGCTCCTTTCATTCAGTCAGTAGCTTCAATCATTTCTGGACGTTTTTCAATGGCAAAAATCAATGAATATTGTAAATGCACAAACAGTAATTTCTCCGCATTGCAAGGTGCAATTCTGAAATTTTTTGCTTTTTCCTGCTCCTCTTAGCATGATAAACAAGATTCAAAGAGAGTGAGATGCCAGCTCCTTTCATTCAGTCAGTAGCTTCAATCATTTCTGGACGTTTTTCAATGGCAAAAATCAATGAATATTTTAAATGCACAAACAGTAATTTCTCCGCATTGCAAGGTGCAATTCTGAAATTTTTTGCTTTTTCCTGCTCCTCTTAGCATGATAAAGAAGATTCAAAGAGAGTGAGATGCCAGCTCCTTTCATTCAGTCAGTAGCTTCAAACATTTCTGGTATATGAATAACATGATGTTTTTCAATGGCAAAAATCAATGAATATTGTAAATGCAAAAACAGTAATTTCTCCGCATTGCAAGGTGCAAGTCTGAAATTTTTTGCTTTTTCCTGCTCCTCTTAGCATGATAAAGAAGATTCAAAGAGAGTGAGATGCCAGCTACTTTCATTCAGTCAGTAGCTTCAATCATTTCTGGACGTTTTTCAATGGTAAAAATCAATGAATATTGTAAATGCACAAACAGTAATTTCTCCACATTGCAAGGTGCAATTCTGAAATTTTTTGCTTTTTCCTGCTCCTCTTAGCATGATAAAGAAGATTCAAAGAGAGTGAGATGCCAGCTCCTTTCATTCAGTCAGTAGCTTCAAACATTTCTGGTATATGAATAACATGATGTTTTTCAATGGCAAAAATCAATGAATATTGTAAATGCACAAACAGTAATTTCTCCGCATTGCAAGGTGCAATTCTGAAATTTTTTGCTTTTTCCTGCTCCTCTTAGCATGATAAAGAAGATTCAAAGAGAGTGAGATGCCAGCTCCTTTCATTCAGTCAGTAGCTTCAAACATTTCTGGTATATGAATAACATGATGTTTTTCAATGGCAAAAATCAATGAATATTGTAAATGCACAAACAGTAATTTCTCCGCATTGCAAGGTGCAAGTCTGAAATTTTTTGCTTTTTCCTGCTCCTCTTAGCATGATAAAAAAGATTCAAAGAGAGTGAGATGCCAGCTACTTTCATTCAGTCAGTAGCTTCAATCATTTCTGGACGTTTTTCAATGGTAAAAATCAATGAATATTGTAAATGCACAAACAGTAATTTCTCCACATTGCAAGGTGCAATTCTGAAATTTTTTGCTTTTTCCTGCTCCTCTTAGCATGATAAAGAAGATTCAAAGAGAGTGAGATGCCAGCTCCTTTCATTCAGTCAGTAGCTTCAAACATTTCTGGTATATGAATAACATGATGTTTTTCAATGGCAAAAATCAATGAATATTGTAAATGCACAAACAGTAATTTCTCCGCATTGCAAGGTGCAATTCTGAAATTTTTTGCTTTTTCCTGCTCCTCTTAGCATGATAAAGAAGATTCAAAGAGAGTGAGATGCCAGCTCCTTTCATTCAGTCAGTAGCTTCAATCATTTCTGGATGTTTTTCAATGGCAAAAATCAATGAATATTGTAAATGCACAAACTGTAATTTCTCCGCATTGCAAGGTGCAATTCTGAAATTTTTTGCTTTTTCCTGCTCCTCTTAGCATGATAAAGAAGATTCAAAGAGAGTGAGATGCCAGCTCCTTTCATTCAGTCAGTAGCTTCAATCATTTCTGGACGTTTTTCAATGGCAAAAATCAATGAATATTGTAAATGCACAAACAGTAATTTCTCCGCATTGCAAGGTGCAATTCTGAAATTTTTTGCTTTTTCCTGCTCCTCTTAGCATGATAAAGAAGATTCAAAGAGAGTGAGATGCCAGCTCCTTTCATTCAGTCAGTACCTTCAATCATTTCTGGACGTTTTTCAATGGCAAAAATCAATGAATATTGTAAATGCACAAACAGTAATTTCTCCGCATTGCAAGGTGCAATTCTGAAATTTTTTGCTTTTTCCCGCTCCTCTTAGCATGATAAAGAAGATTCAAAGAGAGTGAGGTGCCAGCTCCTTTCATTCAGTCAGTAGCTTCAAACATTTCTGGTATATGAATAACATGTTTTTCAATGGCAAAAATCAATGAATATTGTAAATGCACAAACAGTAATTTCTCCGCATTGCAAGGTGCAATTCTGAAATTTTTTGCTTTTTCCTGCTCCTCTTAGCATGATAAAGAAGATTCAAAGAGAGTGAGATGCCAGCTCCTTTCATTCAGTCAGTAGCTTCAAACATTTCTGGTATATGAAAAACGTTTTTCAATGGCAAAAATCAATGAATATTGTAAATGCACAAACAGTAATTTCTCCGCATTGCAAGGTGCAAGTCTGAAATTTTTTGCTTTTTCCTGCTCCTCTTAGCATGATAAAGAAGATTCAAAGAGAGTGAGATGCCAGCTACTTTCATTCAGTCAGTAGCTTCAATCATTTCTGGACGTTTTTCAATGGTAAAAATCAATGAATATTGTAAATGCACAAACAGTAATTTCTCCACATTGCAAGGTGCAATTCTGAAATTTTTTGCTTTTTCCTGCTCCTCTTAGCATGATAAAGAAGATTCAAAGAGAGTGAGATGCCAGCTCCTTTCATTCAGTCAGTAGCTTCAAACATTTCTATTATATGAATAACATGATGTTTTTCAATGGCAAAAATCAATGAATATTGTAAATGCACAAACAGTAATTTCTCCGCATTGCAAGGTGCAATTCTGAAATTTTTTGCTTTTTCCTGCTCCTCTTAGCATGATAAAGAAGATTCAAAGAGAGTGAGATGCCAGCTCCTTTCATTCAGTCAGTAGCTTCAAACATTTCTGGTATATGAATAACATGATGTTTTTCAATGGCAAAAATCAATGAATATTGTAAATGCACAAACAGTAATTTCTCCGCATTGCAAGGTGCAAGTCTGAAATTTTTTGCTTTTTCCTGCTCCTCTTAGCATGATAAAGAAGATTCAAAGAGAGTGAGATGCCAGCTACTTTCATTCAGTCAGTAGCTTCAATAATTTCTGGACGTTTTTCAATGGTAAAAATCAATGAATATTGTAAATGCACAAACAGTAATTTCTCCACATTGCAAGGTGCAATTCTGAAATTTTTTGCTTTTTCCTGCTCCTCTTAGCATGATAAAGAAGATTCAAAGAGAGTGAGATGCCAGCTCCTTTCATTCAGTCAGTAGCTTCAAACATTTCTGGTATATGAATAACATGATGTTTTTCAATGGCAAAAATCAATGAATATTGTAAATGCACAAACAGTAATTTCTCCGCATTGCAAGGTGCAATTCTGAAATTTTTTGCTTTTTCCTGCTCCTCTTAGCATGATAAAGAAGATTCAAAGAGAGTGAGATGCCAGCTCCTTTCATTCAGTCAGTAGCTTCAATCATTTCTGGATGTTTTTCAATGGCAAAAATCAATGAATATTGTAAATGCACAAACTGTAATTTCTCCGCATTGCAAGGTGCAATTCTGAAATTTTTTGCTTTTTCCTGCTCCTCTTAGCATGATAAAGAAGATTCAAAGAGAGTGAGATGCCAGCTCCTTTCATTCAGTCAGTAGCTTCAATCATTTCTGGACGTTTTTCAATGGCAAAAATCAATGAATATTGTAAATGCACAAACAGTAATTTCTCCGCATTGCAAGGTGCAATTCTGAAATTTTTTGCTTTTTCCTGCTCCTCTTAGCATGATAAAGAAGATTCAAAGAGAGTGAGATGCCAGCTCCTTTCATTCAGTCAGTACCTTCAATCATTTCTGGACGTTTTTCAATGGCAAAAATCAATGAATATTGTAAATGCACAAACAGTAATTTCTCCGCATTGCAAGGTGCAATTCTGAAATTTTTTGCTTTTTCCCGCTCCTCTTAGCATGATAAAGAAGATTCAAAGAGAGTGAGGTGCCAGCTCCTTTCATTCAGTCAGTAGCTTCAAACATTTCTGGTATATGAATAACATGTTTTTCAATGGCAAAAATCAATGAATATTGTAAATGCACAAACAGTAATTTCTCCGCATTGCAAGGTGCAATTCTGAAATTTTTTGCTTTTTCCTGCTCCTCTTAGCATGATAAAGAAGATTCAAAGAGAGTGAGATGCCAGCTCCTTTCATTCAGTCAGTAGCTTCAATCATTTCTGGACGTTTTTCAATGGCAAAAATCAATGAATATTGTAAATGCACAAACAGTAATTTCTCCGCATTGCAAGGTGCAATTCTGAAATTTTTTGCTTTTTCCTGCTCCTCTTAGCATGATAAAGAAGATTCAAAGAGAGTGAGATGCCAGCTCCTTTCATTCAGTCAGTAGCTTCAAACATTTCTGGTATATGAATAACATGATGTTTTTCAATGGCAAAAATCAATGAATATTGTAAATGCACAAACAGTAATTTCTCCGCATTGCAAGGTGCAAGTCTGAAATTTTTTGCTTTTTCCTGCTCCTCTTAGCATGATAAAGAAGATTCAAAGAGAGTGAGATGCCAGCTACTTTCATTCAGTCAGTAGCTTCAATCATTTCTGGACGTTTTTCAATGGTAAAAATCAATGAATATTGTAAATGCACAAACAGTAATTTCTCCACATTGCAAGGTGCAATTCTGAAATTTTTTGCTTTTTCCTGCTCCTCTTAGCATGATAAAGAAGATTCAAAGAGAGTGAGATGCCAGCTCCTTTCATTCAGTCAGTAGTTTCAAACATTTCTGGTATATGAATAACATGATGTTTTTCAATGGCAAAAATCAATGAATATTGTAAATGCACAAACAGTAATTTCTCCGCATTGCAAGGTGCAATTCTGAAATTTTTTGCTTTTTCCTGCTCCTCTTAGCATGATAAAGAAGATTCAAAGAGAGTGAGATGCCAGCTCCTTTCATTCAGTCAGTAGCTTCAAACATTTCTGGTATATGAATAACATGAAGTTTTTCAATGGCAAAAATCAATGAATATTGTAAATGCACAAACAGTAATTTCTCCGCATTGCAAGGTGCAATTCTGAAATTTTTTGCTTTTTCCTGCTCCTCTTAGCATGATAAAGAAGATTCAAAGAGAGTGAGATGCCAGCTCCTTTCATTCAGTCAGTAGCTTCAATCATTTCTGGACGTTTTTCAATGGCAAAAATCAATGAATATTGTAAATGCACAAACAGTAATTTCTCCGCATTGCAAGGTGCAATTCTGAAATTTTTTGCTTTTTCCTGCTCCTCTTAGCATGATAAAGAAGATTCAAAGAGAGTGAGATGTCAGCTCCTTTCATTCAGTCAGTAGCTTCAAACATTTCTGGTATATGAATAACATGATGTTTTTCAATGGCAAAAATCAATGAATATTGTAAATGCACAAACAGTAATTTCTCCGCATTGCAAGGTGCAATTCTGAAATTTTTTGCTTTTTCCTGCTCCTCTTAGCATGATAAAGAATATTCAAAGAGAGTGAGATGCCAGTTCCTTTCATTCAGTCAGTAGCTTCAATCATTTCTGGACGTTTTTCAATGGCAAAAATCAATGAATATTGTAAATGCACAAACAGTAATTTCTCCGCATTGCAAGGTGCAATTCTGAAATTTTTTGCTTTTTCCTGCTCCTCTTAGCATGATAAAGAAGATTCAAAGAGAGTGAGATGCCAGCTCCTTTCGTTCAGTCAGTAGCTTCAATCATTTCTGGACGTTTTTCAATGGCAAAAATCATTGAATATTATAAATGCACAAACAGTAATTTCTCCGCATTGCAAGGTGCAATTCTGAAATTTTTTACTTTTTCCTGCTCCTCTTAGCATGATAAAGAAGATTCAAAGAGAGTGAGATGCCAGCTCCTTTCATTCAGTCAGTAGCTTCAATCATTTCTGGTATATGAATAACATGATGTTTTTCAATGGCAAAAATCAATGAATATTATAAATGCACAAACAATAATTTCTCCGCATTGCAAGGTGCAATTCTGAAATTTTTTCCTTTTTCCTGCTCCTCTTAGCATGATAAAGAAGATTCAAAGAGAGTGAGATGCCAGCTCCTTTCATTCAGTCAGTAGCTTCAAACATTTCTGGTATATGAATAACATGATGTTTTTCAATGGCAAAAATCAATGAATATTGTAAATGCACAAACAGTAATTTCTCCGCATTGCAAGGTGCAAGTCTGAAATTTTTTGCTTTTTCCTGCTCCTCTTAGCATGATAAAGAAGATTCAAAGAGAGTGAGATGCCAGCTACTTTCATTCAGTCAGTAGCTTCAATCATTTCTGGACGTTTTTCAATGGTAAAAATCAATGAATATTGTAAATGCACAAACAGTAATTTCTCCACATTGCAAGGTGCAATTCTGAAATTTTTTGCTTTTTCCTGCTCCTCTTAGCATGATAAAGAAGATTCAAAGAGAGTGAGATGCCAGCTCCTTTCATTCAGTCAGTAGCTTCAAACATTTCTGGTATATGAATAACATGATGTTTTTCAATGGCAAAAATCAATGAATATTGTAAATGCACAAACAGTAATTTCTCCGCATTGCAAGGTGCAATTCTGAAATTTTTTGCTTTTTCCTGCTCCTCTTAGCATGATAAAGAAGATTCAAAGAGAGTGAGATGCCAGCTCCTTTCATTCAGTCAGTAGCTTCAAACATTTCTGGTATATGAATAACATGATGTTTTTCAATGGCAAAAATCAATGAATATTGTAAATGCACAAACAGTAATTTCTCCGCATTGCAAGGTGCAAGTCTGAAATTTTTTGCTTTTTCCTGCTCCTCTTAGCATGATAAAGAAGATTCAAAGAGAGTGAGATGCCAGCTACTTTCATTCAGTCAGTAGCTTCAATCATTTCTGGACGTTTTTCAATGGTAAAAATCAATGAATATTGTAAATGCACAAACAGTAATTTCTCCACATTGCAAGGTGCAATTCTGAAATTTTTTGCTTTTTCCTGCTCCTCTTAGCATGATAAAGAAGATTCAAAGAGAGTGAGATGCCAGCTCCTTTCATTCAGTCAGTAGCTTCAAACATTTCTGGTATATGAATAACATGATGTTTTTCAATGGCAAAAATCAATGAATATTGTAAATGCACAAACAGTAATTTCTCCGCATTGCAAGGTGCAATTCTGAAATTTTTTGCTTTTTCCTGCTCCTCTTAGCATGATAAAGAAGATTCAAAGAGAGTGAGATGCCAGCTCCTTTCATTCAGTCAGTAGCTTCAATCATTTCTGGATGTTTTTCAATGGCAAAAATCAATGAATATTGTAAATGCACAAACTGTAATTTCTCCGCATTGCAAGGTGCAATTCTGAAATTTTTTGCTTTTTCCTGCTCCTCTTAGCATGATAAAGAAGATTCAAAGAGAGTGAGATGCCAGCTCCTTTCATTCAGTCAGTAGCTTCAATCATTTCTGGACGTTTTTCAATGGCAAAAATCAATGAATATTGTAAATGCACAAACAGTAATTTCTCCGCATTGCAAGGTGCAATTCTGAAATTTTTTGCTTTTTCCTGCTCCTCTTAGCATGATAAAGAAGATTCAAAGAGAGTGAGATGCCAGCTCCTTTCATTCAGTCAGTACCTTCAATCATTTCTGGACGTTTTTCAATGGCAAAAATCAATGAATATTGTAAATGCACAAACAGTAATTTCTCCGCATTGCAAGGTGCAATTCTGAAATTTTTTGCTTTTTCCCGCTCCTCTTAGCATGATAAAGAAGATTCAAAGAGAGTGAGGTGCCAGCTCCTTTCATTCAGTCAGTAGCTTCAAACATTTCTGGTATATGAATAACATGTTTTTCAATGGCAAAAATCAATGAATATTGTAAATGCACAAACAGTAATTTCTCCGCATTGCAAGGTGCAATTCTGAAATTTTTTGCTTTTTCCTGCTCCTCTTAGCATGATAAAGAAGATTCAAAGAGAGTGAGATGCCAGCTCCTTTCATTCAGTCAGTAGCTTCAATCATTTCTGGACGTTTTTCAATGGCAAAAATCAATGAATATTGTAAATGCACAAACAGTAATTTCTCCGCATTGCAAGGTGCAATTCTGAAATTTTTTGCTTTTTCCTGCTCCTCTTAGCATGATAAAGAATATTCAAAGAGAGTGAGATACCAGCTCCTTTCATTCAGTCAGTAGCTTCAATCATTTCTGGACGTTTTTCAATGGCAAAAATCAATGAATATTGTAAATGCACAAACAGTAATTTCTCCGCATTGCAAGGTGCAATTCTGAAATTTTTTGCTTTTTCCTGCTCCTCTTAGCATGATAAAGAAGATTCAAAGAGAGTGAGATGCCAGCTCCTTTCATTCAGTCAGTAGCTTCAAACATTTCTGGTATATGAATAACATGATGTTTTTCAATGGCAAAAATCAAAGAATATTGTAAATGCACAAACAGTAATTTCTCCGCATTGCAAGGTGCAAGTCTTAAATTTTTTGCTTTTTCCTGCTCCTCTTAGCATGATAAAGAAGATTCAAAGAGAGTGAGATGCCAGCTACTTTCATTCAGTCAGTAGCTTCAATCATTTCTGGACGTTTTTCAATGGTAAAAATCAATGAATATTGTAAATGCACAAACAGTAATTTCTCCACATTGCAAGGTGCAATTCTGAAATTTTTTGCTTTTTCCTGCTCCTCTTAGCATGATAAAGAAGATTCAAAGAGAGTGAGATGCCAGCTCCTTTCATTCAGTCAGTAGCTTCAAACATTTCTGGTATATGAATAACATGATGTTTTTCAATGGCAAAAATCAATGAATATTGTAAATGCACAAACAGTAATTTCTCCGCATTGCAAGCTGCAATTCTGAAATTTTTTGCTTTTTCCTGCTCCTCTTAGCATGATAAAGAAGATTCAAAGAGAGTGAGATGCCAGCTCCTTTCATTCAGTCAGTAGCTTCAATCATTTCTGGACGTTTTTCAATGGCAAAAATCAATGAATATTGTAAATGCACAAACAGTAATTTCTCCGCATTGCAAGGTGCAATTCTGAAATTTTTTGCTTTTTCCTGCTCCTCTTAGCATGATAAAGAAGATTCAAAGAGAGTGAGATGTCAGCTCCTTTCATTCAGTCAGTAGCTTCAAACATTTCTGGTATATGAATAACATGATGTTTTTCAATGGCAAAAGTCAATGAATATTGTAAATGCACAAACAGTAATTTCTCCGCATTGCAAGGTGCAATTCTGAAATTTTTTGCTTTTTCCTGCTCCACTTAGCATGATAAAGAAGATTCAAAGAGAGTGAGATGCCAGCTCCTTTCATTCAGTCAGTAGCTTCAATCATTTCTGGACGTTTTTCAATGGCAAAAATCAATGAATATTGTAAATGCACAAACAGTAATTTCTCCGCATTGCAAGGTGCAATTCTGAAATTTTTTGCTTTTTCCTGCTCCTCTTAGCATGATAAAGAAGATTCAAAGAGAGTGAGATGCCAGCTCCTTTCGTTCAGTCAGTAGCTTCAATCATTTCTGGACGTTTTTCAATGGCAAAAATCATTGAATATTATAAATGCACAAACAGTAATTTCTCCGCATTGCAAGGTGTAATTCTGAAATTTTTTACTTTTTCCTGCTCCTCTTAGCATGATAAAGAAGATTCAAAGAGAGTGAGATGCCAGCTCCTTTCATTCAGTCAGTAGCTTCAATCATTTCTGGTATATGAATAACATGATGTTTTTCAATGGCAAAAATCAATGAATATTGTAAATGCACAAACAGTAATTTGTCCGCATTGCAAGGTGCAATTCTGAAACGTTTTGCTTTTTCCTGCTCCACTTAGCATGATAAAGAAGATTCAAAGAGAGTGAGATGCCAGCTCCTTTCATTCAGTCAGTAGCTTCAATCATTTCTGGACGTTTTTCAATGGCAAAAATCAATGAATATTGCAAATGCACAAACAGTAATTTCTCCGCATTGCAAGGTGAAATTCTGAAATTTTTTGCTTTTTCCTGCTCCTCTTAGCATGATAAACAAGGCTCAAAGAGAGTGAGATGCCAGCTCCTTTCTATCAGTCAGTAGCTTCAATCATTTCTGGACGTTTTTCAATGGCAAAAATCAATGAATATTGTAAATGCACAAACAGTAATTTCTCCGCATTGCAAGGTGCAATTCTGAAATTTTTTGCTTTTACCTGCTCCTCTTAGCATGATAAAGAAGATTCAAAGAGAGTGAGATGCCAGCTCCTTTCATTCAGTCAGTAGCTTCAATCATTTCTGGACGTTTTTCAATGGCAAAAATCAATGAATATTGTAAATGCACAAACAGTAATTTCTCCGCATTGCAAGGTGCAATTCTGAAATTTTTTGCTTTTTCCTGCTCCTCTTAGCATGATAAAGAAGATTCAAAGAGAGTGAGATGCCAGCTCCTTTCATTCAGTCAGTAGCTTCAAACATTTCTGGTATATGAATAACATGATGTTTTTCAATGGCAAAAATCAATGAATATTGTAAATGCACAAACAGTAATTTCTCCGCATTGCAAGGTGCAATTCTGAAATTTTTTGCTTTTTCCTGCTCCTCTTAGCATGATAAAGAAGATTCAAAGAGAGTGAGATGCCAGCTCCTTTCGTTCAGTCAGTAGCTTCAATCATTTCTGGACGTTTTTCAATGGCAAAAATCATTGAATATTATAAATGCACAAACAGTAATTTCTCCGCATTGCAAGGTGCAATTCTGAAATTTTTTACTTTTTCCTGCTCCTCTTAGCATGATAAAGAAGATTCAAAGAGAGTGAGATGCCAGCTCCTTTCATTCAGTCAGTAGCTTCAATCATTTCTGGTATATGAATAACATGATGTTTTTCAATGGCAAAAATCAATGAATATTGTAAATGCACAAACAGTAATTTCTCCGCATTGCAAGGTGCAATTCTGAAATTTTTTGCTTTTTCCTGCTCCTCTTAGCATGATAAAGAAGATTCAAAGAGAGTGAGATGCCAGCTCCTTTCATTTAGTCAGTAGCTTCAATCATTTCTGGACATTTTTCAATGGCAAAAATCAATGAATATTGTAAATGCACAAACAGTAATTTCTCCGCATTGCAAGGTGCAATTCTGAAATTTTTTGCTTTTTCCTGCTCCTCTTAGCATGATAAACATGACTCAAAGAGAGTGAGATGCCAGCTCCTTTCATTCAGTCAGTAGCTTCAAACATTTCTGGTATATGAATAACATGATGTTTTTCAATGGCAAAAATCAATGAATTTTGTAAATGCACAAACAGTAATTTCTCCGCATTGCAAGGTGCAATTCTGAAATTTTTTGCTTTTTCCTGCTCCTCTTAGCATGATAAAGAAGATTCAAAGAGAGTGAGATGCCAGCTCCTTTCATTCAGTCAGTAGCTTCAAACATTTCTGGTATATGAATAACATGATGTTTTTCAATGGCAAAAATCAATGAATATTGTAAATGCACAAACAGTAATTTCTCCGCATTGCAAGGTGCAAGTCTGAAATTTTTTGCTTTTTCCTGCTACTCTTAGCATGATAAAGAAGATTCAAAGAGAGTGAGATGCCAGCTACTTTCATTCAGTCAGTAGCTTCAATCATTTCTGGACGTTTTTCAATGGTAAAAATCAATGATTATTGTAAATGCACAAACAGTAATTTCTCCACATTGCAAGGTGCAATTCTGAAATTTTTTGCTTTTTCCTGCTCCTCTTAGCATGATAAAGAAGATTCAAAGAGAGTGAGATGCCAGCTCCTTTCATTCAGTCAGTAGCTTCAAACATTTCTGGTATATGAATAACATGATGTTTTTCAATGGCAAAAATCAATGAATATTGTAAATGCACAAACAGTAATTTCTCCGCATTGCAAGGTGCAATTCTGAAATTTTTTGCTTTTTCCTGCTCCTCTTAGCATGATAAAGAAGATTCAAAGAGAGTGAGATGCCAGCTCCTTTCATTCAGTCAGTAGCTTCAAACATTTCTGGTATATGAATAACATGATGTTTTTCAATGGCAAAAATCAATGAATATTGTAAATGCACAAACAGTAATTTCTCCGCATTGCAAGGTGCAAGTCTGAAATTTTTTGCTTTTTCCTGCTCCTCTTAGCATGATAAAGAAGATTCAAAGAGAGTGAGATGCCAGCTACTTTCATTCAGTCAGTAGCTTCAATCATTTCTGGACGTTTTTCAATGGTAAAAATCAATGAATATTGTAAATGCACAAACAGTAATTTCTCCACATTGCAAGGTGCAATTCTGAAATTTTTTGCTTTTTCCTGCTCCTCTTAGCATGATAAAGAAGATTCAAAGAGAGTGAGATGCCAGCTCCTTTCATTCAGTCAGTAGCTTCAATCATTTCTGGACGTTTTTCAATGGCAAAAATCAATGAATATTGCAAATGCACAAACAGTAATTTCTCCGCATTGCAAGGTGCAATTCTGAAATTTTTTGCTTTTTCCTGCTCCTCTTAGCATGATAAACAAGGCTCAAAGAGAGTGAGATGCCAGCTCCTTTCTATCAGTCAGTAGCTTCAATCATTTCTGGACGTTTTTCAATGGCAAAAATCAATAAATATTGTAAATGCACAAACAGTAATTTCTCCGCATTGCAAGGTGCAATTCTGAAATTTTTTGCTTTTACCTGCTCCTCTTAGCATGATAAAGAAGATTCAAAGAGAGTGAGATGCCAGCTCCTTTCATTCAGTCAGTAGCTTCAATCATTTCTGGATGTTTTTCAATGGCAAAAATCAATGAATATTGTAAATGCACAAACAGTAATTTCTCCGCATTGCAAGGTGCAATTCTGAAATTTTTTGCTTTTTCCTGCTCCTCTTAGCATGATAAAGAAGATTCAAAGAGAGTGAGATGCCAGCTCCTTTCATTCAGTCAGTAGCTTCAAACATTTCTGGTATATGAATAACATGA
The DNA here is from genome assembly GCF_046119375.1 of Phyllobates terribilis. Taxonomy (NCBI): domain Eukaryota; kingdom Metazoa; phylum Chordata; class Amphibia; order Anura; family Dendrobatidae; genus Phyllobates; species Phyllobates terribilis. Next base: position 1,333,569 of record NW_027363188.1, read on the forward strand.
TGTTTTTCAATGGCAAAAATCAATGAATATTGTAAATGCACAAACAGTAATTTCTCCGCATTGCAAGGTGCAATTCTGAAATTTTTTGCTTTTTCCTGCTCCTCTTAGCATGATAAAGAAGATTCAAAGAGAGTGAGATGCCAGCTCCTTTCGTTCAGTCAGTAGCTTCAATCATTTCTGGACGTTTTTCAATGGCAAAAATCATTGAATATTATAAATGCACAAACAGTAATTTCTCCGCATTGCAAGGTGCAATTCTGAAATTTTTTACTTTTTCCTGCTCCTCTTAGCATGATAAAGAAGATTCAAAGAGAGTGAGATGCCAGCTCCTTTCATTCAGTCAGTAGCTTCAATCATTTCTGGTATATGAATAACATGATGTTTTTCAATGGCAAAAATCAATGAATATTGTAAATGCACAAACAGTAATTTCTCCGCATTGCAAGGTGCAATTCTGAAATTTTTTGCTTTTTCCTGCTCCTCTTAGCATGATAAAGAAGATTCAAAGAGAGTGAGATGCCAGCTCCTTTCATTCAGTCAGTAGCTTCAATCATTTCTGGACGTTTTTCAATGGCAAAAATCAATGAATATTGTAAATGCACAAACAGTAATTTCTCCGCATTGCAAGGTGCAATTCTGAAATTTTTTGCTTTTTCCTGCTCCTTTTAGCATGATAAACATGATTCAAAGAGAGTGAGATGCCAGCTCCTTTCATTCAGTCAGTAGCTTCAAACATTTCTGGTATATGAATAACATGATGTTTTTCAATGGCAAAAATCAATGAATATTGTAAATGCACAAACAGTAATTTCTCCGCATTGCAAGGTGCAATTCTGAAATTTTTTGCTTTTTCCTGCTCCTCTTAGCATGATAAAGAAGATTCAAAGAGAGTGAGATGCCAGCTCCTTTCATTCAGTCAGTAGCTTCAAACATTTCTGGTATATGAATAACATGATGTTTTTCAATGGCAAAAATCAATGAATATTGTAAATGCACAAACAGTAATTTCTCCGCATTGCAAGGTGCAAGTCTGAAATTTTTTGCTTTTTCCTGCTCCTCTTAGCATGATAAAGAAGATTCAAAGAGAGTGAGATGCCAGCTACTTTCATTCAGTCAGTAGCTTCAATCATTTCTGGACGTTTTTCAATGGTAAAAATCAATGAATATTGTAAATGCACAAACAGTAATTTCTCCACATTGCAAGGTGCAATTCTGAAATTTTTTGCTTTTTCCTGCTCCTCTTAGCATGATAAAGAAGATTCAAAGAGAGTGAGATGCCAGCTCCTTTCATTCAGTCAGTAGCTTCAAACATTTCTGGTATATGAATAACATGATGTTTTTCAATGGCAAAAATCAATGAATATTGTAAATGCACAAACAGTAATTTCTCCACATTGCAAGGTGCAATTCTGAAATTTTTTGCTTTTTCCTGCTCCTCTTAGCATGATAAAGAAGATTCAAAGAGAGAGAGATGCCAGCTCCTTTCATTCAGTCAGTAGCTTCAAACATTTCTGGTATATGAATAACATGATGTTTTTCAATGGCAAAAATCAATGAATATTGTAAATGCACAAACAGTAATTTCTCCGCATTGCAAGGTGCAAGTCTGAAATTTTTTGCTTTTTCCTGCTCCTCTTAGCATGATAAAGAAGATTCAAAGAGAGTGAGATGCCAGCTACTTTCATTCAGTCAGTAGCTTCAATCATTTCTGGACGTTTTTCAATGGTAAAAATCAATGAATATTGTAAATGCACAAACAGTAATTTCTCCACATTGCAAGGTGCAATTCTGAAATTTTTTGCTTTTTCCTGCTCCTCTTAGCATGATAAAGAAGATTCAAAGAGAGTGAGATGCCAGCTCCTTTCATTCAGTCAGTAGCTTCAAACATTTCTGGTATATGAATAACATGATGTTTTTCAATGGCAAAAATCAATGAATATTGTAAATGCACAAACAGTAATTTCTCCGCATTGCAAGGTGCAATTCTGAAATTTTTTGCTTTTTCCTGCTCCTCTTAGCATGATAAAGAAGATTCAAAGAGATTGAGATGCCAGCTCCTTTCATTCAGTCAGTAGCTTCAATCATTTCTGGATGTTTTTCAATGGCAAAAATCAATGAATATTGTAAATGCACAAACTGTAATTTCTCCGCATTGCAAGGTGCAATTCTGAAATTTTTTGCTTTTTCCTGCTCCTCTTAGCATGATAAAGAAGATTCAAAGAGAGTGAGATGCCAGCTCCTTTCATTCAGTCAGTAGCTTCAATCATTTCTGGACGTTTTTCAATGGCAAAAATCAATGAATATTGTAAATGCACAAACAGTAATTTCTCCGCATTGCAAGGTGCAATTCTGAAATTTTTTGCTTTTTCCTGCTCCTCTTAGCATGATAAAGAAGATTCAAAGAGAGTGAGATGCCAGCTCCTTTCATTCAGTCAGTACCTTCAATCATTTCTGGACGTTTTTCAATGGCAAAAATCAATGAATATTGTAAATGCACAAACAGTAATTTCTCCGCATTGCAAGGTGCAATTCTGAAATTTTTTGCTTTTTCCCGCTCCTCTTAGCATGATAAAGAAGATTCAAAGAGAGTGATGTGCCAGCTCCTTTCATTCAGTCAGTAGCTTCAAACATTTCTGGTATATGAATAACATGTTTTTCAATGGCAAAAATCAATGAATATTGTAAATGCACAAACAGTAATTTCTCCGCATTGCAAGGTGCAATTCTGAAATTTTTTGCTTTTTCCTGCTCCTCTTAGCATGATAAAGAAGATTCAAAGAGAGTGAGATGCCAGCTCCTTTCATTCAGTCAGTAGCTTCAATCATTTCTGGACGTTTTTCAATGGCAAAAATCAATGAATATTGTAAATGCACAAACAGTAATTTCTCCGCATTGCAAGGTGCAATTCTGAAATTTTTTGCTTTTTCCTGCTCCTCTTAGCATGATAAAGAAGATTCAAAGAGAGTGAGATGCCAGCTCCTTTCATTCAGTCAGTAGCTTCAAACATTTCTGGTATATGAATAACATGATGTTTTTCAATGGCAAAAATCAATGAATATTGTAAATGCACAAACAGTAATTTCTCCGCATTGCAAGGTGCAAGTCTGAAATTTTTTGCTTTTTCCTGCTCCTCTTAGCATGATAAAGAAGATTCAAAGAGAGTGAGATGCCAGCTACTTTCATTCAGTCAGTAGCTTCAATCATTTCTGGACGTTTTTCAATGGTAAAAATCAATGAATATTGTAAATGCACAAACAGTAATTTCTCCACATTGCAAGGTGCAATTCTGAAATTTTTTGCTTTTTCCTGCTCCTCTTAGCATGATAAAGAAGATTCAAAGAGAGTGAGATGCCAGCTCCTTTCATTCAGTCAGTAGTTTCAAACATTTCTGGTATATGAATAACATGATGTTTTTCAATGGCAAAAATCAATGAATATTGTAAATGCACAAACAGTAATTTCTCCGCATTGCAAGGTGCAATTCTGAAATTTTTTGCTTTTTCCTGCTCCTCTTAGCATGATAAAGAAGATTCAAAGAGAATGAGATGCCAGCTCCTTTCATTCAGTCAGTAGCTTCAAACATTTCTGGTATATGAATAACATGAAGTTTTTCAATGGCAAAAATCAATGAATATTGTAAATGCACAAACAGTAATTTCTCCGCATTGCAAGGTGCAATTCTGAAATTTTTTGCTTTTTCCTGCTCCTCTTAGCATGATAAAGAAGATTCAAAGAGAGTGAGATGCCAGCTCCTTTCATTCAGTCAGTAGCTTCAATCATTTCTGGACGTTTTTCAATGGCAAAAATCAATGAATATTGTAAATGCACAAACAGTAATTTCTCCGCATTGCAAGGTGCAATTCTGAAATTTTTTGCTTTTTCCTGCTCCTCTTAGCATGATAAAGAAGATTCAAAGAGAGTGAGATGTCAGCTCCTTTCATTCAGTCAGTAGCTTCAAACATTTCTGGTATATGAATAACATGATGTTTTTCAATGGCAAAAATCAATGAATATTGTAAATGCACAAACAGTAATTTCTCCGCATTGCAAGGTGCAATTCTGAAATTTTTTGCTTTTTCCTGCTCCTCTTAGCATGATAAAGAAGATTCAAAGAGAGTGAGATGCCAGTTCCTTTCATTCAGTCAGTAGCCTCAATCATTTCTGGACATTTTTCAATGGCAAAAATCAATGAATATTGTAAATGCACAAACAGTAATTTCTCCGCATTGCAATGTGCAAGTCTGAAATTTTTTGCTTTTTCCTGCTCCTCTTAGCATGATAAAGAAGATTCAAAGAGAGTGAGATGCCAGCTCCTTTCGTTCAGTCAGTAGCTTCAATCATTTCTGGACGTTTTTCAATGGCAAAAATCATTGAATATTATAAATGCACAAACAGTAATTTCTCCGCATTGCAAGGTGCAATTCTGAAATTTTTTACTTTTTCCTGCTCCTCTTAGCATGATAAAGAAGATTCAAAGAGAGTGAGATGCCAGCTCCTTTCATTCAGTCAGTAGCTTCAATCATTTCTGGTATATGAATAACATGATGTTTTTCAATGGCAAAAATCAATGAATATTGTAAATGCACAAACAGTAATTTCTCCGCATTGCAAGGTGCAATTCTGAAATTTTTTGCTTTTTCCTGCTCCTCTTAGCATGATAAACAAGATTCAAAGAGAGTGAGATGCCAGCTCCTTTCATTCAGTCAGTACCTTCAATCATTTCTGGACGTTTTTCAATGGCAAAAATCAATGAATATTGTAAATGCACAAACAGTAATTTCTCCGCATTGCAAGGTGCAATTCTGAAATTTTTTGCTTTTTCCTGCTCCTCTTAGCATGATAAAGAAGATTCAAAGAGAGTGAGATGCCAGCTCCTTTCATTCAGTCAGTAGCTTCAAACATTTCTGGTATATGAATAACATGATGTTTTTCAATGGCAAAAATCAATGAATATTGTAAATGCACAAACAGTAATTTCTCCGCATTGCAAGGTGCAAGTCTGAAATTTTTTGCTTTTTCCTGCTCCTCTTAGCATGATAAAGAAGATTCAAAGAGAGTGAGATGCCAGCTACTTTCATTCAGTCAGTAGCTTCAATCATTTCTGGACGTTTTTCAATGGTAAAAATCCATGAATATTGTAAATGCACAAACAGTAATTTCTCCACATTGCAAGGTGCAATTCTGAAATTTTTTGCTTTTTCCTGCTCCTCTTAGCATGATAAAGAAGATTCAAAGAGAGTGAGATGCCAGCTCCTTTCATTCAGTCAGTAGCTTCAAACATTTCTGGTATATGAATAACATGATGTTTTTCAATGGCAAAAATCAATGAATATTGTAAATGCACAAACAGTAATTTCTCCGCATTGCAAGGTGCAATTCTGAAATTTTTTGCTTTTTCCTGCTCCTCTTAGCATGATAAAGAAGATTCAAAGAGAGTGAGATGCCAGCTCCTTTCATTCAGTCAGTAGCTTCAATCATTTCTGGACGTTTTTCAATGGCAAAAATCAATGAATATTGTAAATGCACAAACAGTAATTTCTCCGCATTGCAAGGTGCAATTCTGAAATTTTTTGCTTTTTCCTGCTCCTCTTAGCATGATAAAGAAGATTCAAAGAGAGTGAGATGCCAGCTCCTTTCATTCAGTCAGTACCTTCAATCATTTCTGGACGTTTTTCAATGGCAAAAATCAATGAATATTGTAAATGCACAAACAGTAATTTCTCCGCATTGCAAGGTGCAATTCTGAAATTTTTTGCTTTTTCCCGCTCCTCTTAGCATGATAAAGAAGATTCAAAGAGAGTGAGGTGCCAGCTCCTTTCATTCAGTCAGTAGCTTCAAACATTTCTGGTATATGAATAACATGTTTTTCAATGGCAAAAATCAATGAATATTGTAAATGCACAAACAGTAATTTCTCCGCATTGCAAGGTGCAATTCTGAAATTTTTTGCTTTTTCCTGCTCCTCTTAGCATGATAAAGAAGATTCAAAGAGAGTGAGATGCCAGCTCCTTTCATTCAGTCAGTAGCTTCAATCATTTCTGGACGTTTTTCAATGGCAAAAATCAATGAATATTGTAAATGCACAAACAGTAATTTCTCCGCATTGCAAGGTGCAATTCTGAAATTTTTTGCTTTTTCCTGCTCCTCTTAGCATGATAAAGAAGATTCAAAGAGAGTGAGATGCCAGCTCCTTTCATTCAGTCAGTAGCTTCAAACATTTCTGGTATATGAATAACATGATGTTTTTCAATGGCAAAAATCAATGAATATTGTAAATGCACAAACAGTAATTTCTCCGCATTGCAAGGTGCAAGTCTGAAATTTTTTGCTTTTTCCTGCTCCTCTTAGCATGATAAAGAAGATTCAAAGAGAGTGAGATGCCAGCTACTTTCATTCAGTCAGTAGCTTCAATCATTTCTGGACGTTTTTCAATGGTAAAAATCAATGAATATTGTAAATGCACAAACAGTAATTTCTCCACATTGCAAGGTGCAATTCTGAAATTTTTTGCTTTTTCCTGCTCCTCTTAGCATGATAAAGAAGATTCAAAGAGAGTGAGATGCCAGCTCCTTTCATTCAGTCAGTAGTTTCAAACATTTCTGGTATATGAATAACATGATGTTTTTCAATGGCAAAAATCAATGAATATTGTAAATGCACAAACAGTAATTTCTCCGCATTGCAAGGTGCAATTCTGAAATTTTTTGCTTTTTCCTGCTCCTCTTAGCATGATAAAGAAGATTCAAAGTGAGTGAGATGCCAGCTCCTTTCATTCAGTCAGTAGCTTCAAACATTTCTGGTATATGAATAACATGAAGTTTTTCAATGGCAAAAATCAATGAATATTGTAAATGCACAAACAGTAATTTCTCCGCATTGCAAGGTGCAATTCTGAAATTTTTTGCTTTTTCCTGCTCCTCTTAGCATGATAAAGAAGATTCAAAGAGAGTGAGATGCCAGCTCCTTTCATTCAGTCAGTAGTTTCAAACATTTCTGGTATATGAATAACATGATGTTTTTCAATGGCAAAAATCAATGAATATTGTAAATGCACAAACAGTAATTTCTCCGCATTGCAAGGTGCAATTCTGAAATTTTTTGCTTTTTCCTGCTCCTCTTAGCATGATAAAGAAGATTCAAAGTGAGTGAGATGCCAGCTCCTTTCATTCAGTCAGTAGCTTCAAACATTTCTGGTATATGAATAACATGAAGTTTTTCAATGGCAAAAATCAATGAATATTGTAAATGCACAAACAGTAATTTCTCCGCATTGCAAGGTGCAATTCTGAAATTTTTTGCTTTTTCCTGCTCCTCTTAGCATGATAAAGAAGATTCAAAGAGAGTGAGATGCCAGCTCCTTTCATTCAGTCAGTAGCTTCAATCATTTCTGGTATATGAATAACATGATGTTTTTCAATGGCAAAAATCAATGAATATTGTAAATGCACAAACAGTAATTTCTCCGCATTGCAAGGTGCAATTCTGAAATTTTTTGCTTTTTCCTGCTCCTCTTAGCATGATAAACAAGATTCAAAGAGAGTGAGATGCCAGCTCCTTTCATTCAGTCAGTACCTTCAATCATTTCTGGACGTTTTTCAATGGCAAAAATCAATGAATATTGTAAATGCACAAACAGTAATTTCTCCGCATTGCAAGGTGCAATTCTGAAATTTTTTGCTTTTTCCTGCTCCTCTTAGCATGATAAAGAAGATTCAAAGAGAGTGAGATGCCAGCTCCTTTCATTCAGTCAGTAGCTTCAAACATTTCTGGTATATGAATAACATGATGTTTTTCAATGGCAAAAATCAATGAATATTGTAAATGCACAAACAGTAATTTCTCCGCATTGCAAGGTGCAAGTCTGAAATTTTTTGCTTTTTCCTGCTCCTCTTAGCATGATAAAGAAGATTCAAAGAGAGTGAGATGCCAGCTACTTTCATTCAGTCAGTAGCTTCAATCATTTCTGGACGTTTTTCAATGGTAAAAATCCATGAATATTGTAAATGCACAAACAGTAATTTCTCCACATTGCAAGGTGCAATTCTGAAATTTTTTGCTTTTTCCTGCTCCTCTTAGCATGATAAAGAAGATTCAAAGAGAGTGAGATGCCAGCTCCTTTCATTCAGTCAGTAGCTTCAAACATTTCTGGTATATGAATAACATGATGTTTTTCAATGGCAAAAATCAATGAATATTGTAAATGCACAAACAGTAATTTCTCCGCATTGCAAGGTGCAATTCTGAAATTTTTTGCTTTTTCCTGCTCCTCTTAGCATGATAAAGAAGATTCAAAGAGAGTGAGATGCCAGCTCCTTTCATTCAGTCAGTAGCTTCAATCATTTCTGGACGTTTTTCAATGGCAAAAATCAATGAATATTGTAAATGCACAAACAGTAATTTCTCCGCATTGCAAGGTGCAATTCTGAAATTTTTTGCTTTTTCCTGCTCCTCTTAGCATGATAAAGAAGATTCAAAGAGAGTGAGATGCCAGCTCCTTTCATTCAGTCAGTACCTTCAATCATTTCTGGACGTTTTTCAATGGCAAAAATCAATGAATATTGTAAATGCACAAACAGTAATTTCTCCGCATTGCAAGGTGCAATTCTGAAATTTTTTGCTTTTTCCCGCTCCTCTTAGCATGATAAAGAAGATTCAAAGAGAGTGAGGTGCCAGCTCCTTTCATTCAGTCAGTAGCTTCAAACATTTCTGGTATATGAATAACATGTTTTTCAATGGCAAAAATCAATGAATATTGTAAATGCACAAACAGTAATTTCTCCGCATTGCAAGGTGCAATTCTGAAATTTTTTGCTTTTTCCTGCTCCTCTTAGCATGATAAAGAAGATTCAAAGAGAGTGAGATGCCAGCTCCTTTCATTCAGTCAGTAGCTTCAATCATTTCTGGACGTTTTTCAATGGCAAAAATCAATGAATATTGTAAATGCACAAACAGTAATTTCTCCGCATTGCAAGGTGCAATTCTGAAATTTTTTGCTTTTTCCTGCTCCTCTTAGCATGATAAAGAAGATTCAAAGAGAGTGAGATGCCAGCTCCTTTCATTCAGTCAGTAGCTTCAAACATTTCTGGTATATGAATAACATGATGTTTTTCAATGGCAAAAATCAATGAATATTGTAAATGCACAAACAGTAATTTCTCCGCATTGCAAGGTGCAAGTCTGAAATTTTTTGCTTTTTCCTGCTCCTCTTAGCATGATAAAGAAGATTCAAAGAGAGTGAGATGCCAGCTACTTTCATTCAGTCAGTAGCTTCAATCATTTCTGGACGTTTTTCAATGGTAAAAATCAATGAATATTGTAAATGCACAAACAGTAATTTCTCCACATTGCAAGGTGCAATTCTGAAATTTTTTGCTTTTTCCTGCTCCTCTTAGCATGATAAAGAAGATTCAAAGAGAGTGAGATGCCAGCTCCTTTCATTCAGTCAGTAGTTTCAAACATTTCTGGTATATGAATAACATGATGTTTTTCAATGGCAAAAATCAATGAATATTGTAAATGCACAAACAGTAATTTCTCCGCATTGCAAGGTGCAATTCTGAAATTTTTTGCTTTTTCCTGCTCCTCTTAGCATGATAAAGAAGATTCAAAGTGAGTGAGATGCCAGCTCCTTTCATTCAGTCAGTAGCTTCAAACATTTCTGGTATATGAATAACATGAAGTTTTTCAATGGCAAAAATCAATGAATATTGTAAATGCACAAACAGTAATTTCTCCGCATTGCAAGGTGCAATTCTGAAATTTTTTGCTTTTTCCTGCTCCTCTTAGCATGATAAAGAAGATTCAAAGAGAGTGAGATGCCAGCTCCTTTCATTCAGTCAGTAGCTACAATCATTTCTGGACGTTTTTCAATGGCAAAAATCAATGAATATTGTAAATGCACAAACAGTAATTTCTCCGCATTGCAAGGTGCAATTCTGAAATTTTTTGCTTTTTCCTGCTCCTCTTAGCATGATAAAGAAGATTCAAAGAGAGTGAGATGTCAGCTCCTTTCATTCAGTCAGTAGCTTCAAACATTTCTGGTATATGAATAACATGATGTTTTTCAATGGCAAAAATCAATGAATATTGTAAATGCACAAACAGTAATTTCTCCGCATTGCAAGGTGCAATTCTGAAATTTTTTGCTTTTTCCTGCTCCTCTTAGCATGATAAAGAAGATTCAAAGAGAGTGAGATGCCAGTTCCTTTCATTCAGTCAGTAGCCTCAATCATTTCTGGACATTTTTCAATGGCAAAAATCAATGAATATTGTAAATGCACAAACAGTAATTTCTCCGCATTGCAAGGTGCAATTCTGAAATTTTTTGCTTTTTCCTGCTCCTCTTAGCATGATAAAGAAGATTCAAAGAGAGTGAGATGCCAGCTCCTTTCGTTCAGTCAGTAGCTTCAATCATTTCTGGACGTTTTTCAATGGCAAAAATCATTGAATATTATAAATGCACAAACAGTAATTTCTCCGCATTGCAAGGTGCAATTCTGAAATTTTTTACTTTTTCCTGCTCCTCTTAGCATGATAAAGAAGATTCAAAGAGAGTGAGATGCCAGCTCCTTTCATTCAGTCAGTAGCTTCAATCATTTCTGGTATATGAATAACATGATGTTTTTCAATGGCAAAAATCAATGAATATTGTAAATGCACAAACAGTAATTTCTCCGCATTGCAAGGTGCAATTCTGAAATTTTTTGCTTTTTCCTGCTCCTCTTAGCATGATAAACAAGATTCAAATAGAGTGAGATGCCAGCTCCTTTCATTCAGTCAGTACCTTCAATCATTTCTGGACGTTTTTCAATGGCAAAAATCAATGAATATTGTAAATGCACAAACAGTAATTTCTCCGCATTGCAAGGTGCAATTCTGAAATTTTTTGCTTTTTCCTGCTCCTCTTAGCATGATAAAGAAGATTCAAAGAGAGTGAGATGCCAGCTCCTTTCATTCAGTCAGTAGCTTCAAACATTTCTGGTATATGAATAACATGATGTTTTTCAATGGCAAAAATCAATGAATATTGTAAATGCACAAACAGTAATTTCTCCGCATTGCAAGGTGCAAGTCTGAAATTTTTTGCTTTTTCCTGCTCCTCTTAGCATGATAAAGAAGATTCAAAGAGAGTGAGATGCCAGCTACTTTCATTCAGTCAGTAGCTTCAATCATTTCTGGACGTTTTTCAATGGTAAAAAACAATGAATATTGTAAATGCACAAACAGTAATTTCTCCACATTGCAAGGTGCAATTCTGAAATTTTTTGCTTTTTCCTGCTCCTCTTAGCATGATAAAGAAGATTCAAAGAGAGTGAGATGCCAGCTCCTTTCATTCAGTCAGTAGCTTCAAACATTTCTGGTATATGAATAACATGATGTTTTTCAATGGCGAAATCAATGAATATTGTAAATGCACAAACAGTAATTTCTCCGCATTGCAAGGTGCAATTCTGAAATTTTTTGCTTTTTCCTGCTCCTCTTAGCATGATAAAGAATATTCAAAGAGAGTGAGATGCCAGCTCCTTTCATTCAGTCAGTAGCTTCAATCATTTCTGGATGTTTTTCAATGGCAAAAATCAATGAATATTGTAAATGCACAAACAGTAACTTCTCCGCATTGCAAGGTGCAAGTCTGAAATTTTTTGCTTTTTCCTGCTCCTCTTAGCATGATAAAGAAGATTCAAAGATTGTGAGATGCCAGCTACTTTCATTCAGTCAGTAGCTTCAATCATTTCTGGACGTTTTTCAATGGTAAAAATCAATGAATATTGTTAATGCACAAACAGTAATTTCTCCACATTGCAAGGTGCAATTCTGAAATTTTTTTCTTTTTCCTGCTCCTCTTAGCATGATAAAGAAGATTCAAAGAGAGTGAGATGCCAGCTCCTTTCATTCAGTCAGTAGCTTCAAACATTTCTGGTATATGAATAACATGATGTTTTTCAATGGCAAAAATCAATGAATATTGTAAATGCACAAACAGTAATTTCTCCGCATTGCAAGGTGCAATTCTGAAATTTTTTGCTTTTTCCTGCTCCTCTTAGCATGATAAAGAAGATTCAAAGAGAGTGAGATGCCAGCTCCTTTCATTCAGTCAGTAGCTTCAAACATTTCTGGTATATGAATAACATGATGTTTTTCAATGGCAAAAATCAATGAATATTGTAAATGCACAAACAGTAATTTCTCCGCATTGCAAGGTGCAATTCTGAAATTTTTTGCTTTTTCCTGCTCCTCTTAGCATGATAAAGAAGATTCAAAGAGAGTAAGATGCCAGCTCCTTTCATTCAGTCAGTAGCTTCAATCATTTCTGGACGTTTTCCAATGGCAAAAATCAATGAATATTGTAAATGCACAAACAGTAATTTCTCCGCATTGCAAGGTGCAATTCTGAAATTTTTTGCTTTTTCCTGCTCCTCTTAGCATGATAAAGAAGATTCAAAGAGAGTGAGATGTCAGCTCCTTTCATTCAGTCAGTAGCTTCAAACATTTCTGGTATATGAATAACATGATGTTTTTCAATGGCAAAAATCAATGAATATTGTAAATGCACAAACAGTAATTTATCCGCATTGCAAGGTGCAATTCTGAAATTTTTTGCTTTTTCCTGCTCCTCTTAGCATGATAAAGAAGATTCAAAGAGAGTGAGATGCCAGCTCCTTTCATTCAGTCAGTAGCTTCAATCATTTCTGGACGTTTTTCAATGGCAAAAATCAATGAATATTGTAAATGCACAAACAGTAATTTCTCCGCATTGCAAGGTGCAATTCTGAAATTTTTTGCTTTTTCCTGCTCCTCTTAGCATGATAAAGAAGATTCAAAGAGAGTGAGATGCCAGCTCCTTTCATTCAGTCAGTAGCTTCAATCATTTCTGGTATATGAATAACATGATGTTTTTCAATGGCAAAAATCAATGAATATTGTAAATGCACAAACAGTAATTTCTCCGCATTGCAAGGTGCAATTCTGAAATTTTTTGCTTTTTCCTGCTCCTCTTAGCATGATAAAGAAGATTCAAAGAGAGTGAGATGCCAGCTCCTTTCATTCAGTCAGTAGCTTCAATCATTTCTGGACGTTTTTCAATGGCAAAAATCAATGAATATTGTAAATGCACAAACAGTAATTTCTCCGCATTGCAAGGTGCAATTCTGAAATTTTTTGCTTTTTCCTGCTCCTCTTAGCATTATAAACAAGATTCAAAGAGAGTGAGATGCCAACTCCTTTCATTCAGTCAGTAGCTTCAATCATTTCTGGACGTTTTTCAATGGCAAAAATCAATGAATATTGTAAATGCACAAACAGTAATTTCTCCGCATTGCAAGGTGCAATTCTGAAATTTTTTGCTTTTTCCTGCTCCTCTTAGCATGATAAAGAAGATTCAAAGAGAGTGAGATGCCAACTCCTTTCATTCAGTCAGTAGCTTCAATCATTTCTGGATGTTTTTCAATGGCAAAAATCAATGAATATTGTAAATGCACAAACAGTAATTTCTCCGCATTGCAAGGTGCAATTCTGAAATTTTTTGCTTTTTCCTGCTCCTCTTAGCATGATAAACAAGATTCAAAGAGAGTGAGATGCCAGCTCCTTTCATTCAGTCAGTAGCTTCAATCATTTCTGGACGTTTTTCAATGGCAAAAATCAATGAATATTGTAAATGCACAAACAGTAATTTCTCCGCATTGCAAGGTGCAATTCTGAAATTTTTTGCTTTTTCCTGCTCCTCTTAGCATGATAAAGAAGATTCAAAGAGAGTGAGATGCCAGCTCCTTTCATTCAGTCAGTAGCTTCAAACATTTCTGGTATATGAATAACATGATGTTTTTTAATGGCAAAAATCAATGAATATTGTAAATGCACAAACAGTAATTTCTCCGCATTGCAAGGTGCAAGTCTGAAATTTTTTGCTTTTTCCTGCTCCTCTTAGCATGATAAAGAAGATTCAAAGAGAGTGAGATGCCAGCTACTTTCATTCAGTCAGTAGCTTCAATCATTTCTGGACGTTTTTCAATGGTAAAAATCAATGAATATTGTAAATGCACAAACAGTAATTTCTCCACATTGCAAGGTGCAATTCTGAAATTTTTTGCTTTTTCCTGCTACTCTTAGCATGATAAAGAAGATTCAAAGAGAGTGAGATGCCAGCTCCTTTCATTCAGTCAGTAGCTTCAAACATTTCTGGTATATGAATAACATGATGTTTTTCAATGGCAAAAATCAATGAATATTGTAAATGCACAAACAGTAATTTCTCCGCATTGCAAGGTGCAATTCTGAAATTTTTTGCTTTTTCCTGCTCCTCTTAGCATGATAAAGAAGACTCAAAGAGAGTGAGATGCCAGCTCCTTTAATTCAGTCAGTAGCTTAAAACATTTCTGGTATATGAATAACATGATGTTTTTCAATGGCAAAAATCAATGAATATTGTAAATGCACAAACAGTAATTTCTCCGCATTGCAAGGTGCAATTCTGAAATTTTTTGCTTTTTCCTGCTCCTATTAGCATGATAAAGAATATTCAAAGAGAGTGAGATGCCAGCTCCTTTCATTCAGTCAGTAGCTTCAATCATTTCTGGATGTTTTTCAATGGCAAAAATCAATGAATATTGTAAATGCACAAAGAGTAACTTCTCCGCATTGCAAGGTGCATGTCTGAAATTTTTTGCTTTTTCCTGCTCCTCTTAGCATGATAAAGAAGATTCAAAGAGAGTGAGATGCCAGCTACTTTCATTCAGTCAGTAGCTTCAATCATTTCTGGACGTTTTTCAATGGTAAAAATCAATGAATATTGTAAATGCACAAACAGTAATTTCTCCACATTGCAAGGTGCAATTCTGAAATTTTTTGCTTTTTCCTGCTCCTCTTAGCATGATAAAGAAGATTCAAAGAGAGTGAGATGCCAGCTCCTTTCATTCAGTCAGTAGCTTCAAACATTTCTGGTATATGAATAACATGATGTTTTTCAATGGCAAAAATCAATGAATATTGTAAATGCACAAACAGTAATTTCTCCGCATTGCAAGGTGCAATTCTGAAATTTTTTGCTTTTTCCTGCTCCTCTTAGCATGATAAAGAAGATTCAAAGAGAGTGAGATGCCAGCTCCTTTCATTCAGTCAGTAGCTTCAAACATTTCTGGTATATGAATAACATGATGTTTTTCAATGGCAAAAATCAATGAATATTGTAAATGCACAAACAGTAATTTCTCCGCATTGCAAGGTGCAATTCTGAAATTTTTTGCTTTTTCCTGCTCCTCTTAGCATGATAAAGAAGATTCAAAGAGAGTGAGATGCGAGCTCCTTTCATTCAGTCAGTAGCTTCAATCATTTCTGGACGTTTTTCAATGGCAAAAATCAATGAATATTGTAAATGCACAAACAGTAATTTCTCCGCATTGCAAGGTGCAATTCTGAAATTTTTTGCTTTTTCCTGCTCCTCTTAGCATGATAAAGAAGATTCAAAGAGAGTGAGATGTCAGCTCCTTTCATTCAGTCAGTAGCTTCAAACATTTCTGGTATATGAATAACATGATGTTTTTCAATGGCAAAAATCAATGAATATTGTAAATGCACAAACAGTAATTTCTCCGCATTGCAAGGTGCAATTCTGAAATTTTTTGCTTTTTCCTGCTCCTCTTAGCATGATAAAGAAGATTCAAAGAGAGTGAGATGCCAGCTCCTTTCATTCAGTCAGTAGCTTCAATCATTTCTGGACGTTTTTCAATGGCAAAAATCAATGAATATTGTAAATGCACAAACAGTAATTTCTCCGCATTGCAAGGTGCAATTCTGAAATTTTTTGCTTTTTCCTGCTCCTCTTAGCATGATAAAGAAGATTCAAAGAGAGTGAGATGCCAGCTCCTTTCATTCAGTCAGTAGCTTCAATCATTTCTGGTATATGAATAACATGATGTTTTTCAATGGCAAAAATCAATGAATATTGTAAATGCACAAACAGTAATTTCTCCGCATTGCAAGGTGCAATTCTGAAATTTTTTGCTTTTTCCTGCTCCTCTTAGCATGATAAAGAAGATTCAAAGAGAGTGAGATGCCAGCTCCTTTCATTCAGTCAGTAGCTTCAATCATTTCTGGACGTTTTTCAATGGCAAAAATCAATGAATATTGTAAATGCACAAACAGTAATTTCTCCGCATTGCAAGGTGCAATTCTGAAATTTTTTGCTTTTTCCTGCTCCTCTTAGCATGATAAACAAGATTCAAAGAGAGTGAGATGCCAGCTCCTTTCATTCAGTCAGTAGCTTCAATCATTTCTGGACGTTTTTCAATGGCAAAAAT
This sequence comes from Phyllobates terribilis, assembly GCF_046119375.1. Classification (NCBI taxonomy): domain Eukaryota; kingdom Metazoa; phylum Chordata; class Amphibia; order Anura; family Dendrobatidae; genus Phyllobates; species Phyllobates terribilis. The sequence continues at coordinate 1,349,861 of NW_027363188.1, forward strand.
CAATGAATATTGTAAATGCACAAACAGTAATTTCTCCGCATTGCAAGGTGCAAGTCTGAAATTTTTTGCTTTTTCCTGCTCCTCTTAGCATGATAAAGAAGATTCAAGGAGAGTGAGATGCCAGCTACTTTCATTCAGTCAGTAGCTTCAATCATTTCTGGACGTTTTTCAATGGTAAAAATCAATGAATATTGTAAATGCACAAACAGTAATTTCTCCACATTGCAAGGTGCAATTCTGAAATTTTTTGCTTTTTCCTGCTCCTCTTAGCATGATAAAGAAGATTCAAAGAGAGTGAGATGCCAGCTCCTTTCATTCAGTCAGTAGCTTCAAACATTTCTGGTATATGAATAACATGATGTTTTTCAATGGCAAAAATCAATGAATATTGTAAATGCACAAACAGTAATTTCTCCGCATTGCAAGGTGCAATTCTGAAATTTTTTGCTTTTTCCTGCTCCTCTTAGCATGATAAAGAAGATTCAAAGAGAGTGAGATGCCAGCTCCTTTCATTCAGTCAGTAGCTTCAAACATTTCTGGTATATGAATAACATGATATTTTTCAATGGCAAAAATCAATGAATATTGTAAATGCACAAACAGTAATTTCTCCGCATTGCAAGGTGCAAGTCTGAAATTTTTTGCTTTTTCCTGCTCCTCTTAGCATGATAAAGAAGATTCAAAGAGAGTGAGATGCCAGCTACTTTCATTCAGTCAGTAGCTTCAATCATTTCTGGACGTTTTTCAATGGTAAAAATCAATGAATATTGTAAATGCACAAACAGTAATTTCTCCACATTGCAAGGTGCAATTCTGAAATTTTTTGCTTTTTCCTGCTCCTCTTAGCATGATAAAGAAGATTCAAAGAGAGTGAGATGCCAGCTCCTTTCATTCAGTCAGTAGCTTCAAACATTTCTGGTATATGAATAACATGATGTTTTTCAATGGCAAAAATCAATGAATATTGTAAATGCACAAACAGTAATTTCTCCGCATTGCAAGGTGCAATTCTGAAATTTTTTGCTTTTTCCTGCTCCTCTTAGCATGATAAAGAAGATTCAAAGAGAGTGAGATGCCAGCTCCTTTCATTCAGTCAGTAGCTTCAAACATTTCTGGTATATGAATAACATGATCTTTTTCAATGGCAAAAATCAATGAATATTGTAAATGCACAAACAGTAATTTCTCCGCATTGCAAGGTGCAATTCTGAAATTTTTTGCTTTTTCCTGCTCCTCTTAGCATGATAAAGAAGATTCAAAGAGAGTGAGATGCCAGCTCCTTTCATTCAGTCAGTAGCTTCAATCATTTCTGGACGTTTTTCAATGGCAAAAATCAATGAATATTTTAAATGCACAAACAGTAATTTCTCCGCATTGCAAGGTGCAATTCTGAAATTTTTTGCTTTTTCCTGCTCCTCTTAGCATGATAAACAAGATTCAAAGAGAGTGAGATGCCAACTCCTTTCATTCAGTCAGTAGCTTCAATCATTTCTGGACGTTTTTCAATGGCAAAAATCAATGAATATTGTAAATGCACAAACAGTAATTTCTCCGCATTGCAAGGTGCAATTCTGAAATTTTTTGCTTTTTCCTGCTCCTCTTAGCATGATAAAGAAGATTCAAAGAGAGTGAGATGCCAGCTCCTTTCATTCAGTCAGTAGCTTCAATCATTTCTGGACGTTTTTCAATGGCAAAAATCAATGAATATTGTAAATGCACAAACAGTAATTTCTCCGCATTGCAAGGTGCAATTCTGAAATTTTTTGCTTTTTCCTGCTCCTCTTAGCATGATAAACAAGATTCAAAGAGAGTGAGATGCCAGCTCCTTTCATTCAGTCAGTAGCTTCAATCATTTCTGGACGTTTTTCAATGGCAAAAATCAATGAATATTGTAAATGCACAAACAGTAATTTCTCCGCATTGCAAGGTGCAATTCTGAAATTTTTTGCTTTTTCCTGCTCCTCTTAGCATGATAAAGAAGATTCAAAGAGAGTGAGATGCCAGCTCCTTTCATTCAGTCAGTAGCTTCAAACATTTCTGGTATATGAATAACATGATGTTTTTTAATGGCAAAAATCAATGAATATTGTAAATGCACAAACAGTAATTTCTCCGCATTGCAAGGTGCAAGTCTGAAATTTTTTGCTTTTTCCTGCTCCTCTTAGCATGATAAAGAATATTCAAAGAGAGTGAGATGCCAGCTACTTTCATTCAGTCAGTAGCTTCAATCATTTCTGGACGTTTTTCAATGGTAAAAATCAATGAATATTGTTAATGCACAAACAGTAATTTCTCCACATTGCAAGGTGCAATTCTGAAATTTTTTGCTTTTTCCTGCTACTCTTAGCATGATAAAGAAGATTCAAAGAGAGTGAGATGCCAGCTCCTTTCATTCAGTCAGTAGCTTCAAACATTTCTGGTATATGAATAACATGATGTTTTTCAATGGCAAAAATCAATGAATATTGTAAATGCACAAACAGTAATTTCTCCGCATTGCAAGGTGCAATTCTGAAATTTTTTGCTTTTTCCTGCTCCTCTTAGCATGATAAAGAAGACTCAAAGAGAGTGAGATGCCAGCTCCTTTAATTCAGTCAGTAGCTTAAAACATTTCTGGTATATGAATAACATGATGTTTTTCAATGGCAAAAATCAATGAATATTGTAAATGCACAAACAGTAATTTCTCCGCATTGCAAGGTGCAATTCTGAAATTTTTTGCTTTTTCCTGCTCCTCTTAGCATGATAAAGAATATTCAAAGAGAGTGAGATGCCAGCTCCTTTCATTCAGTCAGTAGCTTCAATCATTTCTGGATGTTTTTCAATGGCAAAAATCAATGAATATTGTAAATGCACAAACAGTAACTTCTCCGCATTGCAAGGTGCAAGTCTGAAATTTTTTGCTTTTTCCTGCTCCTCTTAGCATGATAAAGAAGATTCAAAGAGAGTGAGATGCCAGCTACTTTCATTCAGTCAGTAGCTTCAATCATTTCTGGACGTTTTTCAATGGTAAAAATCAATGAATATTGTAAATGCACAAACAGTAATTTCTCCACATTGCAAGGTGCAATTCTGAAATTTTTTGCTTTTTCCTGCTCCTCTTAGCATGATAAAGAAGATTCAAAGAGAGTGAGATGCCAGCTCCTTTCATTCAGTCAGTAGCTTCAAACATTTCTGGTATATGAATAACATGATGTTTTTCAATGGCAAAAATCAATGAATATTGTAAATGCACAAAGAGTAATTTCTCCGCATTGCAAGGTGCAATTCTGAAATTTTTTGCTTTTTCCTGCTCCTCTTAGCATGATAAAGAAGACTCAAAGAGAGTGAGATGCCAGCTCCTTTAATTCAGTCAGTAGCTTAAAACATTTCTGGTATATGAATAACATGATGTTTTTCAATGGCAAAAATCAATGAATATTGTAAATGCACAAACAGTAATTTCTCCGCATTGCAAGGTGCAATTCTGAAATTTTTTGCTTTTTCCTGCTCCTCTTAGCATGATAAAGAATATTCAAAGAGAGTGAGATGCCAGCTCCTTTCATTCAGTCAGTAGCTTCAATCATTTCTGGATGTTTTTCAATGGCAAAAATCAATGAATATTGTAAATGCACAAACAGTAACTTCTCCGCATTGCAAGGTGCAAGTCTGAAATTTTTTGCTTTTTCCTGCTCCTCTTAGCATGATAAAGAAGATTCAAAGAGAGTGAGATGCCAGCTACTTTCATTCAGTCAGTAGCTTCAATCATTTCTGGACGTTTTTCAATGGTAAAAATCAATGAATATTGTAAATGCACAAACAGTAATTTCTCCACATTGCAAGGTGCAATTCTGAAATTTTTTGCTTTTTCCTGCTCCTCTTTGCATGATAAAGAAGATTCAAAGAGAGTGAGATGCCAGCTCCTTTCATTAAGTCAGTAGCTTCAAACATTTCTGGTATATGAATAACATGATGTTTTTCAATGGCAAAAATCAATGAATATTGTAAATGCACAAACAGTAATTTCTCCGCATTGCAAGGTGCAATTCTGAAATTTTTTGCTTTTTCCTGCTCCTCTTAGCATGATAAAGAAGATTCAAAGAGAGTGAGATGCCAGCTCCTTTCATTCAGTCAGTAGCTTCAAACATTTCTGGTATATGAATAACATGATGTTTTTCAATGGCAAAAATCAATGAATATTGTAAATGCACAAACAGTAATTTCTCCGCATTGCAAGGTGCAATTCTGAAATTTTTTGCTTTTTCCTGCTCCTCTTAGCATGATAAAGAAGATTCAAAGAGAGTGAGATGCCAGCTCCTTTCATTCAGTCAGTAGCTTCAATCATTTCTGGACGTTTTTCAATGGCAAAAATCAATGAATATTGTAAATGCACAAACAGTAATTTCTCCGCATTGCAAGGTGCAATTCTGAAATTTTTTGCTTTTTCCTGCTCCTCTTAGCATGATAAAGAAGATTCAAAGAGAGTGAGATGTCAGCTCCTTTCATTCAGTCAGTAGCTTCAAACATTTCTGGTATATGAATAACATGATGTTTTTCAATGGCAAAAATCAATGAATATTGTAAATGCACAAACAGTAATTTCTCCGCATTGCAAGGTGCAATTCTGAAATTTTTTGCTTTTTCCTGCTCCTCTTAGCATGATAAAGAAGATTCAAAGAGAGTGAGATGCCAGCTCCTTTCATTCAGTCAGTAGCTTCAATCATTTCTGGACGTTTTTCAATGGCAAAAATCAATGAATATTGTAAATGCACAAACAGTAATTTCTCCGCATTGCAAGGTGCAATTCTGAAATTTTTTGCTTTTTCCTGCTCCTCTTAGCATGATAAAGAAGATTCAAAGAGAGTGAGATGCCAGCTCCTTTCATTCAGTCAGTAGCTTCAATCATTTCTGGTATATGAATAACATGATATTTTTCAATGGCAAAAATCAATGAATATTGTAAATGCACAAACAGTAATTTCTCCGCATTGCAAGGTGCAATTCTGAAATTTTTTGCTTTTTCCTGCTCCTCTTAGCATGATAAACAAGATTCAAAGAGAGTGAGATGCCAGCTCCTTTCATTCAGTCAGTAGCTTCAATCATTTCTGGACCTTTTTCAATGGCAAAAATCAATGAATATTGTAAATACACAAACAGTAATTTCTCCGCATTGCAAGGTGCAATTCTGAAATTTTTTGCTTTTTCCTGCTCCTCTTAGCATGATAAACAAGATTCAAAGAGAGTGAGATGCCAGCTCCTTTCATTCAGTCAGTAGCTTCAATCATTTCTGGACGTTTTTCAATGGCAAAAATCAATGAATATTGTAAATGCACAAACAGTAATTTCTCCGCATTGCAAGGTGCAATTCTGAAATTTTTTGCTTTTTCCTGCTCCTCTTAGCATGATAAAGAAGATTCAAAGAGAGTGAGATGCCAGCTCCTTTCATTCAGTCAGTAGCTTCAAACATTTCTGGTATATGAATAACATGATGTTTTTCAATGGCAAAAATCAATGAATATTGTAAATGCACAAACAGTAATTTCTCCGCATTGCAAGGTGCAAGTCTGAAATTTTTTGCTTTTTCCTGCTCCTCTTAGCATGATAAAGAAGATTCAAGGAGAGTGAGATGCCAGCTACTTTCATTCAGTCAGTAGCTTCAATCATTTCTGGACGTTTTTCAATGGTAAAAATCAATGAATATTGTAAATGCACAAACAGTAATTTCTCCACATTGCAAGGTGCAATTCTGAAATTTTTTGCTTTTTCCTGCTCCTCTTAGCATGATAAAGAAGATTCAAAGAGAGTGAGATGCCAGCTCCTTTCATTCAGTCAGTAGCTTCAAACATTTCTGGTATATGAATAACATGATGTTTTTCAATGGCAAAAATCAATGAATATTGTAAATGCACAAACAGTAATTTCTCCGCATTGCAAGGTGCAATTCTGAAATTTTTTGCTTTTTCCTGCTCCTCTTAGCATGATAAAGAAGATTCAAAGAGAGTGAGATGCCAGCTCCTTTCATTCAGTCAGTAGCTTCAAACATTTCTGGTATATGAATAACATGATATTTTTCAATGGCAAAAATCAATGAATATTGTAAATGCACAAACAGTAATTTCTCCGCATTGCAAGGTGCAAGTCTGAAATTTTTTGCTTTTTCCTGCTCCTCTTAGCATGATAAAGAAGATTCAAAGAGAGTGAGATGCCAGCTACTTTCATTCAGTCAGTAGCTTCAATCATTTCTGGACGTTTTTCAATGGTAAAAATCAATGAATATTGTAAATGCACAAACAGTAATTTCTCCACATTGCAAGGTGCAATTCTGAAATTTTTTGCTTTTTCCTGCTCCTCTTAGCATGATAAAGAAGATTCAAAGAGAGTGAGATGCCAGCTCCTTTCATTCAGTCAGTAGCTTCAAACATTTCTGGTATATGAATAACATGATGTTTTTCAATGGCAAAAATCAATGAATATTGTAAATGCACAAACAGTAATTTCTCCGCATTGCAAGGTGCAATTCTGAAATTTTTTGCTTTTTCCTGCTACTCTTAGCATGATAAAGAAGATTCAAAGAGAGTGAGATGCCAGCTCCTTTCATTCAGTCAGTAGCTTCAAACATTTCTGGTATATGAATAACATGATGTTTTTCAATGGCAAAAATCAATGAATATTGTAAATGCACAAACAGTAATTTCTCCGCATTGCAAGGTGCAATTCTGAAATTTTTTGCTTTTTCCTGCTCCTCTTAGCATGATAAAGAAGATTCAAAGAGAGTGAGATGCCAGCTCCTTTCATTCAGTCAGTAGCTTCAATCATTTCTGGACGTTTTTCAATGGCAAAAATCAATGAATATTGTAAATGCACAAACAGTAATTTCTCCGCATTGCAAGGTGCAATTCTGAAATTTTTTGCTTTTTCCTGCTCCTCTTAGCATGATAAAGAAGATTCAAAGAGAGTGAGATGTCAGCTCCTTTCATTCAGTCAGTAGCTTCAAACATTTCTGGTATATGAATAACATGATGTTTTTCAATGGCAAAAATCAGTGAATATTGTAAATGCACAAACAGTAATTTATCCGCATTGCAAGGTACAATTCTGAAATTTTTTGCTTTTTCCTGCTCCTCTTAGCATGATAAAGAAGATTCAAAGAGAGTGAGATGCCAGCTCCTTTCATTCAGTCAGTAGCTTCAATCATTTCTGGACGTTTTTCAATGGCAAAAATCAATGAATATTGTAAATGCACAAACAGTAATTTCTCCGCATTGCAAGGTGCAATTCTGAAATTTTTTGCTTTTTCCTGCTCCTCTTAGCATGATAAAGAAGATTCAAAGAGAGGGAGATGCCAGCTCCTTTCGTTCAGTCAGTAGCTTCAATCATTTCTGGACGTTTTTCAATGGCAAAAATCATTGAATATTAAAAATGCACAAACAGTAATTTCTCCGCATTGCAAGGTGCAATTCTGAAATTTTTTACTTTTTCCTGCTCCTCTTAGCATGATAAAGAAGATTCAAAGAGAGTGAGATGCCAGCTCCTTTCATTCAGTCAGTAGCTTCAAACATTTCTGGTATATGAATAACATGATGTTTTTCAATGGCAAAAATCAATGAATATTGTAAATGCACAAACAGTAATTTCTCCGCATTGCAAGGTGCAATTCTGAAATTTTTTGCTTTTTCCTGCTCCTCTTAGCATGATAAAGAAGATTCAAAGAGAGTGAGATGCCAGCTCCTTTCATTCAGTCAGTAGCTTCAAACATTTCTGGTATATGAATAACATGATATTTTTCAATGGCAAAAATCAATGAATATTGTAAATGCACAAACAGTAATTTCTCCGCATTGCAAGGTGCAAGTCTGAAATTTTTTGCTTTTTCCTGCTCCTCTTAGCATGATAAAGAAGATTCAAAGAGAGTGAGATGCCAGCTACTTTCATTCAGTCAGTAGCTTCAATCATTTCTGGACGTTTTTCAATGGTAAAAATCAATGAATATTGTAAATGCACAAACAGTAATTTCTCCACATTGCAAGGTGCAATTCTGAAATTTTTTGCTTTTTCCTGCTCCTCTTAGCATGATAAAGAAGATTCAAAGAGAGTGAGATGCCAGCTCCTTTCATTCAGTCAGTAGCTTCAAACATTTCTGGTATATGAATAACATGATGTTTTTCAATGGCAAAAATCAATGAATATTGTAAATGCACAAACAGTAATTTCTCCGCATTGCAAGGTGCAATTCTGAAATTTTTTGCTTTTTCCTGCTACTCTTAGCATGATAAAGAAGATTCAAAGAGAGTGAGATGCCAGCTCCTTTCATTCAGTCAGTAGCTTCAAACATTTCTGGTATATGAATAACATGATGTTTTTCAATGGCAAAAATCAATGAATATTGTAAATGCACAAACAGTAATTTCTCCGCATTGCAAGGTGCAATTCTGAAATTTTTTGCTTTTTCCTGCTCCTCTTAGCATGATAAAGAAGATTCAAAGAGAGTGAGATGCCAGCTCCTTTCATTCAGTCAGTAGCTTCAATCATTTCTGGACGTTTTTCAATGGCAAAAATCAATGAATATTGTAAATGCACAAACAGTAATTTCTCCGCATTGCAAGGTGCAATTCTGAAATTTTTTGCTTTTTCCTGCTCCTCTTAGCATGATAAAGAAGATTCAAAGAGAGTGAGATGTCAGCTCCTTTCATTCAGTCAGTAGCTTCAAACATTTCTGGTATATGAATAACATGATGTTTTTCAATGGCAAAAATCAATGAATATTGTAAATGCACAAACAGTAATTTATCCGCATTGCAAGGTACAATTCTGAAATTTTTTGCTTTTTCCTGCTCCTCTTAGCATGATAAAGAAGATTCAAAGAGAGTGAGATGCCAGCTCCTTTCATTCAGTCAGTAGCTTCAATCATTTCTGGACGTTTTTCAATGGCAAAAATCAATGAATATTGTAAATGCACAAACAGTAATTTCTCCGCATTGCAAGGTGCAATTCTGAAATTTTTTGCTTTTTCCTGCTCCTCTTAGCATGATAAAGAAGATTCAAAGAGAGGGAGATGCCAGCTCCTTTCGTTCAGTCAGTAGCTTCAATCATTTCTGGACGTTTTTCAATGGCAAAAATCATTGAATATTATAAATGCACAAACAGTAATTTCTCCGCATTGCAAGGTGCAATTCTGAAATTTTTTACTTTTTCCTGCTCCTCTTAGCATGATAAAGAAGATTCAAAGAGAGTGAGATGCCAGCTCCATTCATTCAGTCAGTAGCTTCAATCATTTCTGGTATATGAATAACATGATGTTTTTCAATGGCAAAAATCAATGAATATTGTAAATGCACAAACAGTAATTTCTCCGCATTGCAAGGTGCAATTCTGAAATTTTTTGCTTTTTCCTGCTCCTCTTAGCATGATAAAGAAGATTCAAAGAGAGTGAGATGCCAGCTTCTTTCATTCAGTCAGTAGCTTCAATCATTTCTGGACGTTTTTCAATGGCAAAAATCAATGAATATTGTAAATGCACAAACAGTAATTTCTCCGCATTGCAAGGTGCAATTCTGAAATTTTTTGCTTTTTCCTGCTCCTCTTAGCATGATAAACAAGATTCAAAGAGAGTGAGATGCCAGCTCCTTTCATTCAGTCAGTAGCTTCAATCATTTCTGGACGTTTTTCAATGGCAAAAATCAATGAATATTGTAAATGCACAAACAGTAATTTCTCCGCATTGCAAGGTGCAATTCTGAAATTTTTTGCTTTTTCCTGCTCCTCTTAGCATGATAAAGAAGATTCAAAGAGAGTGAGATGCCAGCTCCTTTCATTCAGTCAGTAGCTTCAAACATTTCTGGTATATGAATAACATGATGTTTTTCAATGGCAAAAATCAATGAATATTGTAAATGCACAAACAGTAATTTCTCCGCATTGCAAGGTGCAAGTCTGAAATTTTTTGCTTTTTCCTGCTCCTCTTAGCATGATAAAGAAGATTCAAAGAGAGTGAGATGCCAGCTACTTTCATTCAGTCAGTAGCTTCAATCATTTCTGGACGTTTTTCAATGGTAAAAATCAATGAATATTGTAAATGCACAAACAGTAATTTCTCCACATTGCAAGGTGCAATTCTGAAATTTTTTGCTTTTTCCTGCTCCTCTTAGCATGATAAAGAAGATTCAAAGAGAGTGAGATGCCAGCTCCTTTCATTCAGTCAGTAGCTTCAAACTTTTCTGGTATATGAATAACATGATGTTTTTCAATGGCAAAAATCAATGAATATTGTAAATGCACAAACAGTAATTTCTCCGCATTGCAAGGTGCAATTCTGAAATTTTTTGCTTTTTCCTGCTCCTCTTAGCATGATAAAGAAGATTCAAAGAGAGTGAGATGCCAGCTCCTTTCATTCAGTCAGTAGCTTCAATCATTTCTGGACGTTTTTCAATGGCAAAAATCAATGAATATTGTAAATGCACAAACAGTACATTCTCCGCATTGCAAGGTGCAATTCTGAAATTTTTTGCGTTTTCCTGCTCCTCTTAGCATGATAAAGAAGATTCAAAGAGAGTGAGATGCCAGCTCCTTTCATTCAGTCAGTACCTTCAATCATTTCTGGACGTTTTTCAATGGCAAAAATCAATGAATATTGTAAATGCACAAACAGTAATTTCTCCGCATTGCAAGGTGCAATTCTGAAATTTTTTGCTTTTTCCCGCTCCTCTTAGCATGATAAAGAAGATTCAAAGAGAGTGAGGTGCCAGCTCCATTCATTCAGTCAGTAGCTTCAAACATTTCTGGTATATGAATAACATGTTTTTCAATGGCAAAAATCAATGAATATTGTAAATGCACAAACAGTAATTTCTCCGCATTGCAAGGTGCAAGTCTGAAATTTTTTGCTTTTTCCTGCTCCTCTTAGCATGATAAAGAAGATTCAAAGAGAGTGAGATGCCAGCTCCATTCAGTCAGTAGCTTCAATCATTTCTGGACGTTTTTCAATGGCAAAAATCAATGAATATTGTAAATGCACAAACAGTAATTTCTCCGCATTGCAAGGTGCAATTCTGAAATTTTTTGCTTTTTCCTGCTCCTCTTAGCATGATAAAGAAGATTCAAAGAGAGTGAGATGCCAGCTCCTTTCATTCAGTCAGTAGCTTCAAACATTTCTGGTATATGAATAACAGGTTGTTTTTCAATGGCAAAAATCAAAGAATATTGTAAATGCACAAACAGTAATTTCTCCGCATTGCAAGGTGCAAGTCTGAAATTTTTTGCTTTTTCCTGCTCCTCTTAGCATGATAAAGAAGATTCAAAGAGAGTGAGATGCCAGCTACTTTCATTCAGTCAGTAGCTTCAATCATTTCTGGACGTTTTTCAATGGTAAAAATCAATGAATATTGTAAATGCACAAACAGTAATTTCTCCACATTGCAAGGTGCAATTCTGAAATTTTTTGCTTTTTCCTGCTCCTCTTAGCATGATAAAGAAGATTCAAAGAGAGTGAGATGCCAGCTCCTTTCATTCAGTCAGTAGCTTCAAACATTTCTGGTATATGAATAACATGATGTTTTTCAATGGCAAAAATCAATGAATATTGTAAATGCACAAACAGTAATTTCTCCGCATTGCAAGGTGCAATTCTGAAATTTTTTGCTTTTTCCTGCTCCTCTTAGCATGATAAAGAAGATTCAAAGAGAGTGAGATGCCAGCTCCTTTCATTCAGTCAGTAGCTTCAAACATTTCTGGTATATGAATAACATGATGTTTTTCAATGGCAAAAATCAATGAATATTGTAAATGCACAAACAGGAATTTCTCCGCATTGCAAGCTGCAATTCTGAAATTTTTTGCTTTTTCCTGCTCCTCTTAGCATGATAAAGAAGATTCAAAGAGAGTGAGATGCCAGCTCCTTTCATTCAGTCAGTAGCTTCAATCATTTCTGGACGTTTTTCAATGGCAAAAATCTATGAATATTGTAAATGCACAAACAGTAATTTCTCCGCATTGCAAGGTGCAATTCTGAAATTTTTTGCTTTTTCCTGCTCCTCTTAGCATGATAAAGAAGATTCAAAGAGAGTGAGATGCCAGCTCCTTTCATTCAGTCAGTAGCTTCAAACATTTCTGGTATATGAATAACATGATGTTTTTCAATGGCAAAAATCAATGAATATTGTAAATGCACAAACAGTAATTTCTCCGCATTGCAAGGTGCAATTCTGAAATTTTTTGCTTTTTCCTGCTCCTCTTAGCATGATAAAGAAGATTCAAAGAGAGTGAGATGCCAGCTCCTTTCATTCAGTCAGTAGCTTCAATCATTTCTGGACGTTTTTCAATGGCAAAAATCAATGAATATTGTAAATGCACAAACAGTAATTTCTCCGCATTGCAAGGTGCAATTCTGAAATTTTTTGCTTTTTCCTGCTCCTCTTAGCATGATAAAGAAGATTCAAAGAGAGTGAGATGCCAGCTCCTTTCGTTCAGTCAGTAGCTTCAATCATTTCTGGACGTTTTTCAATGGCAAAAATCATTGAATATTATAAATGCACAAACAGTAATTTCTCCGCATTGCAAGGTGCAATTCTGAAATTTTTTACTTTTTCCTGCTCCTCTTAGCATGATAAAGAAGATTCAAAGAGAGTGAGATGCCAGCTCCTTTCATTCAGTCAGTAGCTTCAATCATTTCTGGTATATGAATAACATGATGTTTTTCAATGGCAAAAATCAATGAATATTGTAAATGCACAAACAGTAATTTCTCCGCATTGCAAGGTGCAATTCTGAAATTTTTTGCTTTTTCCTGCTCCTCTTAGCATGATAAAGAAGATTCAAAGAGAGTGAGATGCCAGCTCCTTTCATTCAGTCAGTAGCTTCAATCATTTCTGGACGTTTTTCAATGGCAAAAATCAATGAATATTGCAAATGCACAAACAGTAATTTCTCCGCATTGCAAGGTGCAATTCTGAAATTTTTTGCTTTTTCCTGCTCCTCTTAGCATGATAAACAAGATTCAAAGCGAGTGAGATGCCAGCTCCTTTCATTCAGTCAGTAGCTTCAATCATTTCTGGACGTTTTTCAATGGCAAAAATCAATGAATATTGTAAATGCACAAACAGTAATTTCTCCGCATTGCAAGGTGCAATTCTGAAATTTTTTGCTTTTACCTGCTCCTCTTAGCATGATAAAGAAGATTCAAAGAGAGTGAGATGCCAGCTCCTTTCATTCAGTCAGTAGCTTCAATCATTTCTGGACGTTTTTCAATGGCAAAAATCAATGAATATTGTAAATGCACAAACAGTAATTTCTCCGCATTGCAAGGTGCAATTCTGAAATTTTTTGCTTTTTCCTGCTCCTCTTAGCATGATAAAGAAGATTCAAAGAGAGTGAGATGCCAGCTCCTTTCATTCAGTCAGTAGCTTCAAACATTTCTGGTATATGAATAACATGATGTTTTTCAATGGCAAAAATCAATGAATATTGTAAATGCACAAACAGTAATTTCTCCGCATTGCAAGGTGCAATTCTGAAATTTTTTGCTTTTTCCTGCTCCTCTTAGCATGATAAAGAAGATTCAAAGAGAGTGAGATGCCAGCTCCTTTCGTTCAGTCAGTAGCTTCAATCATTTCTGGACATTTTTCAATGGCAAAAATCATTGAATATTATAAATGCACAAACAGTAATTTCTCCGCATTGCAAAGTGCAATTCTGAAATTTTTTACTTTTTCCTGCTCCTCTTAGCATGATAAAGAAGATTCAAAGAGAGTGAGATGCCAGCTCCTTTCATTCAGTCAGTATCTTCAATCATTTCTGGTATATGAATAACATGATGTTTTTCAATGGCAAAAATCAATGAATATTGTAAATGCACAAACAGTAATTTCTCCGCATTGCAAGGTGCAATTCTGAAATTTTTTGCTTTTTCCTGCTCCTCTTAGCATGATAAAGAAGATTCAAAGAGAGTGAGATGCCAGCTCCTTTCATTCAGTCAGTAGCTTCAATCATTTCTGGACGTTTTTCAATGGCAAAAATCAATGAATATTGTAAATGCACAAACAGTAATTTCTCCGCATTGCAAGGTGCAATTCTGAAATTTTTTGCTTTTTCCTGCTCCTCTTAGCATGATAAAGAAGATTCAAAGAGAGTGAGATGCCAGCTCCTTTCATTCAGTCAGTAGCTTCAAACATTTCTGGTATATGAATAACATGATGTTTTTCAATGGCAAAAATCAATGAATATTGTAAATGCACAAACAGTAATTTCTCCGCATTGCAAGGTGCAATTCTGAAATTTTTTGCTTTTTCCTGCTCCTCTTAGCATGATAAAGAAGATTCAAAGAGAGTGAGATGCCAGCTCCTTTCATTCAGTCAGTAGCTTCAATCATTTCTGGATGTTTTTCAATGGCAAAAATCAATGAATATTGTAAATGCACAGACAGTAATTTCTCCGCATTGCAAGGTGCAATTCTGAAATTTTTTGCTTTTTCCTGCTCCTCTTAGCATGATAAAGAAGATTCTAAGAGAGTGAGATGCCAGCTCTTTTCATTCAGTCAGTAGCTTCAAACATTTCTGGTATATGAATAACATGATGTTTTTCAATGGCAAAAATCAATGAATATTGTAAATGCACAAACAGTAATTTCTCCGCATTGCAAGGTGCAAGTCTGAAATTTTTTGCTTTTTCCTGCTCCTCTTAGCATGATAAAGAAGATTCAAGGAGAGTGAGATGCCAGCTACTTTCATTCAGTCAGAAGCTTCAATCATTTCTGGACGTTTTTCAATGGTAAAAATCAATGAATATTGTAAATGCACAAACAGTAATTTCTCCACATTGCAAGGTGCAATTCTGAAATTTTTTGCTTTTTCCTGCTCCTCTTAGCATGATAAAGAAGATTCAAAGAGAGTGAGATGCCAGCTCCTTTCATTCAGTCAGTAGCTTCAAACATTTCTGGTATATGAATAACATGATGTTTTTCAATGGCAAAAATCAATGAATATTGTAAATGCACAAACAGTAATTTCTCCGCATTGCAAGGTGCAATTCTGAAATTTTTTGCTTTTTCCTGCTCCTCTTAGCATGATAAAGAAGATTCAAAGAGAGTGAGATGCCAGCTCCTTTCATTCAGTCAGTAGCTTCAAACATTTTTGGTATATGAATAACATGATGTTTTTCAATGGCAAAAATCAATGAATATTGTAAATGCACAAACAGTAATTTCTCCGCATAGCAAGGTGCAAGTCTGAAATTTTTTGCTTTTTCCTGCTCCTCTTAGCATGATAAAGAAGATTCAAAGAGAGTGAGATGCCAGCTACTTTCATTCAGTCAGTAGCTTCAATCATTTCTGGACGTTTTTCAATGGTAAAAATCAATGAATATTGTAAATGCACAAACAGTAATTTCTCCACATTGCAAGGTGCAATTCTGAAATTTTTTGCTTTTTCCTGCTCCTCTTAGCATGATAAAGAAGATTCAAAGAGAGTGAGATGCCAGCTCCTTTCATTCAGTCAGTAGCTTCAAACATTTCTGGTATATGAATAACATGATGTTTTTCGATGGCAAAAATCAATGAATATTGTAAATGCACAAACAGTAATTTCTCCGCATTGCAAGGTGCAATTCTGAAATTTTTTGCTTTTTCCTGCTCCTCTTAGCATGATAAAGAAGATTCAAAGAGAGTGAGATGCCAGCTCCTTTCATTCAGTCAGTAGCTTCAAACATTTCTGGTATATGAATAACATGATGTTTTTCAATGGCAAAAATCAATGAATATTGTAAATGCACAAACAGTAATTTCTCCGCATTGCAAGGTGCAAGTCTGAAATTTTTTGCTTTTTCCTGCTCCTCTTAGCATGATAAAGAAGATTCAAAGAGAGTGAGATGCCAGCTACTTTCATTCAGTCAGTAGCTTCAATCATTTCTGGACGTTTTTCAATGGTAAAAATCAATGAATATTGTAAATGCACAAACAGCAATTTCTCCACATTGCAAGGTGCAATTCTGAAATTTTTTGCTCTTTCCTGCTCCTCTTAGCATGATAAAGAAGATTCAAAGAGAGTGAGATGCCAGCTCCTTTCATTCAGTCAGTAGCTTCAAACATTTCTGGTATATGAATAACATGATGTTTTTCAGTGGCAAAAATCAATGAATATTGTAAATGCACAAACAGTAATTTCTCCGCATTGCAAGGTGCAATTCTGAAATTTTTTGCTTTTTCCTGCTCCTCTTAGCATGATAAAGAAGATTCAAAGAGAGTGAGATGCCAGCTCCTTTCATTCAGTCAGTAGCTTCAATCATTTCTGGATGTTTTTCAATGGCAAAAATCAATGAATATTGTAAATGCACAAACTGTAATTTCTCCGCATTGCAAGGTGCAATTCTGAAATTTTTTGCTTTTTCCTGCTCCTCTTAGCATGATAAAGAAGATTCAAAGAGAGTGAGATGCCAGCTCCTTTCATTCAGTCAGTACCTTCAATCATTTCTGGACGTTTTTCAATGGCAAAAATCAATGAATATTGTAAATGCACAAACAGTAATTTCTCCGCATTGCAAGGTGCAATTCTGAAATTTTTTGCTTTTTCCTGCTCCTCTTAGCATGATAAAGAAGATTCAAAGAGAGTGAGATGCCAGCTCCTTTCATTCAGTCAGTACCTTCAATCATTTCTGGACGTTTTTCAATGGCAAAAATCAATGAATATTGTAAATGCACAAACAGTAATTTCTCCGCATTGCAAGGTGCAATTCTGAAATTTTTTGCTTTTTCCCGCTCCTCTTAGCATGATAAAGAAGATTCAAAGAGAGTGAGATGCCAGCTCCTTTCATTCAGTCAGTAGCTTCAAACATTTCTGGTATATGAATAACATGTTTTTCAATGGCAAAAATCAATGAATATTGTAAATGCACAAACAGTAATTTCTCCGCATTGCAAGGTGCAATTCTGAAATTTTTTGATTTTTCCTGCTCCTCTTAGCATGATAAAGAAGATTCAAAGAGAGTGAGATGCCAGCTCCTTTCATTCAGTCAGTAGCTTCAATCATTTCTGGACGTTTTTCAATGGCAAAAATCAATGAATATTGTAAATGCACAAACAGTAATTTCTCCGCATTGCAAGGTGCAATTCTGAAATTTTTTGCTTTTTCCTGCTCCTCTTAGCATGATAAAGAAGATTCAAAGAGAGTGAGATGCCAGCTCCTTTCATTCAGTCAGTAGCTTCAAACATTTCTGGTATATGAATAACATGATGTTTTTCAATGGCAAAAATCAATGAATATTGTAAATGCACAAACAGTAATTTCTCCGCATTGCAAGGTGCAAGTCTGAAATTTTTTGCTTTCTCCTGCTCCTCTTAGCATGATAAAGAAGATTCAAAGAGAGTGAGATGCCAGCTACTTTCATTCAGTCAGTAGCTTCAATCATTTCTGGACGTTTTTCAATGGTAAAAATCAATGAATATTGTAAATGCACAAACAGTAATTTCTCCACATTGCAAGGTGCAATTCTGAAATTTTTTGCTTTTTCCTGCTCCTCTTAGCATGATAAAGAAGATTCAAAGAGAGTGAGATGCCAGCTCCTTTCATTCAGTCAGTAGCTTCAAACATTTCTGGTATATGAATAACATGATGTTTTTCAATGGCAAAAATCAATGAATATTGTAAATGCACAAACAGTAATTTCTCCGCATTGCAAGGTGCAATTCTGAAATTTTTTGCTTTTTCCTGCTCCTCTTAGCATGATAAAGAAGATTCAAAGAGAGTGAGATGCCAGCTCCTTTCATTCAGTCAGTACCTTCAATCATTTCTGGACGTTTTTCAATGGCAAAAATCAATGAATATTGTAAATGCACAAACAGTAATTTCTCCGCATTGCAAGGTGCAATTCTGAAATTTTTTGCTTTTTCCCGCTCCTCTTAGCATGATAAAGAAGATTCAAAGAGAGTGAGATGCCAGCTCCTTTCATTCAGTCAGTAGCTTCAAACATTTCTGGTATATGAATAACATGTTTTTCAATGGCAAAAATCAATGAATATTGTAAATGCACAAACAGTAATTTCTCCGCATTGCAAGGTGCAATTCTGAAATTTTTTGATTTTTCCTGCTCCTCTTAGCATGATAAAGAAGATTCAAAGAGAGTGAGATGCCAGCTCCTTTCATTCAGTCAGTAGCTTCAATCATTTCTGGACGTTTTTCAATGGCAAAAATCAATGAATATTGTAAATGCACAAACAGTAATTTCTCCGCATTGCAAGGTGCAATTCTGAAATTTTTTGCTTTTTCCTGCTCCTCTTAGCATGATAAAGAAGATTCAAAGAGAGTGAGATGCCAGCTCCTTTCATTCAGTCAGTAGCTTCAAACATTTCTGGTATATGAATAACATGATGTTTTTCAATGGCAAAAATCAATGAATATTGTAAATGCACAAACAGTAATTTCTCCGCATTGCAAGGTGCAAGTCTGAAATTTTTTGCTTTCTCCTGCTCCTCTTAGCATGATAAAGAAGATTCAAAGAGAGTGAGATGCCAGCTACTTTCATTCAGTCAGTAGCTTCAATCATTTCTGGACGTTTTTCAATGGTAAAAATCAATGAATATTGTAAATGCACAAACAGTAATTTCTCCACATTGCAAGGTGCAATTCTGAAATTTTTTGCTTTTTCCTGCTCCTCTTAGCATGATAAAGAAGATTCAAAGAGAGTGAGATGCCAGCTCCTTTCATTCAGTCAGTAGCTTCAAACATTTCTGGTATATGAATAACATGATGTTTTTCAATGGCAAAAATCAATGAATATTGTAAATGCACAAACAGTAATTTCTCCGCATTGCAAGGTGCAATTCTGAAATTTTTTGCTTTTTCCTGCTCCTCTTAGCATGATAAAGAAGATTCAAAGAGAGTGAGATGCCAGCTCCTTTCATTCAGTCAGTAGCTTCAAACATTTCTGGTATATGAATAACATGATGTTTTTCAATGGCAAAAATCAATGAATATTGTAAATGCACAAACAGTAATTTCTCCGCATTGCAAGGTGCAATTCTGAAATTTTTTGCTTTTTCCTGCTCCTCTTAGCATGATAAAGAAGATTCAAAGAGAGTGACATGCCAGCTCCTTTCATTCAGTCAGTAGCTTCAATCATTTCTGGACGTTTTTCAATGGCAAAAATCAATGAATATTGTAAATGCACAAACAGTAATTTCTCCGCATTGCAAGGTGCAATTCTGAAATTTTTTGCTTTTTCCTGCTCCTCTTAGCATGATAAAGAAGATTCAAAGAGAGTGAGATGCCAGCTCCTTTCATTCAGTCAGTACCTTCAATCATTTCTGGACGTTTTTCAATGGCAAAAATCAATGAATATTGTAAATGCACAAACAGTAATTTCTCCGCATTGCAAGGTGCAATTCTGAAATTTTTTGCTTTTTCCCGCTCCTCTTAGCATGATAAAGAAGATTCAAAGAGAGTGAGATGCCAGCTCCTTTCATTCAGTCAGTAGCTTCAAACATTTCTGGTATATGAATAACATGTTTTTCAATGGCAAAAATCAATGAATATTGTAAATGCACAAACAGTAATTTCTCCGCATTGCAAGGTGCAATTCTGAAATTTTTTGATTTTTCCTGCTCCTCTTAGCATGATAAAGAAGATTCAAAGAGAGTGAGATGCCAGCTCCTTTCATTCAGTCAGTAGCTTCAATCATTTCTGGACGTTTTTCAATGGCAAAAATCAATGAATATTGTAAATGCACAAACAGTAATTTCTCCGCATTGCAAGGTGCAATTCTGAAATTTTTTGCTTTTTCCTGCTCCTCTTAGCATGATAAAGAAGATTCAAAGAGAGTGAGATGCCAGCTCCTTTCATTCAGTCAGTAGCTTCAAACATTTCTGGTATATGAATAACATGATGTTTTTCAATGGCAAAAATCAATGAATATTGTAAATGCACAAACAGTAATTTCTCCGCATTGCAAGGTGCAAGTCTGAAATTTTTTGCTTTCTCCTGCTCCTCTTAGCATGATAAAGAAGATTCAAAGAGAGTGAGATGCCAGCTACTTTCATTCAGTCAGTAGCTTCAATCATTTCTGGACGTTTTTCAATGGCAAAAATCAATGAATATTGTAAATGCACAAACAGTAATTTCTCCGCATTGCAAGGTGCAATTCTGAAATTTTTTGCTTTTTCCTGCTCCTCTTAGCATGATAAAGAAGATTCAAAGAGAGTGAGATGCCAGCTCCTTTCATTCAGTCAGTAGCTTCAAACATTTCTGGTATATGAATAACATGATGTTTTTCAATGGCAAAAATCAATGAATATTGTAAATGCACAAACAGTAATTTCTCCGCATTGCAAGGTGCAAGTCTGAAATTTTTTGCTTTCTCCTGCTCCTCTTAGCATGATAAAGAAGATTCAAAGAGAGTGAGATGCCAGCTACTTTCATTCAGTCAGTAGCTTCAATCATTTCTGGACGTTTTTCAATGGTAAAAATCAATGAATATTGTAAATGCACAAACAGTAATTTCTCCACATTGCAAGGTGCAATTCTGAAATTTTTTGCTTTTTCCTGCTCCTCTTAGCATGATAAAGAAGATTCAAAGAGAGTGAGATGCCAGCTCCTTTCATTCAGTCAGTAGCTTCAAACATTTCTGGTATATGAATAACATGATGTTTTTCAATGGCAAAAATCAATGAATATTGTAAATGCACAAACAGTAATTTCTCCGCATTGCAAGGTGCAATTCTGAAATTTTTTGCTTTTTCCTGCTCCTCTTAGCATGATAAAGAAGATTCAAAGAGAGTGAGATGCCAGCTCCTTTCATTCAGTCAGTAGCTTCAAACATTTCTGGTATATGAATAACATGATGTTTTTCAATGGCAAAAATCAATGAATATTGTAAATGCACAAACAGTAATTTCTCCGCATTGCAAGGTGCAATTCTGAAATTTTTTGCTTTTTCCTGCTCCTCTTAGCATGATAAAGAAGATTCAAAGAGAGTGACATGCCAGCTCCTTTCATTCAGTCAGTAGCTTCAATCATTTCTGGACGTTTTTCAATGGCAAAAATCAATGAATATTGTAAATGCACAAACAGTAATTTCTCCGCATTGCAAGGTGCAATTCTGAAATTTTTTGCTTTTTCCTGCTCCTCTTAGCATGATAAAGAAGATTCAAAGAGAGTGAGATGTCAGCTCCTTTCATTCAGTCAGTAGCTTCAAACATTTCTGGTATATGAATAACATGATGTTTTTCAATGGCAAAAATCAATGAATTTTGTAAATGCACAAACAGTAATTTCTCCGCATTGCAAGGTGCAATTCTGAAATTTTTTGCTTTTTCCTGCTCCTCTTAGCATGATAAAGAAGATTCAAAGAGAGTGAGATGCCAGTTCCTTTCATTCAGTCAGTAGCTTCAATCATTTCTGGACGTTTTTCAATGGCAAAAATCAATGAATATTGTAAATGCACAAACAGTAATTTCTCCGCATTGCAAGGTGCAATTCTGAAATTTTTTGCTTTTTCCTGCTCCTCTTAGCATGATAAAGAAGATTCAAAGAGAGTGAGATGCCAGCTCCTTTCGTTCAGTCAGTAGCTTCAATCATTTCTGGACGTTTTTCAATGGCAAAAATCATTGAATATTATAAATGCACAAACAGTAATTTCTCCGCATTGCAAGGTGCAATTCTGAAATTTTTTACTTTTTCCTGCTCCTCTTAGCATGATAAAGAAGATTCAAAGAGAGTGAGATGCCAGCTCCTTTCATTCAGTCAGTAGCTTCAATCATTTCTGGTATATGTATAACATGATGTTTTTCAATGGCAAAAATCAATGAATATTGTAAATGCACAAATAGTAATTTCTCCGCATTGCAAGGTGCAATTCTGAAATTTTTTGCTTTTTCCTGCTCCTCTTAGCATGATAAAGAAGATTCAAAGAGAGTGAGATGCCAGCTCCTTTCATTCAGTCAGTAGCTTCAATCATTTCTGGACGTTTTTCAATGGCAAAAATCAATGAATATTGTAAATGCACAAACAGTAATTTCTCCGCATTGCAAGGTGCAATTCTGAAATTTTTTGCTTTTTCCTGCTCCTCTTAGCATGATAAACAAGATTCAAAGAGAGTGAGGTGCCAGCTCCTTTCATTCAGTCAGTAGCTTCAATCATTTCTGGACGTTTTTCAATGCCAAAAATCAATGAATATTGTAAATGCACAAACAGTAATTTCTCCGCATTGCAAGGTGCAATTCTGAAATTTTTTGCTTTTTCCTGCTCCTCTTAGCATGATAAAGAAGATTCAAAGAGAGTGAGATGCCAGCTCCTTTCATTCAGTCAGTAGCTTCAAACATTTCTGGTATATGAATAACATGATGTTTTTCAATGGCAAAAATCAATGAATATTGTAAATGCACAAACAGTAATTTCTCCGCCTTGCAAGGTGCAAGTCTGAAATTTTTTGCTTTTTCCTGCTCCTCTTAGCATGATAAAGAAGATTCAAAGAGAGTGAGATGCCAGCTACTTTCATTCAGTCAGTAGCTTCAATCATTTCTGGACGTTTTTCAATGGTAAAAATCAATGAATATTGTAAATGCACAAACAGTAATTTCTCCACATTGCAAGGTGCAATTCTGAAATTTTTTGCTTTTTCCTGCTCCTCTTAGCATGATAAAGAAGATTCAAAGAGAGTGAGATGCCAGCTCCTTTCATTCAGTCAGTAGCTTCAAACATTTCTGGTATATGAATAACATGATGTTTTTCAATGGCAAAAATCAATGAATATTGTAAATGCACAAACAGTAATTTCTCCGCATTGCAAGGTGCAATTCTGAAATTTTTTGCTTTTTCCTGCTCCTCTTAGCATGATAAAGAAGATTCAAAGAGAGTGAGATGCCAGCTACTTTCATTCAGTCAGTAGCTTCAATCATTTCTGGACGTTTTTCAATGGTAAAAATCAATGAATATTGTAAATGCACAAACAGTAATTTCTCCACATTGCAAGGTGCAATTCTGAAATTTTTTGCTTTTTCCTGCTCCTCTTAGCATGATAAAGAAGATTCAAAGAGAGTGAGATGCCAGCTCCTTTCATTCAGTCAGTAGCTTCAAACATTTCTGGTATATGAATAACATGATGTTTTTCAATGGCAAAAATCAATGAATATTGTAAATGCACAAACAGTAATTTCTCCGCATTGCAAGGTGCAATTCTGAAATTTTTTGCTTTTTCCTGCTCCTCTTAGCATGATAAAGAAGATTCAAAGAGAGTGAGATGCCAGCTCCTTTCATTCAGTCAGTAGCTTCAAACATTTCTGGTATATGAATAACATGATGTTTTTCAATGGCAAAAATCAATGAATATTGTAAATGCACAAACAGTAATTTCTCCGCATTGCAAGGTGCAATTCTGAAATTTTTTGCTTTTTCCTGCTCCTCTTAGCATGATAAAGAATATTCAAAGAGAGTGAGATGCCAGCTCCTTTCATTCAGTCAGTAGCTTCAATCATTTCTGGATGTTTTTCAATGGAAAAAATCAATGAATATTGTAAATGCACAAACTGTAATTTCTCCGCATTGCAAGGTGCAATTCTGAAATTTTTTGCTTTATCCTGCTCCTCTTAGCATGGTAAAGAAGATTCAAAGAGAGTGAGATGCCAGCTCCTTTCATTCAGTCAGTAGCTTCAATCATTTCTGGACGTTTTTCAATGGCAAAAATCAATGAATATTGTAAATGCACAAACAGTAATTTCTCCGCATTGCAAGGTGCAATTCTGAAATTTTTTGCTTTTTCCTGCTCCTCTTAGCATGATAAAGAAGATTCAAAGAGAGTGAGATGCCAGCTCCTTTCATTCAGTCAGTACCTTCAATCATTTCTGGACGTTTTTCAATGGCAAAAATCAATGAATATTGTAAATGCACAAACAGTAATTTCTCCGCATTGCAAGGTGCAATTCTGAAATTTTTTGCTTTTTCCCGCTCCTCTTAGCATGATAAAGAAGATTCAAAGAGAGTGAGGTGCCAGCTCCTTTCATTCAGTCAGTAGCTTCAAACATTTCTGGTATATGAATAACATGTTTTTCAATGGCAAAAATCAATGAATATTGTAAATGCACAAACAGTAATTTCTCCGCATTGCAAGGTGCAATTCTGAAATTTTTTGATTTTTCCTGCTCCTCTTAGCATGATAAAGAAGATTCAAAGAGAGTGAGATGCCAGCTCCTTTCATTCAGTCAGTAGCTTCAATCATTTCTGGACGTTTTTCAATGGCAAAAATCAATGAATATTGTAAATGCACAAACAGTAATTTCTCCGCATTGCAAGGTGCAATTCTGAAATTTTTTGCTTTTTCCTGCTCCTCTTAGCATGATAAAGAAGATTCAAAGAGAGTGAGATGCCAGCTCCTTTCATTCAGTCAGTAGCTTCAATCATTTCTGGACGTTTTTCAATGGCAAAAATCAATGAATATTGTAAATGCACAAACAGTAATTTCTCCGCATTGCAAGGTGCAATTCTGAAATTTTTTGCTTTTTCCTGCTCCTCTTAGCATGATAAAGAAGATTCAAAGAGAGTGAGATGCCAGCTCCTTTCATTCAGTCAGTAGCTTCAAACATTTCTGGTATATGAATAACATGATGTTTTTCAATGGCAAAAATCAATGAATATTGTAAATGCACAAACAGTAATTTCTCCGCATTGCAAGGTGCAAGTCTGAAATTTTTTGCTTTTTCCTGCTCCTCTTAGCATGATAAAGAAGATTCAAAGAGAGTGAGATGCCAGCTACTTTCATTCAGTCAGTAGCTTCAATCATTTCTGGACGTTTTTCAATGGTAAAAATCAATGAATATTGTAAATGCACAAACAGTAATTTCTCCACATTGCAAGGTGCAATTCTGAAATTTTTTGCTTTTTCCTGCTCCTCTTAGCATGATAAAGAAGATTCAAAGAGAGTGAGATGCCAGCTCCTTTCATTCAGTCAGTAGCTTCAAACATTTCTGGTATATGAATAACATGATGTTTTTCAATGGCAAAAATCAATGAATATTGTAAATGCACAAACAGTAATTTCTCCGCATTGCAAGGTGCAATTCTGAAATTTTTTGCTTTTTCCTGCTCCTCTTAGCATGATAAAGAAGATTCAAAGAGAGTGAGATGCCAGCTCCTTTCATTCAGTCAGTAGCTTCAAACATTTCTGGTATATGAATAACATGATGTTTTTCAATGGCAAAAATCAATGAATATTGTAAATGCACAAACAGTAATTTCTCCGCATTGCAAGGTGCAATTCTGAAATTTTTTGCTTTTTCCTGCTCCTCTTAGCATGATAAAAAAGATTCAAAGAGAGTGAGATGCCAGCTCCTTTCATTCAGTCAGTAGCTTCAATCATTTCTGGACGTTTTTCAATGGCAAAAATCAATGAATATTGTAAATGCACAAACAGTAATTTCTCCGCATTGCAAGGTGCAATTCTGAAATTTTTTGCTTTTTCCTGCTCCTCTTAGCATGATAAAGAAGATTCAAAGAGAGTGAGATGCCAGCTCCTTTCATTCAGTCAGTAGCTTCAAACATTTCTGGTATATGAATAACATGATGTTTTTCAATGGCAAAAATCAATGAATATTGTAAAAGCACAAACAGTAATTTCTCCGCATTGCAAGGTGCAATTCTGAAATTTTTTGCTTTTTCCTGCTCCTCTTAGCATGATAAAGAAGATTCAAAGAGAGTGAGATGCCAGCTCCTTTCATTCAGTCAGTAGCTTCAATCATTTCTGGACGTTTTTCAATGGCAAAAATCAATGAATATTGTAAATGCACAAACAGTAATTTCTCCGCATTGCAAGGTGCAATTCTGAAATTTTTTGCTTTTTCCTGCTCCTCTTAGCATGATAAAGAAGATTCAAAGAGAGTGAGATGCCAGCTCCTTTCATTCAGTCAGTAGCTTCAATCATTTCTGGTATATGAATAACATGATGTTTTTCAATGGCAAAAATCAATGAATATTGTAAATGCACAAACAGTAATTTCTCCACATTGCAAGGTGCAATTCTGAAATTTTTTGCTTTTTCCTGCTCCTCTTAGCATGATAAAGAAGATTCAAAGAGAGTGAGATGCCAGCTCCTTTCATTCAGTCAGTAGCTTCAATCATTTCTGGACGTTTTTCAATGGCAAAAATCAATGAATATTGTAAATGCACAAACAGTAATTTCTCCGCATTGCAAGGTGCAATTCTGAAATTTTTTGCTTTTTCCTGCTCCTCTTAGCATGATAAAGAAGATTCAAAGAGAGTGAGATGCCAGCTCCTTTCATTCAGTCAGTAGCTTCAATCATTTCTGGACGTTTTTCAATGGCAAAAATCAATGAATATTGTAAATGCACAAACAGTAATTTCTCCGCATTGCAAGGTGCAATTCTGAAATTTTTTGCTTTTTCCTGCTCCTCTTAGCATGATAAAGAAGATTCAAAGAGAGTGAGATGCCAGCTCCTTTCATTCAGTCAGTAGCTTCAAACATTTCTGGTATATGAATAACATGATGTTTTTCAATGGCAAAAATCAATGAATATTGTAAATGCACAAACAGTAATTTCTCCGCATTGCAAGGTGCAAGTCTGAAATTTTTTGCTTTTTCCTGCTCCTCTTAGCATGATAAAGAAGATTCAAAGAGAGTGAGATGCCAGCTACTTTCATTCAGTCAGTAGCTTCAATCATTTCTGGACGTTTTTCAATGGTAAAAATCAATGAATATTGTAAATGCACAAACAGTAATTTCTCCACATTGCAAGGTGCAATTCTGAAATTTTTTGCTTTTTCCTGCTCCTCTTAGCATGATAAAGAAGATTCAAAGAGAGTGAGATGCCAGCTCCTTTCATTCAGTCAGTAGCTTCAAACATTTCTGGTATATGAATAACATGATGTTTTTCAATGGCAAAAATCAATGAATATTGTAAATGCACAAACAGTAATTTCTCCGCATTGCAAGGTGCAATTCTGAAATTTTTTGCTTTTTCCTGCTCCTCTTAGCATGATAAAGAAGATTCAAAGAGAGTGAGATGCCAGCTCCTTTCATTCAGTCAGTAGCTTCAAACATTTCTGGTATATGAATAACATGATGTTTTTCAATGGCAAAAATCAATGAATATTGTAAATGCACAAACAGTAATTTCTCCGCATTGCAAGGTGCAATTCTGAAATTTTTTGCTTTTTCCTGCTCCTCTTAGCATGATAAAGAAGATTCAAAGAGAGTGAGATGCCAGCTCCTTTCATTCAGTCAGTAGCTTCAATCATTTCTGGACGTTTTTCAATGGCAAAAATCAATGAATATTGTAAAAGCACAAACAGTAATTTCTCCGCATTGCAAGGTGCAATTCTGAAATTTTTTGCTTTTTACTGCTCCTCTTAGCATGATAAAGAAGATTCAAAGAGAGTGAGATGCCAGCTCCTTTCATTCAGTCAGTAGCTTCAATCATTTCTGGACGTTTTTCAATGGCAAAAATCAATGAATATTGTAAATGCACAAACAGTAATTTCTCCGCATTGCAAGGTGCAATTCTGAAATTTTTTGCTTTTTCCTGCTCCTCTTAGCATGATAAAGAAGATTCAAAGAGAGTGAGATGCCAGCTCCTTTCATTCAGTCAGTAGCTTCAAACATTTCTGGTATATGAATAACATGATGTTTTTCAATGGCAAAAATCAATGAATATTGTAAATGCACAAACAGTAATTTCTCCGCATTGCAAGGTGCAATTCTGAAATTTTTTGCTTTTTCCTGCTCCTCTTAGCATGATAAAAAAGATTCAAAGAGAGTGAGATGCCAGCTCCTTTCATTCAGTCAGTAGCTTCAATCATTTCTGGACGTTTTTCAATGGCAAAAATCAATGAATATTGTAAATGCACAAACAGTAATTTCTCCGCATTGCAAGGTGCAATTCTGAAATTTTTTGCTTTTTCCTGCTCCTCTTAGCATGATAAAGAAGATTCAAAGAGAGTGAGATGCCAGCTCCTTTCATTCAGTCAGTAGCTTCAAACATTTCTGGTATATGAATAACATGATGTTTTTCAAAGGCAAAAATCAATGAATATTGTAAAAGCACAAACAGTAATTTCTCTGCATTGCAAGGTGCAATTCTGAAATTTTTTGCTTTTTCCTGCTCCTCTTAGCATGATAAAGAAGATTCAAAGAGAGTGAGATGCCAGCTCCTTTCATTCAGTCAGTAGCTTCAATCATTTCTGGACGTTTTTCAATGTCAAAAATCAATGAATATTGTAAATGCACAAACAGTAATTTCTCCGCATTGCAAGGTGCAATTCTGAAATTTTTTGCTTTTTCCTGCTCCACTTAGCATGATAAAGAAGATTCAAAGAGAGTGAGATGCCAGCTCCTTTCATTCAGTCAGTAGCTTCAATCATTTCTGGTATATGAATAACATGATGTTTTTCAATGGCAAAAATCAATGAATATTGTAAATGCACAAACAGTAATTTCTCCACATTGCAAGGTGCAATTCTGAAATTTTTTGCTTTTTCCTGCTCCTCTTAGCATGATAAAGAAGATTCAAAGAGAGTGAGATGCCAGCTCCTTTCATTCAGTCAGTAGCTTCAATCATTTCTGGACGTTTTTCAATGGCAAAAATCAATGAATATTGTAAATGCACAAACAGTAATTTCTCCGCATTGCAAGGTGCAATTCTGAAATTTTTTGCTTTTTCCTGCTCCTCTTAGCATGATAAAGAAGATTCAAAGAGAGTGAGATGCCAGCTCCTTTCATTCAGTCAGTAGCTTCAATCATTTCTGGTATATGAATAACATGATGTTTTTCAATGGCGAAAATCAATGAATATTGTAAATGCACAAACAGTAATTTCTCCACATTGCAAGGTGCAATTCTGAAATTTTTTGCTTTTTCCTGCTCCTCTTAGCATGATAAAGAAGATTCAAAGAGAGTGAGATGCCAGCTCCTTTCATTCAGTCAGTAGCTTCAATCATTTCTGGACGTTTTTCAATGGCAAAAATCAATGAATATTGTAAATGCACAAACAGTAATTTCTCCGCATTGCAAGGTGCAATTCTGAAATTTTTTGCTTTTTCCTGCTCCTCTTAGCATGATAAAGAAGATTCAAAGAGAGCGAGATGCCAGCTCCTTTCATTCAGTCAGTAGCTTCAATCATTTCTGGTATATGAATAACATGATGTTTTTCAATGGCAAAAATCAATGAATATTGTAAATGCACAAACAGTAATTTCTCCGCATTGCAAGGTGCAATTCTGAAATTTTTTGCTTTTTCCTGCTCCTCTTAGCATGATAAAGAAGATTCAAAGAGAGTGAGATGCCAGCTCCTTTCATTCAGTCAGTAGCTTCAATCATTTCTGGACATTTTTCAATGGCAAAAATCAATGAATATTGTAAATGCACAAACAGTAATTTCTCCGCATTGCAAGGTGCAATTCTGAAATTTTTTGCTTTTTCCTGCTCCTCTTAGCATGATAAAGAAGATTCAAAGAGAGTGAGATGCCAGCTCCTTTCATTCAGTCAGTAGCTTCAAACATTTCTGGTATATGAATAACATGATGTTTTTCAATGGCAAAAATCAATGAATATTGTAAATGCACAAACAGTAATTTCTCCGCATTGCAAGGTGCAATTCTGAAATTTTTTGCTTTTTCCTGCTCCTCTTAGCATGATAAAGAAGATTCAAAGAGAGTGAGATGCCAGCTCCTTTCATTCAGTCAGTGCTTCAATCATTTCTGGACGTTTTTCAATGGCAAAAATCAATGAATATTGTAAATGCACAAACAGTAATTTCTCCGCATTGCAAGGTGCAATTCTGAAATTTTTTGCTTTTTCCTGCTCCTCTTAGCATGATAAAGAAGATTCAAAGAGAGTGAGATGCCAGCTCCTTTCATTCAGTCAGTAGCTTCAATCATTTCTGGACGTTTTTCAATGGCAAAAATCAATGAATATTGTAAATGCACAAACAGTAATTTCTCCGCATTGCAAGGTGCAATTCTGAAATTTTTTGCTTTTTCCTGCTCCTCTTAGCATGATAAAGAAGATTCAAAGAGAGTAAGATGCCAGCTCCTTTCATTCAGTCAGTAGCTTCAATCATTTCTGGTATATGAATAACATGATGTTTTTCAATGGCAAAAATCAATGAATATTGTAAATGCACAAACAGTAATTTCTCCGCATTGCAAGGTGCAATTCTGAAATTTTTTGCTTTTTCCTGCTCCTCTTAGCATGATAAAGAAGATTCAAAGAGAGTGAGATGCCAGCTCCTTTCATTCAGTCAGTAGCTTCAATCATTTCTGGACATTTTTCAATGGCAAAAATCAATGAATATTGTAAATGCACAAACAGTAATTTCTCCGCATTGCAAGGTGCAATTCTGAAATTTTTTGCTTTTTCCTGCTCCTCTTAGCATGATAAAGAAGATTCAAAGAGAGTGAGATGCCAGCTCCTTTCATTCAGTCAGTAGCTTCAAACATTTCTGGTATATGAATAACATGATGTTTTTCAATGGCAAAAATCAATGAATATTGTAAATGCACAAACAGTAATTTCTCCGCATTGCAAGGTGCAATTCTGAAATTTTTTGCTTTTTCCTGCTCCTCTTAGCATGATAAAGAAGATTCAAAGAGAGTGAGATGCCAGCTCCTTTCATTCAGTCAGTAGCTTCAATCATTTCTGGACGTTTTTCAATGGCAAAAATCAATGAATATTGTAAATGCACAAACAGTAATTTCTCCGCATTGCAAGGTGCAATTCTGAAATTTTTTGCTTTTTCCTGCTCCTCTTAGCATGATAAAGAAGATTCAAAGAGAGTGAGATGCCAGCTCCTTTCATTCAGTCAGTAGCTTCAAACATTTCTGGTATATGAATAACATGATGTTTTTCAATGGCAAAAATCAATGAATATTGTAAAAGCACAAACAGTAATTTCTCCGCATTGCAAGGTGCAATTCTGAAATTTTTTGCTTTTTCCTGCTCCTCTTAGCATGATAAAGAAGATTCAAAGAGAGTGAGATGCCAGCTCCTTTCATTCAGTCAGTAGCTTCAATCATTTCTGGACGTTTTTCAATGGCAAAAATCAATGAATATTGTAAATGCACAAACAGTAATTTCTCCGCATTGCAAGGTGCAATTCTGAAATTTTTTGCTTTTTCCTGCTCCTCTTAGCATGATAAAGAAGATTCAAAGAGAGTGAGATGCCAGCTCCTTTCATTCAGTCAGTAGCTTCAATCATTTCTGGTATATGAATAACATGATGTTTTTCAATGGCAAAAATCAATGAATATTGTAAATGCACAAACAGTAATTTCTCCACATTGCAAGGTGCAATTCTGAAATTTTTTGCTTTTTCCTGCTCCTCTTAGCATGATAAAGAAGATTCAAAGAGAGTGAGATGCCAGCTCCTTTCATTCAGTCAGTAGCTTCAATCATTTCTGGACGTTTTTCAATGGCAAAAATCAATGAATATTGTAAATGCACAAACAGTAATTTCTCCGCATTGCAAGGTGCAATTCTGAAATTTTTTGCTTTTTCCTGCTCCTCTTAGCATGATAAAGAAGATTCAAAGAGAGCGAGATGCCAGCTCCTTTCATTCAGTCAGTAGCTTCAATCATTTCTGGTATATGAATAACATGATGTTTTTCAATGGCAAAAATCAATGAATATTGTAAATGCACAAACAGTAATTTCTCCGCATTGCAAGGTGCAATTCTGAAATTTTTTGCTTTTTCCTGCTCCTCTTAGCATGATAAAGAAGATTCAAAGAGAGTGAGATGCCAGCTCCTTTCATTCAGTCAGTAGCTTCAATCATTTCTGGACGTTTTTCAATGGCAAAAATCAATGAATATTGTAAATGCACAAACAGTAATTTCTCCGCATTGCAAGGTGCAATTCTGAAATTTTTTGCTTTTTCCTGCTCCTCTTAGCATGATAAAGAAGATTCAAAGAGAGTGAGATGCCAGCTCCTTTCATTCAGTCAGTAGCTTCAAACATTTCTGGTATATGAATAACATGATGTTTTTCAATGGCAAAAATCAATGAATATTGTAAATGCACAAACAGTAATTTCTCCGCATTGCAAGGTGCAATTCTGAAATTTTTCGCTTTTTCCTGCTCCTCTTAGCATGATAAAGAAGATTCAAAGAGAGTGAGATGCCAGCTCCTTTCATTCAGTCAGTAGCTTCAATCATTTCTGGACGTTTTTCAATGGCAAAAATCAATGAATATTGTAAATGCACAAACAGTAATTTCTCCGCATTGCAAGGTGCAATTCTGAAATTTTTTGCTTTTTCCTGCTCCTCTTAGCATGATAAAGAAGATTCAAAGAGAGTAAGATGCCAGCTCCTTTCATTCAGTCAGTAGCTTCAATCATTTCTGGTATATGAATAACATGATGTTTTTCAATGGCAAAAATCAATGAATATTGTAAATGCACAAACAGTAATTTCTCCGCATTGCAAGGTGCAATTCTGAAATTTTTTGCTTTTTCCTGCTCCTCTTAGCATGATAAAGAAGATTCAAAGAGAGTAAGATGCCAGCTCCTTTCATTCAGTCAGTAGCTTCAATCATTTCTGGTATATGAATTACATGATGTTTTTCAATGGCAAAAATCAATGAATATTGTAAATGCACAAACAGTAATTTCTCCGCATTGCAAGGTGCAATTCTGAAATTTTTTGCTTTTTCCTGCTCCTCTTAGCATGGTAAAGAAGATTCAAAGAGAGTGAGATGCCAGCTCCTTTCATTCAGTCAGTAGCTTCAATCATTTCTGGACATTTTTCAATGGCAAAAATCAATGAATATTGTAAATGCACAAACAGTAATTTCTCCGCATTGCAAGGTGCAATTCTGAAATTTTTTGCTTTTTCCTGCTCCTCTTAGCATGATAAAGAAGATTCAAAGAGAGTGAGATGCCAGCTCCTTTCATTCAGTCAGTAGCTTCAAACATTTCTGGTATATGAATAACATGATGTTTTTCAATGGCAAAAATCAATGAATATTGTAAAAGCACAAACAGTAATTTCTCCGCATTGCAAGGTGCAATTCTGAAATTTTTTGCTTTTTCCTGCTCCTCTTAGCATGATAAAGAAGATTCAAAGAGAGTGAGATGCCAGCTCCTTTCATTCAGTCAGTAGCTTCAATCATTTCTGGACGTTTTTCAATGGCAAAAATCAATGAATATTGTAAATGCACAAACAGTAATTTCTCCGCATTGCAAGGTGCAATTCTGAAATTTTTTGCTTTTTCCTGCTCCTCTTAGCATGATAAAGAAGATTCAAAGAGAGTGAGATGCCAGCTCCTTTCATTCAGTCAGTAGCTTCAATCATTTCTGGTATATGAATAACATGATGTTTTTCAATGGCAAAAATCAATGAATATTGTAAATGCACAAACAGTAATTTCTCCGCATTGCAAGTTGCAATTCTGAAATTTTTTGCTTTTTCCTGCTCCTCTTAGCATAATAAAGAAGATTCAAAGAGAGTGAGATGCCAGCTCCTTTCATTCAGTCAGTAGCTTCAATCATTTCTGGACGTTTTTCAATGGCAAAAATCAATGAATATTGTAAATGCACAAACAGTAATTTCTCCGCATTGCAAGGTGCAATTCTGAAATTTTTTGCTTTTTCCTGCTCCTCTTAGCATGATAAAGAAGATTCAAAGAGAGTGAGATGCCAGCTCCTTTCATTCAGTCAGTAGCTTCAATCATTTCTGGACGTTTTTCAATGGCAAAAATCAATGAATATTGTAAATGCACAAACAGTAATTTCTCCGCATTGCAAGGTGCAATTCTGAAATTTTTTGCTTTTTCCTGCTCCTCTTAGCATGATAAAGAAGATTCAAAGAGAGTGAGATGCCAGCTCCTTTCATTCAGTCAGTAGCTTCAATCATTTCTGGACGTTTTTCAATGGCAAAAATCAATGAATATTGTAAATGCACAAACAGTAATTTCTCCGCATTGCAAGGTGCAATTCTGAAATTTTTTGCTTTTTCCTGCTCCTCTTTGCATGATAAAGAAGATTCAAAGAGAGTGAGATGCCAGCTCCTTTCATTCAGTCAGTAGCTTCAATCATTTCTGGTATATGAATAACATGATGTTTTTCAATGGCAAAAATCAATGAATATTGTAAATGCACAAACAGTAATTTCTCCGCATTGCAAGTTGCAATTCTGAAATTTTTGCTTTTTCCTGCTCCTCTTAGCATGATAAAGAAGATTCAAAGAGAGTGAGATGCCAGCTCCTTTCATTCAGTCAGTAGCTTCAATCATTTCTGGACGTTTTTCAATGGCAAAAATCAATGAATATTGTAAATGCACAAACAGTAATTTCTCCGCATTGCAAGGTGCAATTCTGAAATTTTTTGCTTTTTCCTGCTCCTCTTAGCATGATAAAGAAGATTCAAAGAGAGTGAGATGCCAGCTCCTTTCATTCAGTCAGTAGCTTCAATCATTTCTGGACGTTTTTCAATGGCAAAAATCAATGAATATTGTAAATGCACAAACAGTAATTTCTCCGCATTGCAAGGTGCAATTCTGAAATTTTTTGCTTTTTCCTGCTCCTCTTAGCATGATAAAGAAGATTCAAAGAGAGTGAGATGCCAGCTCCTTTCATTCAGTCAGTAGCTTCAATCATTTCTGGTATATGAATAACATGATGTTTTTCAATGGCAAAAATCAATGAATATTGTAAATGCACAAACAGTAATTTCTCCGCATTGCAAGGTGCAATTCTGAAATTTTTTGCTTTTTCCTGCTCCTCTTAGCATGATAAAGAAGATTCAAAGAGAGTGAGATGCCAGCTCCTTTCATTCAGTCAGTAGCTTCAATCATTTCTGGATGTTTTTCAATGGCAAAAATCAATGAATATTGTAAATGCACAAACAGTAATTTCTCCGCATTGCAAGGTGCAATTCTGAAATTTCTTGCATTTTCCTGCTCCTCTTAGCATGATAAAGAAGATTCAAAGAGAGTGAGATGCCAGCTCCTTTCATTCAGTCAGTAGCTTCAATCAGTTCTGGACGTTTTTCAATGGCAAAAATCAATGAATATTGTAAATGCACAAACAGTAATTTCTCCGCATTGCAAGGTGCAATTCTGAAATTTTTTGCTTTTTCCTGCTCCTCTTAGCATGATAAAGAAGATTCAAAGAGAGTGAGATGCCAGCTCCTTTCATTCAGTCAGTAGCTTCAAACATTTCTGGTATATGAATAACATGATGTTTTTCAATGGCAAAAATCAATGAATATTGTAAATGCACAAACAGTAATTTCTCCGCATTGCAAGGTGCAATTCTGAAATTTTTTGCTTTTTCCTGCTCCTCTTAGCATGATAAAGAAGA
Source organism: Phyllobates terribilis (assembly GCF_046119375.1). Classification (NCBI taxonomy): domain Eukaryota; kingdom Metazoa; phylum Chordata; class Amphibia; order Anura; family Dendrobatidae; genus Phyllobates; species Phyllobates terribilis. The sequence continues at coordinate 1,385,114 of NW_027363188.1, forward strand.
TTCAAAGAGAGTGAGATGCCAGCTCCTTTCATTCAGTCAGTAGCTTCAATCATTTCTGGACGTTTTTCAATGGCAAAAATCATTGAATATTGTAAATGCACAAACAGTAATTTCTCCGCATTGCAAGGTGCAATTCTGAAATTTTTTGCTTTTTCCTGCTCCTCTTAGCATGATAAAGAAGATTCAAAGAGAGTGAGATGCCAGCTTCTTTCATTCAGTCAGTAGCTTCAAACATTTCTGGGATATGAATAACATGATGTTTTTCAATGGCAAAAATTAATGAATATTGTAAATGCACAAACAGTAATTTCTCCGCATTGCAAGGTGCAATTCTGAAATTTTTTGCTTTTTCCTGCTCCTCTTAGCATGATAAAGAAGATTCAAAGAGAGTGAGATGCCAGCTCCTTTCATTCAGTCAGTAGCTTCAATCATTTCTGGACGTTTTTCAATGGCAAAAATCAATGAATATTGTAAATGCACAAACAGTAATTTCTCCGCATTGCAAGGTGAAATTCTGAAATTTTTTGCTTTTTCCTGCTCCTCTTAGCATGATAAAGAAGATTCAAAGAGAGTGAGATGCCAGCTCCTTTCATTCAGTCAGTAGCTTCAATCATTTCTGGACGTTTTTCAATGGCAAAAATCAATGAAAATTGTAAATGCACAAACAGTAATTTCTCCGCATTGCAAGGTGCAATTCTGAAATTTTTTGCTTTTTCCTGCTCCTCTTAGCATGATAAAGAAGATTCAAAGAGAGTGAGATGCCAGCTCCTTTCATTCAGTCAGTAGCTTCAATCATTTCTGGTATATGAATAACATGATGTTTTTCAATGGCAAAAATCAATGAATATTGTAAATGCACAAACAGTAATTTCTCCGCATTGCAAGTTGCAATTCTGAAATTTTTTGCTTTTTCCTGCTCCTCTTAGCATGATAAAGAAGATTCAAAGAGAGTGAGATTCCAGCTCCTTTCATTCAGTCAGTAGCTTCAATCATTTCTGGACGTTTTTCAATGGCAAAAATCAATGAATATTGTAAATGCACAAACAGTAATTTCTCCGCATTGCAAGGTGCAATTCTGAAATTTTTTGCTTTTTCCTGCTCCTCTTAGCATGATAAAGAAGATTCAAAGAGAGTGAGATGCCAGCTCCTTTCATTCAGTCAGTAGCTTCAATCATTTCTGGACGTTTTTTAATGGCAAAAATCAATGAATATTGTAAATGCACAAACAGTAATTTCTCCGCATTGCAAGATGCAATTCTGAAATTTTTTGCTTTTTCCTGCTCCTCTTAGCATGATAAAGAAGATTCAAAGAGAGTGAGATGCCAGCTCCTTTCATTCAGTCAGTAGCTTCAATCATTTCTGGACGTTTTTCAATGGCAAAAATCAATGAATATTGTAAATGCACAAACAGTAATTTCTCCGCATTGCAAGGTGCAATTCTGAAATTTTTTGCTTTTTCCTGCTCCTCTTAGCATGATAAAGAAGATTCAAAGAGAGTGAGATGCCAGCTCCTTTCATTCAGTCAGTAGCTTCAATCATTTCTGGACGTTTTTCAATGGCAAAAATCAATGAATATTGTAAATGCACAAACAGTAATTTCTCCGCATTGCAAGGTGCAATTCTGAAATTTTTTGCTTTTTCCTGCTCCTCTTAGCATGATAAAGAAGATTCAAAGAGAGTGAGATGCCAGCTCCTTTCATTCAGTCAGTAGCTTCAAACATTTCTGGTATATGAATAACATGATGTTTTTCAATGGCAAAAATCAATGAATATTGTAAATGCACAAACAGTAATTTCTCCGCATTGCAAGTTGCAATTCTGAAATTTTTTGCTTTTTCCTGCTCCTCTTAGCATGATAAAGAAGATTCAAAGAGAGTGAGATTCCAGCTCCTTTCATTCAGTCAGTAGCTTCAATCATTTCTGGACGTTTTTCAATGGCAAAAATCAATGAATATTGTAAATGCACAAACAGTAATTTCTCCGCATTGCAAGGTGCAATTCTGAAATTTTTTGCTTTTTCCTGCTCCTCTTAGCATGATAAAGAAGATTCAAAGAGAGTGAGATGCCAGCTCCTTTCATTCAGTCAGTAGCTTCAATCATTTCTGGACGTTTTTCAATGGCAAAAATCAATGAATATTGTAAATGCACAAACAGTAATTTCTCCGCATTGCAAGATGCAATTCTGAAATTTTTTGCTTTTTCCTGCTCCTCTTAGCATGATAAAGAAGATTCAAAGAGAGTGATATGCCAGCTCCTTTCATTCAGTCAGTAGCTTCAATCATTTCTGGACGTTTTTCAATGGCAAAAATCAATGAATATTGTAAATGCACAAACAGTAATTTCTCCGCATTGCAAGGTGCAATTCTGAAATTTTTTGCTTTTTCCTGCTCCTCTTAGCATGATAAAGAAGATTCAAAGAGAGTGAGATGCCAGCTCCTTTCATTCAGTCAGTAGCTTCAATCATTTCTGGTATATGAATAACATGATGTTTTTCAATGGCAAAAATCAATGAATATTGTAAATGCACAAACAGTAATTTCTCCGCATTGCAAGGTGCAATTCTGAAATTTTTTGCTTTTTCCTGCTCCTCTTAGCATGATAAAGAAGATTCAAAGAGACTGAGATGCCATCTCCTTTCATTCAATCAGTAGCTTCAGTCATTTCTGGACGTTTTTCAATGGCAAAAATCAATGAATATTGTAAATGCACAAACAGTAATTTCTCCGCATTGCAAGGTGCAATTCTGAAATTTTTTGCTTTTTCCTGCTCCTCTTAGCATGATAAAGAAGATTCAAAGAGAGTGAGATGCCAGCTCCTTTCATTCAGTCAGTAGCTTCAATCATTTCTGGACGTTTTTCAATGGCAAAAATCAATGAATATTGTAAATGCACAAACAGTAATTTCTCCGCATTGCAAGGTGCAATTCTGAAATTTTTTGCTTTTTCCTGCTCCTCTTAGCATGATAAAGAAGATTCAAAGAGAGTGAGATGCCATCTCCTTTCATTCAGTCAGTAGCTTCAATCATTTCTGGTATATGAATAACATGATGTTTTTCAATGGCAAAAATCAATGAATATTGTAAATGCACAAACAGTAATTTCTCCGCATTGCAAGGTGCAATTCTGAAATTTTTTGCTTTTTCCTGCTCCTCTTAGCATGATAAATAAGATTCAAAGAGAGTGAGATGCCAGCTCCTTTCATTCAGTCAGTAGCTTCAATCATTTCTGGATGTTTTTCAATGGCAAAAATCAATGAATATTGTAAATGCACAAACAGTAATTTCTCCGCATTGCAAGGTGCAATTCTGAAATTTCTTGCATTTTCCTGCTCCTCTTAGCATGATAAAGAAGATTCAAAGAGAGTGAGATGCCAGCTCCTTTCATTCAGTCAGTAGCTTCAATCATTTCTGGACGTTTTTCAATGGCAAAAATCAATGAATATTGTAAATGCACAAACAGTAATTTCTCCGCATTGCAAGGTGCAATTCTGAAATTTTTTGCTTTTTCCTGCTCCTCTTAGCATGATAAAGAAGATTCAAAGAGAGTGAGATGCCAGCTCCTTTCATTCAGTCAGTAGCTTCAAACATTTCTGGTATATGAATAACATGATGTTTTTCAATGGCAAAAATCAATGAATATTGTAAATGCACAAACAGTAATTTCTCCGCATTGCAAGGTGCAATTCTGAAATTTTTTGCTTTTTCCTGCTCCTCTTAGCATGATAAAGAAGATTCAAAGAGAGTGAGATGCCAGCTCCTTTCATTCAGTCAGTAGCTTCAATCATTTCTGGACGTTTTTCAATGGCAAAAATCAATGAATATTGTAAATGCACAAACAGTAATTTCTCCGCATTGCAAGGTGCAATTCTGAAATTTTTTGCTTTTTCCTGCTCCTCTTAGCATGATAAAGAAGATTCAAAGAGAGTGAGATGCCAGCTTCTTTCATTCAGTCAGTAGCTTCAAACATTTCTGGGATATGAATAACATGATGTTTTTCAATGGCAAAAATTAATGAATATTGTAAATGCACAAACAGTAATTTCTCCGCATTGCAAGGTGCAATTCTGAAATTTTTTGCTTTTTCCTGCTCCTCTTAGCATGATAAAAAAGATTCAAAGAGAGTGAGATGCCAGCTCCTTTCATTCAGTCAGTAGCTTCAATCATTTCTGGACGTTTTTCAATGGCAAAAATCAATGAATATTGTAAATGCACAAACAGTAATTTCTCCGCATTGCAAGGTGCAATTCTGAAATTTTTTGCTTTTTCCTGCTCCTCTTAGCATGATAAAGAAGATTCAAAGAGAGTGAGATGCCAGCTCCTTTCATTCAGTCAGTAGCTTCAATCATTTCTGGACGTTTTTCAATGGCAAAAATCAATGAATATTGTAAATGCACAAACAGTAATTTCTCCGCATTGCAAGGTGCAATTCTGAAATTTTTTGCTTTTTCCTGCTCCTCTTAGCATGATAAAGAAGATTCAAAGAGAGTGAGATGCCAGCTTCTTTCATTCAGTCAGTAGCTTCAAACATTTCTGGGATATGAATAACATGATGTTTTTCAATGGCAAAAATTAATGAATATTGTAAATGCACAAACAGTAATTTCTCCGCATTGCAAGGTGCAATTCTGAAATTTTTTGCTTTTTCCTGCTCCTCTTAGCATGATAAAGAAGATTCAAAGAGAGTGAGATGCCAGCTCCTTTCATTCAGTCAGTAGCTTCAATCATTTCTGGACGTTTTTCAATGGCAAAAATCAATGAATATTGTAAATGCACAAACAGTAATTTCTCCGCATTGCAAGGTGCAATTCTGAAATTTTTTGCTTTTTCCTGCTCCTCTTAGCATGATAAAGAAGATTCAAAGAGAGTGAGATGCCAGCTCCTTTCATTCAGTCAGTAGCTTCAATCATTTCTGGACGTTTTTCAATGGCAAAAGTCAATGAATATTGTAAATGCACAAACAGTAATTTCTCCGCATTGCAAGGTGCAATTCTGAAATTTTTTGCTTTTTCCTGCTCCTCTTAGCATGATAAAGAAGATTCAAAGAGAGTGAGATGCCAGCTCCTTTCATTCAGTCAGTAGCTTCAATCATTTCTGGTATATGAATAACATGATGTTTTTCAATGGCAAAAATCAATGAATATTGTAAATGCACAAACAGTAATTTCTCCGCATTGCAAGTTGCAATTCTGAAATTTTTTGCTTTTTCCTGCTCCTCTTAGCATGATAAAGAAGATTCAAAGAGAGTGAGATTCCAGCTCCTTTCATTCAGTCAGTAGCTTCAATCATTTCTGGACGTTTTTCAATGGCAAAAATCAATGAATATTGTAAATGCACAAACAGTAATTTCTCCGCATTGCAAGGTGCAATTCTGAAATTTTTTGCTTTTTCCTGCTCCTCTTAGCATGATAAAGAAGATTCAAAGAGAGTGAGATGCCAGCTCCTTTCATTCAGTCAGTAGCTTCAATCATTTCTGGACGTTTTTCAATGGCAAAAATCAATGAATATTGTAAATGCACAAACAGTAATTTCTCCGCATTGCAAGATGCAATTCTGAAATTTTTTGCTTTTTCCTGCTCCTCTTAGCATGATAAAGAAGATTCAAAGAGAGTGAGATGCCAGCTCCTTTCATTCAGTCAGTAGCTTCAATCATTTCTGGACGTTTTTCAATGGCAAAAATCAATGAATATTGTAAATGCACAAATAGTAATTTCTCCGCATTGCAAGGTGCAATTCTGAAATTTTTTGCTTTTTCCTGCTCCTCTTAGCATGATAAAGAAGATTCAAAGAGAGTGAGATGCCAGCTCCTTTCATTCAGTCAGTAGCTTCAATCATTTCTGGACGTTTTTCAATGGCAAAAATCAATGAATATTGTAAATGCACAAACAGTAATTTCTCCGCATTGCAAGGTGCAATTCTGAAATTTTTTGCTTTTTCCTGCTCCTCTTAGCATGATAAAGAAGATTCAAAGAGAGTGAGATGCCAGCTCCTTTCATTCAGTCAGTAGCTTCAATCATTTCTGGTATATGAATAACATGATGTTTTTCAATGGCAAAAATCAATGAATATTGTAAATGCACAAACAGTAATTTCTCCGCATTGCAAGTTGCAATTCTGAAATTTTTTGCTTTTTCCTGCTCCTCTTAGCATAATAAAGAAGATTCAAAGAGAGTGAGATTCCAGCTCCTTTCATTCAGTCAGTAGCTTCAATCATTTCTGGACGTTTTTCAATGGCAAAAATCAATGAATATTGTAAATGCACAAACAGTAATTTCTCCGCATTGCAAGGTGCAATTCTGAAATTTTTTGCTTTTTCCTGCTCCTCTTAGCATGATAAAGAAGATTCAAAGAGAGTGAGATGCCAGCTCCTTTCATTCAGTCAGTAGCTTCAATCATTTCTGGTATATGAATAACATGATGTTTTTCAATGGCAAAAATCAATGAATATTGTAAATGCACAAACAGTAATTTCTCCGCATTGCAAGTTGCAATTCTGAAATTTTTTGCTTTTTCCTGCTCCTCTTAGCATGATAAAGAAGATTCAAAGAGAGTGAGTTTCCAGCTCCTTTCATTCAGTCAGTAGCTTCAATCATTTCTGGACATTTTTCAATGGCAAAAATCAATGAATATTGTAAATGCACAAACAGTAATTTCTCCGCATTGCAAGGTGCAATTCTGAAATTTTTTGCTTTTTCCTGCTCCTCTTAGCATGATAAAGAAGATTCAAAGAGAGTGAGATGCCAGCTACTTTCATTCAGTCAGTAGCTTCAATCATTTATGGACATTTTTCAATGGCAAAAATCAATGAATATTGTAAATGCACAAACAGTAATTTCTCCGCATTGCAAGATGCAATTCTGAAATTTTTTGCTTTTTCCTGCTCCTCTTAGCATGATAAAGAAGATTCAAAGAGAGTGAGATGCCAGCTCCTTTCATTCAGTCAGTAGCTTCAATCATTTCTGGACGTTTTTCAATGGCAAAAATCAATGAATATTGTAAATGCACAAACAGTAATTTCTCCGCATTGCAAGGTGCAATTCTGAAATTTTTTGCTTTTTCCTGCTCCTCTTAGCATGATAAAGAAGATTCAAAGAGAGTGAGATGCCAGCTCCTTTCATTCAGTCAGTAGCTTCAATCATTTCTGGACGTTTTTCAATGGCAAAAATCAATGAATATTGTAAATGCACAAACAGTAATTTCTCCGCATTGCAAGGTGCAATTCTGAAATTTTTTGCTTTTTCCTGCTCCTCTTAGCATGATAAAGAAGATTCAAAGAGAGTGAGATGCCAGCTCCTTTCATTCAGTCAGTAGCTTCAATCATCTCTGGTATATGAATAACATGATGTTTTTCAATGGCAAAAATCAATGAATATTGTAAATGCACAAACAGTAATTTCTCCGCATTGCAAGTTGCAATTCTGAAATTTTTTGCTTTTTCCTGCTCCTCTTAGCATGATAAAGAAGATTCAAAGAGAGTGAGATTCCAGCTCCTTTCATTCAGTCAGTAGCTTCAATCATTTCTGGACGTTTTTCAATGGCAAAAATCAATGAATATTGTAAATGCACAAACAGTAATTTCTCCGCATTGCAAGGTGCAATTCTGAAATTTTTTGCATTTTCCTGCTCCTCTTAGCATGATAAAGAAGATTCAAAGAGAGTGAGATGCCAGCTCCTTTCATTCAGTCAGTAGCTTCAATCATTTCTGGACGTTTTTCAATGGCAAAAATCAATGAATATTGTAAATGCACAAACAGTAATTTCTCCGCATTGCAAGATGCAATTCTGAAATTTTTTGCTTTTTCCTGCTCCTCTTAGCATGATAAAGAAGATTCAAAGAGAGTGAGATGCCAGCTCCTTTCATTCAGTCAGTAGCTTCAATCATTTCTGGACGTTTTTCAATGGCAAAAATCAATGAATATTGTAAATGCACAAACAGTAATTTCTCCGCATTGCAAGGTGCAATTCTGAAATTTTTTGCTTTTTCCTGCTCCTCTTAGCATGATAAAGAAGATTCAAAGAGAGTGAGATGCCAGCTCCTTTCATTCAGTCAGTAGCTTCAATCATTTCTGGTATATGAATAACATGATGTTTTTCAATGGCAAAAATCAATGAAAATTGTAAATGCACAAACAGTAATTTCTCCGCATTGCAAGGTGCAATTCTGAAATTTTTTGCTTTTTCCTGCTCCTCTTAGCATGATAAAGAAGATTCAAAGAGAGTGAGATGCCAGCTCCTTTCATTCAGTCAGTAGCTTCAAACATTTCTGGTATAAACATTTCTGGACGTTTTTCAATGGCAAAAATCAATGAATATTGTAAATGCACAAACAGTAATATCTCCACATTGTAAGGTGCAATTCTGAAATTTTTTGCTTTTTCCTGCTAATCCTAGCATGATAAAGAAGATTCAAATAGAGTGAGATGCCAGCTCCTTTCATTCAGTCAGTAGCTTCAAACATTTCTGGACGTTTTTCAATGGCAAAATTCAATGAATATTGTAAATGCACAAACAGTAATATCTCCACATTGCAAGGTGCAATTCTGAAATTTTTTGCTTTTTCCTGCTAATCCTAGCATGATAAAGAAGATTCAAAGAGAGTGAGATGCCAGCTCCTTTCATTCAGTCAGTAGCTTCAATCATTTCTGGACGTTTTTCAATAGCAAAAATCAATGAATATTGTAAATGCACAAACAGTAATTTCTCCGCATTGCAAGGTGCAATTCTGAAATTTTTTGCTTTTTCCTGCTCCTCTTAGCATGATAAAGAAGATTCAAAGAGAGTGAGATGCCAGCTCCTTTCATTCAGTCAGTAGCTTCAATCATTTCTGGACGTTTTTCAATGGCAAAAATCAATGAATATTGTAAATGCACAAACAGTAATTTCTCCGCATTGCAAGGTGCAATTCTGAAATTTTTTGCTTTTTCCTGCTCCTCTTAGCATGATACAGAAGATTCAAAGAGAGTGAGATGCCAGCTCCTTTCATTCAGTCAGTAGCTTCAATCATTTCTGGTATATGAATAACATGATGTTTTTCAATGGCAAAAATCAATGAATATTGTAAATGCACAAACAGTAATTTCTCCGCATTGCAAGTTGCAATTCTGAAATTTTTTGCTTTTTCCTGCTCCTCTTAGCATGATAAAGAAGATTCAAAGAGAGTGAGATGCCAGCTCCTTTCATTCAGTCAGTAGCTTCAATCATTTCTGGACGTTTTTCAATGGCAAAAATCAATGAATATTGTAAATGCACAAACAGTAATTTCTCCGCATTGCAAGGTGCAATTCTGAAATTTTTTGCTTTTTCCTGCTCCTCTTAGCATGATAAAGAAGATTCAAAGAGAGTGAGATGCCAGCTCCTTTCATTCAGTCAGTAGCTTCAATCATTTCTGGACGTTTTTCAATGGCAAAAATCAATGAATATTGTAAATGCACAAACAGTAATTTCTCCGCATTGCAAGGTGCAATTCTGAAATTTTTTGCTTTTTCCTGCTCCTCTTAGCATGATAAAGAAGATTCAAAGAGAGTGAGATGCCAGCTCCTTTCATTCAGTCAGTAGCTTCAATCATTTCTGGTATATGAATAACATGATGTTTTTCAATGGCAAAAATCAATGAATATTGTAAATGCACAAACAGTAATTTCTCCGCATTGCAAGGTGCAATTCTGAAATTTTTTGCTTTTTCCTGCTCCTCTTAGCATGATAAAGAAGATTCAAAGAGAGTGAGAAGCCAGCTCCTTTCATTCAGTCAGTAGCTTCAATCATTTCTGGATGTTTTTCAATGGCAAAAATCAATGAATATTGTAAATGCACAAACAGTAATTTCTCCGCATTGCAAGGTGCAATTCTGAAATTTCTTGCATTTTCCTGCTCCTCTTAGCATGATAAAGAAGATTCAAAGAGAGTGAGATGCCAGCTCCTTTCATTCAGTCAGTAGCTTCAATCATTTCTGGACGTTTTTCAATGGCAAAAATCAATGAATATTGTAAATGCACAAACAGTAATTTCTCCGCATTGCAAGGTGCAATTCTGAAATTTTTTGCTTTTTCCTGCTCCTCTTAGCATGATAAAGAAGATTCAAAGAGAGTGAGATGCCAGCTCCTTTCATTCAGTCAGTAGCTTCAAACATTTCTGGTATATGAATAACATGATGTTTTTCAATGGCAAAAATCAATGAATATTGTAAATGCACAAACAGTAATTTCTCCGCATTGCAAGGTGCAATTCTGAAATTTTTTGCTTTTTCCTGCTCCTCTTAGCATGATAAAGAAGATTCAAAGAGAGTGAGATGCCAGCTCCTTTCATTCAGTCAGTAGCTTCAATCATTTCTGGACGTTTTTCAATGGCAAAAATCAATGAATATTGTAAATGCACAAACAGTAATTTCTCCGCATTGCAAGGTGCAATTCTGAAATTTTTTGCTTTTTCCTGCTCCTCTTAGCATGATAAAGAAGATTCAAAGAGAGTGAGATGCCATCTCCTTTCATTCAGTCAGTAGCTTCAATCATTTCTGGTATATGAATAACATGATGTTTTTCAATGGCAAAAATCAATGAATATTGTAAATGCACAAACAGTAATTTCTCCGCATTGCAAGGTGCAATTCTGAAATTTTTTGCTTTTTCCTGCTCCTCTTAGCATGATAAATAAGATTCAAAGAGAGTGAGATGCCAGCTCCTTTCATTCAGTCAGTAGCTTCAATCATTTCTGGATGTTTTTCAATGGCAAAAATCAATGAATATTGTAAATGCACAAACAGTAATTTCTCCGCATTGCAAGGTGCAATTCTGAAATTTCTTGCATTTTCCTGCTCCTCTTAGCATGATAAAGAAGATTCAAAGAGAGTGAGATGCCAGCTCCTTTCATTCAGTCAGTAGCTTCAATCATTTCTGGACGTTTTTCAATGGCAAAAATCAATGAATATTGTAAATGCACAAACAGTAATTTCTCCGCATTGCAAGGTGCAATTCTGAAATTTTTTGCTTTTTCCTGCTCCTCTTAGCATGATAAAGAAGATTCAAAGAGAGTGAGATGCCAGCTCCTTTCATTCAGTCAGTAGCTTCAAACATTTCTGGTATATGAATAACATGATGTTTTTCAATGGCAAAAATCAATGAATATTGTAAATGCACAAACAGTAATTTCTCCGCATTGCAAGGTGCAATTCTGAAATTTTTTGCTTTTTCCTGCTCCTCTTAGCATGATAAAGAAGATTCAAAGAGAGTGAGATGCCAGCTCCTTTCATTCAGTCAGTAGCTTCAATCATTTCTGGACGTTTTTCAATGGCAAAAATCAATGAATATTGTAAATGCACAAACAGTAATTTCTCCGCATTGCAAGGTGCAATTCTGAAATTTTTTGCTTTTTCCTGCTCCTCTTAGCATGATAAAGAAGATTCAAAGAGAGTGAGATGCCAGCTTCTTTCATTCAGTCAGTAGCTTCAAACATTTCTGGGATATGAATAACATGATGTTTTTCAATGGCAAAAATTAATGAATATTGTAAATGCACAAACAGTAATTTCTCCGCATTGCAAGGTGCAATTCTGAAATTTTTTGCTTTTTCCTGCTCCTCTTAGCATGATAAAAAAGATTCAAAGAGAGTGAGATGCCAGCTCCTTTCATTCAGTCAGTAGCTTCAATCATTTCTGGACGTTTTTCAATGGCAAAAATCAATGAATATTGTAAATGCACAAACAGTAATTTCTCCGCATTGCAAGGTGCAATTCTGAAATTTTTTGCTTTTTCCTGCTCCTCTTAGCATGATAAAGAAGATTCAAAGAGAGTGAGATGCCAGCTCCTTTCATTCAGTCAGTAGCTTCAATCATTTCTGGACGTTTTTCAATGGCAAAAATCAATGAATATTGTAAATGCACAAACAGTAATTTCTCCGCATTGCAAGGTGCAATTCTGAAATTTTTTGCTTTTTCCTGCTCCTCTTAGCATGATAAAGAAGATTCAAAGAGAGTGAGATGCCAGCTTCTTTCATTCAGTCAGTAGCTTCAAACATTTCTGGGATATGAATAACATGATGTTTTTCAATGGCAAAAATTAATGAATATTGTAAATGCACAAACAGTAATTTCTCCGCATTGCAAGGTGCAATTCTGAAATTTTTTGCTTTTTCCTGCTCCTCTTAGCATGATAAAGAAGATTCAAAGAGAGTGAGATGCCAGCTCCTTTCATTCAGTCAGTAGCTTCAATCATTTCTGGACGTTTTTCAATGGCAAAAATCAATGAATATTGTAAATGCACAAACAGTAATTTCTCCGCATTGCAAGGTGCAATTCTGAAATTTTTTGCTTTTTCCTGCTCCTCTTAGCATGATAAAGAAGATTCAAAGAGAGTGAGATGCCAGCTCCTTTCATTCAGTCAGTAGCTTCAATCATTTCTGGACGTTTTTCAATGGCAAAAATCAATGAATATTGTAAATGCACAAACAGTAATTTCTCCGCATTGCAAGGTGCAATTCTGAAATTTTTTGCTTTTTCCTGCTCCTCTTAGCATGATAAAGAAGATTCAAAGAGAGTGAGATGCCAGCTCCTTTCATTCAGTCAGTAGCTTCAATCATTTCTGGTATATGAATAACATGATGTTTTTCAATGGCAAAAATCAATGAATATTGTAAATGCACAAACAGTAATTTCTCCGCATTGCAAGTTGCAATTCTGAAATTTTTTGCTTTTTCCTGCTCCTCTTAGCATGATAAAGAAGATTCAAAGAGAGTGAGATTCCAGCTCCTTTCATTCAGTCAGTAGCTTCAATCATTTCTGGACGTTTTTCAATGGCAAAAATCAATGAATATTGTAAATGCACAAACAGTAATTTCTCCGCATTGCAAGGTGCAATTCTGAAATTTTTTGCTTTTTCCTGCTCCTCTTAGCATGATAAAGAAGATTCAAAGAGAGTGAGATGCCAGCTCCTTTCATTCAGTCAGTAGCTTCAATCATTTCTGGACGTTTTTCAATGGCAAAAATCAATGAATATTGTAAATGCACAAACAGTAATTTCTCCGCATTGCAAGATGCAATTCTGAAATTTTTTGCTTTTTCCTGCTCCTCTTAGCATGATAAAGAAGATTCAAAGAGAGTGAGATGCCAGCTCCTTTCATTCAGTCAGTAGCTTCAATCATTTCTGGACGTTTTTCAATGGCAAAAATCAATGAATATTGTAAATGCACAAATAGTAATTTCTCCGCATTGCAAAGTGCAATTCTGAAATTTTTTGCTTTTTCCTGCTCCTCTTAGCATGATAAAGAAGATTCAAAGAGAGTGAGATGCCAGCTCCTTTCATTCAGTCAGTAGCTTCAATCATTTCTGGACGTTTTTCAATGGCAAAAATCAATGAATATTGTAAATGCACAAACAGTAATTTCTCCGCATTGCAAGGTGCAATTCTGAAATTTTTTGCTTTTTCCTGCTCCTCTTAGCATGATAAAGAAGATTCAAAGAGAGTGAGATGCCAGCTCCTTTCATTCAGTCAGTAGCTTCAATCATTTCTGGTATATGAATAACATGATGTTTTTCAATGGCAAAAATCAATGAATATTGTAAATGCACAAACAGTAATTTCTCCGCATTGCAAGTTGCAATTCTGAAATTTTTTGCTTTTTCCTGCTCCTCTTAGCATAATAAAGAAGATTCAAAGAGAGTGAGATTCCAGCTCCTTTCATTCAGTCAGTAGCTTCAATCATTTCTGGACGTTTTTCAATGGCAAAAATCAATGAATATTGTAAATGCACAAACAGTAATTTCTCCGCATTGCAAGGTGCAATTCTGAAATTTTTTGCTTTTTCCTGCTCCTCTTAGCATGATAAAGAAGATTCAAAGAGAGTGAGATGCCAGCTCCTTTCATTCAGTCAGTAGCTTCAATCATTTCTGGTATATGAATAACATGATGTTTTTCAATGGCAAAAATCAATGAATATTGTAAATGCACAAACAGTAATTTCTCCGCATTGCAAGTTGCAATTCTGAAATTTTTTGCTTTTTCCTGCTCCTCTTAGCATGATAAAGAAGATTCAAAGAGAGTGAGTTTCCAGCTCCTTTCATTCAGTCAGTAGCTTCAATCATTTCTGGACATTTTTCAATGGCAAAAATCAATGAATATTGTAAATGCACAAACAGTAATTTCTCCGCATTGCAAGGTGCAATTCTGAAATTTTTTGCTTTTTCCTGCTCCTCTTAGCATGATAAAGAAGATTCAAAGAGAGTGAGATGCCAGCTCCTTTCATTCAGTCAGTAGCTTCAATCATTTATGGACATTTTTCAATGGCAAAAATCAATGAATATTGTAAATGCACAAACAGTAATTTCTCCGCATTGCAAGATGCAATTCTGAAATTTTTTGCTTTTTCCTGCTCCTCTTAGCATGATAAAGAAGATTCAAAGAGAGTGAGATGCCAGCTCCTTTCATTCAGTCAGTAGCTTCAATCATTTCTGGACGTTTTTCAATGGCAAAAATCAATGAATATTGTAAATGCACAAACAGTAATTTCTCCGCATTGCAAGGTGCAATTCTGAAATTTTTTGCTTTTTCCTGCTCCTCTTAGCATGATAAAGAAGTTTCAAAGAGAGTGAGATGCCAGCTCCTTTCATTCAGTCAGTAGCTTCAATCATTTCTGGACGTTTTTCAATGGCAAAAATCAATGAATATTGTAAATGCACAAACAGTAATTTCTCCGCATTGCAAGGTGCAATTCTGAAATTTTTTGCTTTTTCCTGCTCCTCTTAGCATGATAAAGAAGATTCAAAGAGAGTGAGATGCCAGCTCCTTTCATTCAGTCAGTAGCTTCAATCATCTCTGGTATATGAATAACATGATGTTTTTCAATGGCAAAAATCAATGAATATTGTAAATGCACAAACAGTAATTTCTCCGCATTGCAAGTTGCAATTCTGAAATTTTTTGCTTTTTCCTGCTCCTCTTAGCATGATAAAGAAGATTCAAAGAGAGTGAGATTCCAGCTCCTTTCATTCAGTCAGTAGCTTCAATCATTTCTGGACGTTTTTCAATGGCAAAAATCAATGAATATTGTAAATGCACAAACAGTAATTTCTCCGCATTGCAAGGTGCAATTCTGAAATTTTTTGCATTTTCCTGCTCCTCTTAGCATGATAAAGAAGATTCAAAGAGAGTGAGATGCCAGCTCCTTTCATTCAGTCAGTAGCTTCAATCATTTCTGGACGTTTTTCAATGGCAAAAATCAATGAATATTGTAAATGCACAAACAGTAATTTCTCCGCATTGCAAGATGCAATTCTGAAATTTTTTGCTTTTTCCTGCTCCTCTTAGCATGATAAAGAAGATTCAAAGAGAGTGAGATGCCAGCTCCTTTCATTCAGTCAGTAGCTTCAATCATTTCTGGACGTTTTTCAATGGCAAAAATCAATGAATATTGTAAATGCACAAACAGTAATTTCTCCGCATTGCAAGGTGCAATTCTGAAATTTTTTGCTTTTTCCTGCTCCTCTTAGCATGATAAAGAAGATTCAAAGAGAGTGAGATGCCAGCTCCTTTCATTCAGTCAGTAGCTTCAATCATTTCTGGTATATGAATAACATGATGTTTTTCAATGGCAAAAATCAATGAATATTGTAAATGCACAAACAGTAATTTCTCCGCATTGCAAGGTGCAATTCTGAAATTTTTTGCTTTTTCCTGCTCCTCTTAGCATGATAAAGAAGATTCAAAGAGAGTGAGATGCCAGCTCCTTTCATTCAGTCAGTAGCTTCAAACATTTCTGGTATAAACATTTCTGGACGTTTTTCAATGGCAAAAATCAATGAATATTGTAAATGCACAAACAGTAATATCTCCACATTGTAAGGTGCAATTCTGAAATTTTTTGCTTTTTCCTGCTAATCCTAGCATGATAAAGAAGATTCAAATAGAGTGAGATGCCAGCTCCTTTCATTCAGTCAGTAGCTTCAAACATTTCTGGACGTTTTTCAATGGCAAAATTCAATGAATATTGTAAATGCACAAACAGTAATATCTCCACATTGCAAGGTGCAATTCTGAAATTTTTTGCTTTTTCCTGCTAATCCTAGCATGATAAAGAAGATTCAAAGAGAGTGAGATGCCAGCTCCTTTCATTCAGTCAGTAGCTTCAATCATTTCTGGACGTTTTTCAATAGCAAAAATCAATGAATATTGTAAATGCACAAACAGTAATTTCTCCGCATTGCAAGGTGCAATTCTGAAATTTTTTGCTTTTTCCTGCTCCTCTTAGCATGATAAAGAAGATTCAAAGAGAGTGAGATGCCAGCTCCTTTCATTCAGTCAGTAGCTTCAATCATTTCTGGACGTTTTTCAATGGCAAAAATCAATGAATATTGTAAATGCACAAACAGTAATTTCTCCGCATTGCAAGGTGCAATTCTGAAATTTTTTGCTTTTTCCTGCTCCTCTTAGCATGATACAGAAGATTCAAAGAGAGTGAGATGCCAGCTCCTTTCATTCAGTCAGTAGCTTCAATCATTTCTGGTATATGAATAACATGATGTTTTTCAATGGCAAAAATCAATGAATATTGTAAATGCACAAACAGTAATTTCTCCGCATTGCAAGTTGCAATTCTGAAATTTTTTGCTTTTTCCTGCTCCTCTTAGCATGATAAAGAAGATTCAAAGAGAGTGAGATGCCAGCTCCTTTCATTCAGTCAGTAGCTTCAATCATTTCTGGACGTTTTTCAATGGCAAAAATCAATGAATATTGTAAATGCACAAACAGTAATTTCTCCGCATTGCAAGGTGCAATTCTGAAATTTTTTGCTTTTTCCTGCTCCTCTTAGCATGATAAAGAAGATTCAAAGAGAGTGAGATGCCAGCTCCTTTCATTCAGTCAGTAGCTTCAATCATTTCTGGACGTTTTTCAATGGCAAAAATCAATGAATATTGTAAATGCACAAACAGTAATTTCTCCGCATTGCAAGGTGCAATTCTGAAATTTTTTGCTTTTTCCTGCTCCTCTTAGCATGATAAAGAAGATTCAAAGAGAGTGAGATGCCAGCTCCTTTCATTCAGTCAGTAGCTTCAATCATTTCTGGTATATGAATAACATGATGTTTTTCAATGGCAAAAATCAATGAATATTGTAAATGCACAAACAGTAATTTCTCCGCATTGCAAGGTGCAATTCTGAAATTTTTTGCTTTTTCCTGCTCCTCTTAGCATGATAAAGAAGATTCAAAGAGAGTGAGAAGCCAGCTCCTTTCATTCAGTCAGTAGCTTCAATCATTTCTGGATGTTTTTCAATGGCAAAAATCAATGAATATTGTAAATGCACAAACAGTAATTTCTCCGCATTGCAAGGTGCAATTCTGAAATTTCTTGCATTTTCCTGCTCCTCTTAGCATGATAAAGAAGATTCAAAGAGAGTGAGATGCCAGCTCCTTTCATTCAGTCAGTAGCTTCAATCATTTCTGGACGTTTTTCAATGGCAAAAATCAATGAATATTGTAAATGCACAAACAGTAATTTCTCCGCATTGCAAGGTGCAATTCTGAAATTTTTTGCTTTTTCCTGCTCCTCTTAGCATGATAAAGAAGATTCAAAGAGAGTGAGATGCCAGCTCCTTTCATTCAGTCAGTAGCTTCAAACATTTCTGGTATATGAATAACATGATGTTTTTCAATGGCAAAAATCAATGAATATTGTAAATGCACAAACAGTAATTTCTCCGCATTGCAAGGTGCAATTCTGAAATTTTTTGCTTTTTCCTGCTCCTCTTAGCATGATAAAGAAGATTCAAAGAGAGTGAGATGCCAGCTCCTTTCATTCAGTCAGTAGCTTCAATCATTTCTGGACGTTTTTCAATGGCAAAAATCAATGAATATTGTAAATGCACAAACAGTAATTTCTCCGCATTGCAAGGTGCAATTCTGAAATTTTTTGCTTTTTCCTGCTCCTCTTAGCATGATAAAGAAGATTCAAAGAGAGTGAGATGCCAGCTTCTTTCATTCAGTCAGTAGCTTCAAACATTTCTGGGATATGAATAACATGATGTTTTTCAATGGCAAAAATTAATGAATATTGTAAATGCACAAACAGTAATTTCTCCGCATTGCAAGGTGCAATTCTGAAATTTTTTGCTTTTTCCTGCTCCTCTTAGCATGATAAAGAAGATTCAAAGAGAGTGAGATGCCAGCTCCTTTCATTCAGTCAGTAGCTTCAATCATTTCTGGACGTTTTTCAATGGCAAAAATCAATGAATATTGTAAATGCACAAACAGTAATTTCTCCGCATTGCAAGGTGCAATTCTGAAATTTTTTGCTTTTTCCTGCTCCTCTTAGCATGATAAAGAAGATTCAAAGAGAGTGAGATGCCAGCTCCTTTCATTCAGTCAGTAGCTTCAATCATTTCTGGACGTTTTTCAATGGCAAAAATCAATGAATATTGTAAATGCACAAACAGTAATTTCTCCGCATTGCAAGGTGCAATTCTGAAATTTTTTGCTTTTTCCTGCTCCTCTTAGCATGATAAAGAAGATTCAAAGAGAGTGAGATGCCAGCTCCTTTCATTCAGTCAGTAGCTTCAATCATTTCTGGTATATGAATAACATGATGTTTTTCAATGGCAAAAATCAATGAATATTGTAAATGCACAAACAGTAATTTCTCCGCATTGCAAGTTGCAATTCTGAAATTTTTTGCTTTTTCCTGCTCCTCTTAGCATGATAAAGAAGATTCAAAGAGAGTGAGATTCCAGCTCCTTTCATTCAGTCAGTAGCTTCAATCATTTCTGGACTTTTTTCAATGGCAAAAATCAATGAATATTGTAAATGCACAAACAGTAATTTCTCCGCATTGCAAGGTGCAATTCTGAAATTTTTTGCTTTTTCCTGCTCCTCTTAGCATGATACAGAAGATTCAAAGAGAGTGAGATGCCAGCTCCTTTCATTCAGTCAGTAGCTTCAATCATTTCTGGTATATGAATAACATGATGTTTTTCAATGGCAAAAATCAATGAATATTGTAAATGCACAAACAGTAATTTCTCCGCATTGCAAGTTGCAATTCTGAAATTTTTTGCTTTTTCCTGCTCCTCTTAGCATGATAAAGAAGATTCAAAGAGAGTGAGATGCCAGCTCCTTTCATTCAGTCAGTAGCTTCAATCATTTCTGGACGTTTTTCAATGGCAAAAATCAATGAATATTGAAAATGCACAAACAGTAATTTCTCCGCATTGCAAGGTGCAATTCTGAAATTTTTTGCTTTTTCCTGCTCCTCTTAGCATGATAAAGAAGATTCAAAGAGAGTGAGATGCCAGCTCCTTTCATTCAGTCAGTAGCTTCAAACATTTCTGGTATAAACATTTCTGGACGTTTTTCAATGGCAAAAATCAATGAATATTGTAAATGCACAAACAGTAATATCTCCACATTGCAAGGTGCAATTCTGAAATTTTTTTGCTTTTTCCTGCTAATCCTAGCATGATAAAAAAGATTCAAATAGAGTGAGATGCCAGCTCCTTTCATTCAGTCAGTAGCTTCAAACATTTCTGGACGTTTTTCAATGGCAAAATTCAATGAATATTGTAAATGCACAAACAGTAATATCTCCACATTGCAAGGTGCAATTCTGAAATTTTTTGCTTTTTCCTGCTAATCCTAGCATGATAAAGAAGATTCAAAGAGAGTGAGATGCCAGCTCCTTTCATTCAGTCAGTAGCTTCAATCATTTCTGGACGTTTTTCAATGGCAAAAATCAATGAATATTGTAAATGCACAAACAGTAATTTCTCCGCATTGCAAGGTGCAATTCTGAAATTTTTTGCTTTTTCCTGCTCCTCTTAGCATGATAAAGAAGATTCAAAGAGAGTGAGATGCCAGCTCCTTTCATTCAGTCAGTAGCTTCAATCATTTCTGGACGTTTTTCAATGGCAAAAATCAATGAATATTGTAAATGCACAAACAGTAATTTCTCCGCATTGCAAGGTGCAATTCTGAAATTTTTTGCTTTTTCCTGCTCCTCTTAGCATGATAAAGAAGATTCAAAGAGAGTGAGATGCCAGCTCCTTTCATTCAGTCAGTAGCTTCATTCATTTCTGGACGTTTTTCAATGGCAAAAATCAATGAATATTGTAAATGCACAAACAGTAATTTCTCCGCATTGCAAGGTGCAATTCTGAAATTTTTTGCTTTTTCCTGCTCCTCTTAGCATGATACAGAAGATTCAAAGAGAGTGAGATGCCAGCTCCTTTCATTCAGTCAGTAGCTTCAATCATTTCTGGTATATGAATAACATGATGTTTTTCAATGGCAAAAATCAATGAATATTGTAAATGCACAAACAGTAATTTCTCCGCATTGCAAGTTGCAATTCTGAAATTTTTTGCTTTTTCCTGCTCCTCTTAGCATGATAAAGAAGATTCAAAGAGAGTGAGATGCCAGCTCCTTTCATTCAGTCAGTAGCTTCAATCATTTCTGGACGTTTTTCAATGGCAAAAATCAATGAATATTGTAAATGCACAAACAGTAATTTCTCCGCATTGCAAGGTGCAATTCTGAAATTTTTTGCTTTTTCCTGCTCCTCTTAGCATGATAAAGAAGATTCAAAGAGAGTGAGATGCCAGCTCCTTTCATTCAGTCAGTAGCTTCAATCATTTCTGGACGTTTTTCAATGGCAAAAATCAATGAATATTGTAAATGCACAAACAGTAATTTCTCCGCATTGCAAGGTGCAATTCTGAAATTTTTTGCTTTTTCCTGCTCCTCTTAGCATGATAAAGAAGATTCAAAGAGAGTGAGATGCCAGCTCCTTTCATTCAGTCAGTAGCTTCAATCATTTCTGGTATATGAATAACATGATGTTTTTCAATGGCAAAAATCAATGAATATTGTAAATGCACAAACAGTAATTTCTCCGCATTGCAAGGTGCAATTCTGAAATTTTTTGCTTTTTCCTGCTCCTCTTAGCATGATAAAGAAGATTCAAAGAGAGTGAGAAGCCAGCTCCTTTCATTCAGTCAGTAGCTTCAATCATTTCTGGATGTTTTTCAATGGCAAAAATCAATGAATATTGTAAATGCACAAACAGTAATTTCTCCGCATTGCAAGGTGCAATTCTGAAATTTCTTGCATTTTCCTGCTCCTCTTAGCATGATAAAGAAGATTCAAAGAGAGTGAGATGCCAGCTCCTTTCATTCAGTCAGTAGCTTCAATCATTTCTGGACGTTTTTCAATGGCAAAAATCAATGAATATTGTAAATGCACAAACAGTAATTTCTCCGCATTGCAAGGTGCAATTCTGAAATTTTTTGCTTTTTCCTGCTCCTCTTAGCATGATAAAGAAGATTCAAAGAGAGTGAGATGCCAGCTCCTTTCATTCAGTCAGTAGCTTCAAACATTTCTGGTATATGAATAACATGATGTTTTTCAATGGCAAAAATCAATGAATATTGTAAATGCACAAACAGTAATTTCTCCGCATTGCAAGGTGCAATTCTGAAATTTTTTGCTTTTTCTTGCTCCTCTTAGCATGATAAAGAAGATTCAAAGAGAGTGAGATGCCAGCTCCTTTCATTCAGTCAGTAGCTTCAATCATTTCTGGACGTTTTTCAATGGCAAAAATCAATGAATATTGTAAATGCACAAACAGTAATTTCTCCGCATTGCAAGGTGCAATTCTGAAATTTTTTGCTTTTTCCTGCTCCTCTTAGCATGATAAAGAAGATTCAAAGAGAGTGAGATGCCAGCTCCTTTCATTCAGTCAGTAGCTTCAATCATTTCTGGACGTTTTTCAATGGCAAAAATCAATGAATATTGTAAATGCACAAACAGTAATTTCTCCGCATTGCAAGGTGCAATTCTGAAATTTTTTGCTTTTTCCTGCTCCTCTTAGCATGATAAAGAAGATTCAAAGAGAGTGAGATGCCAGCTCCTTTCATTCAGTCAGTAGCTTCAATCATTTCTGGACGTTTTTCAATGGCAAAAATCAATGAATATTGTAAATGCACAAACAGTAATTTCTCCGCATTGCAAGGTGCAATTCTGAAATTTTTTGCTTTTTCCTGCTCCTCTTAGCATGATAAAGAAGATTCAAAGAGAGTGAGATGCCAGCTCCTTTCATTCAGTCAGTAGCTTCAATCATTTCTGGTATATGAATAACATGATGTTTTTCAATGGCAAAAATCAATGAATATTGTAAATGCACAAACAGTAATTTCTCCGCATTGCAAGTTGCAATTCTGAAATTTTTTGCTTTTTCCTGCTCCTCTTAGCATGATAAAGAAGATTCAAAGAGAGTGAGATTCCAGCTCCTTTCATTCAGTCAGTAGCTTCAATCATTTCTGGACTTTTTTCAATGGCAAAAATCAATGAATATTGTAAATGCACAAACAGTAATTTCTCCGCATTGCAAGGTGCAATTCTGAAATTTTTTGCTTTTTCCTGCTCCTCTTAGCATGATACAGAAGATTCAAAGAGAGTGAGATGCCAGCTCCTTTCATTCAGTCAGTAGCTTCAATCATTTCTGGTATATGAATAACATGATGTTTTTCAATGGCAAAAATCAATGAATATTGTAAATGCACAAACAGTAATTTCTCCGCATTGCAAGTTGCAATTCTGAAATTTTTTGCTTTTTCCTGCTCCTCTTAGCATGATAAAGAAGATTCAAAGAGAGTGAGATGCCAGCTCCTTTCATTCAGTCAGTAGCTTCAATCATTTCTGGACGTTTTTCAATGGCAAAAATCAATGAATATTGTAAATGCACAAACAGTAATTTCTCCGCATTGCAAGGTGCAATTCTGAAATTTTTTGCTTTTTCCTGCTCCTCTTAGCATGATAAAGAAGATTCAAAGAGAGTGAGATGCCAGCTCCTTTCATTCAGTCAGTAGCTTCAATCATTTCTGGACGTTTTTCAATGGCAAAAATCAATGAATATTGTAAATGCACAAACAGTAATTTCTCCGCATTGCAAGGTGCAATTCTGAAATTTTTTGCTTTTTCCTGCTCCTCTTAGCATGATAAAGAAGATTCAAAGAGAGTGAGATGCCAGCTCCTTTCATTCAGTCAGTAGCTTCAATCATTTCTGGTATATGAATAACATGATGTTTTTCAATGGCAAAAATCAATGAATATTGTAAATGCACAAACAGTAATTTCTCCGCATTGCAAGGTGCAATTCTGAAATTTTTTGCTTTTTCCTGCTCCTCTTAGCATGATAAAGAAGATTCAAAGAGAGTGAGAAGCCAGCTCCTTTCATTCAGTCAGTAGCTTCAATCATTTCTGGATGTTTTTCAATGGCAAAAATCAATGAATATTGTAAATGCACAAACAGTAATTTCTCCGCATTGCAAGGTGCAATTCTGAAATTTCTTGCATTTTCCTGCTCCTCTTAGCATGATAAAGAAGATTCAAAGAGAGTGAGATGCCAGCTCCTTTCATTCAGTCAGTAGCTTCAATCATTTCTGGACGTTTTTCAATGGCAAAAATCAATGAATATTGTAAATGCACAAACAGTAATTTCTCCGCATTGCAAGGTGCAATTCTGAAATTTTTTGCTTTTTCCTGCTCCTCTTAGCATGATAAAGAAGATTCAAAGAGAGTGAGATGCCAGCTCCTTTCATTCAGTCAGTAGCTTCAAACATTTCTGGTATATGAATAACATGATGTTTTTCAATTTCAAAAATCAATGAATATTGTAAATGCACAAACAGTAATTTCTCCGCATTGCAAGGTGCAATTCTGAAATTTTTTGCTTTTTCCTGCTCCTCTTAGCATGATAAAGAAGATTCAAAGAGAGTGAGATGCCAGCTCCTTTCATTCAGTCAGTAGCTTCAATCATTTCTGGACGTTTTTCAATGGCAAAAATCAATGAATATTGTAAATGCACAAACAGTAATTTCTCCGCATTGCAAGGTGCAATTCTGAAATTTTTTGCTTTTTCCTGCTCTTCTTAGCATGATAAAGAAGATTCAAAGAGAGTGAGATGCCAGCTTCTTTCATTCAGTCAGTAGCTTCAAACATTTCTGGGATATGAATAACATGATGTTTTTCAATGGCAAAAATTAATGAATATTGTAAATGCACAAACAGTAATTTCTCCGCATTGCAAGGTGCAATTCTGAAATTTTTTGCTTTTTCCTGCTCCTCTTAGCATGATAAAGAAGATTCAAAGAGAGTGAGATGCCAGCTCCTTTCATTCAGTCAGTAGCTTCAATCATTTCTGGACGTTTTTCAATGGCAAAAATCAATGAATATTGTAAATGCACAAACAGTAATTTCTCCGCATTGCAAGGTGCAATTCTGAAATTTTTTGCTTTTTCCTGCTCCTCTTAGCATGATAAAGAAGATTCAAAGAGAGTGAGATGCCAGCTCCTTTCATTCAGTCAGTAGCTTCAATCATTTCTGGACGTTTTTCAATGGCAAAAATCAATGAATATTGTAAATGCACAAACAGTAATTTCTCCGCATTGCAAGGTGCAATTCTGAAATTTTTTGCTTTTTCCTGCTCCTCTTAGCATGATAAAGAAGATTCAAAGAGAGTGAGATGCCAGCTCCTTTCATTCAGTCAGTAGCTTCAATCATTTCTGGTATATGAATAACATGATGTTTTTCAATGGCAAAAATCAATGAATATTGTAAATGCACAAACAGTAATTTCTCCGCATTGCAAGTTGCAATTCTGAAATTTTTTGCTTTTTCCTGCTCCTCTTAGCATGATAAAGAAGATTCAAAGAGAGTGAGATTCCAGCTCCTTTCATTCAGTCAGTAGCTTCAATCATTTCTGGACTTTTTTCAATGGCAAAAATCAATGAATATTGTAAATGCACAAACAGTAATTTCTCCGCATTGCAAGGTGCAATTCTGAAATTTTTTGCTTTTTCCTGCTCCTCTTAGCATGATAAAGAAGATTCAAAGAGAGTGAGATGCCAGCTCCTTTCATTCAGTCAGTAGCTTCAATCATTTCTGGACGTTTTTCAATGGCAAAAATCAATGAATATTGTAAATGCACAAACAGTAATTTCTCCGCATTGCAAGATGCAATTCTGAAATTTTTTGCTTTTTCCTGCTCCTCTTAGCATGATAAAGAAGATTCAAAGAGAGTGAGATGCCAGCTCCTTTCATTCAGTCAGTAGCTTCAATCATTTCTGGACGTTTTTCAATGGCAAAAATCAATGAATATTGTAAATGCACAAACAGTAATTTCTCCGCATTGCAAGGTGCAATTCTGAAATTTTTTGCTTTTTCCTGCTCCTCTTAGCATGATAAAGAAGATTCAAAGAGAGTGAGATGCCAGCTCCTTTCATTCAGTCAGTAGCTTCAATCATTTCTGGTATATGAATAACATGATGTTTTTCAATGGCAAAAATCAATGAATATTGTAAATGCACAAACAGTAATTTCTCCGCATTGCAAGGTGCAATTCTGAAATTTTTTGCTTTTTCCTGCTCCTCTTAGCATGATAAAGAAGATTCAAAGAGACTGAGATGCCAGCTCCTTTCATTCAGTCAGTAGCTTCAGTCATTTCTGGACGTTTTTCAATGGCAAAAATCAATGAATATTGTAAATGCACAAACAGTAATTTCTCCGCATTGCAAGGTGCAATTCTGAAATTTTTTGCTTTTTCCTGCTCCTCTTAGCATGATAAAGAAGATTCAAAGAGAGTGAGATGCCAGCTCCTTTCATTCAGTCAGTAGCTTCAAACATTTCTGGTATAAACATTTCTGGACGTTTTTCAATGGTAAAAATCAATGAATATTGTAAATGCACAAACAGTAATATCTCCACATTGCAAGGTGCAATTCTGAAATTTTTTGCTTTTTCCTGCTAATCCTAGCATGATAAAGAAGATTCAAATAGAGTGAGATGCCAGCTCCTTTCATTCAGTCAGTAGCTTCAAACATTTCTGGACGTTTTTCAATGGCAAAATTCAATGAATATTGTAAATGCACAAACAGTAATATCTCCACATTGCAAGGTGCAATTCTGAAATTTTTTGCTTTTTCCTGCTAATCCTAGCATGATAAAGAAGATTCAAAGAGAGTGAGATGCCAGCTCCTTTCATTCAGTCAGTAGCTTCAATCATTTCTGGACGTTTTTCAATGGCAAAAATCAATGAATATTGTAAATGCACAAACAGTAATTTCTCCGCATTGCAAGGTGCAATTCTGAAATTTTTTGCTTTTTCCTGCTCCTCTTAGCATGATAAAGAAGATTCAAAGAGAGTGAGATGCCAGCTTCTTTCATTCAGTCAGTAGCTTCAAACATTTCTGGGATATGAATAACATGATGTTTTTCAATGGCAAAAATTAATGAATATTGTAAATGCACAAACAGTAATTTCTCCGCATTGCAAGGTGCAATTCTGAAATTTTTTGCTTTTTCCTGCTCCTCTTAGCATGATAAAGAAGATTCAAAGAGAGTGAGATGCCAGCTCCTTTCATTCAGTCAGTAGCTTCAATCATTTCTGGACGTTTTTCAATGGCAAAAATCAATGAATATTGTAAATGCACAAACAGTAATTTCTCCGCATTGCAAGGTGCAATTCTGAAATTTTTTGCTTTTTCCTGCTCCTCTTAGCATGATAAAGAAGATTCAAAGAGAGTGAGATGCCAGCTCCTTTCATTCAGTCAGTAGCTTCAATCATTTCGGGACGTTTTTCAATGGCAAAAATCAATGAATATTGTAAATGCACAAACAGTAATTTCTCCGCATTGCAAGGTGCAATTCTGAAATTTTTTGCTTTTTCCTGCTCCTCTTAGCATGATAAAGAAGATTCAAAGAGAGTGAGATGCCAGCTCCTTTCATTCAGTCAGTAGCTTCAATCATTTCTGGTATATGAATAACATGATGTTTTTCAATGGCAAAAATCAATGAATATTGTAAATGCACAAACAGTAATTTCTCCGCATTGCAAGTTGCAATTCTGAAATTTTTTGCTTTTTCCTGCTCCTCTTAGCATGATAAAGAAGATTCAAAGAGAGTGAGATTCCAGCTCCTTTCATTCAGTCAGTAGCTTCAATCATTTCTGGACGTTTTTCAATGGCAAAAATCAATGAATATTGTAAATGCACAAACAGTAATTTCTCCGCATTGCAAGGTGCAATTCTGAAATTTTTTGCTTTTTCCTGCTCCTCTTAGCATGATAAAGAAGATTCAAAGAGAGTGAGATGCCAGCTCCTTTCATTCAGTCAGTAGCTTCAATCATTTCTGGACGTTTTTCAATGGCAAAAATCAATGAATATTGTAAATGCACAAACAGTAATTTCTCCGCATTGCAAGATGCAATTCTGAAATTTTTTGCTTTTTCCTGCTCCTCTTAGCATGATAAAGAAGATTCAAAGAGAGTGAGATGCCAGCTCCTTTCATTCAGTCAGTAGCTTCAATCATTTCTGGACGTTTTTCAATGGCAAAAATCAATGAATATTGTAAATGCACAAACAGTAATTTCTCCGCATTGCAAGGTGCAATTCTGAAATTTTTTGCTTTTTCCTGCTCCTCTTAGCATGATAAAGAAGATTCAAAGAGAGTGAGATGCCAGCTCCTTTCATTCAGTCAGTAGCTTCAATCATTTCTGGACGTTTTTCAATGGCAAAAATCAATGAATATTGTAAATGCACAAACAGTAATTTCTCCGCATTGCAAGGTGCAATTCTGAAATTTTTTGCTTTTTCCTGCTCCTCTTAGCATGATAAAGAAGATTCAAAGAGAGTGAGATGCCAGCTCCTTTCATTCAGTCAGTAGCTTCAATCATTTCTGGTATATGAATAACATGATGTTTTTCAATGGCAAAAATCAATGAATATTGTAAATGCACAAACAGTAATTTCTCCGCATTGCAAGTTGCAATTCTGAAATTTTTTGCTTTTTCCTGCTCCTTTTAGCATGATAAAGAATATTCAAAGAGAGTGAGATTCCAGCTCCTTTCATTCAGTCAGTAGCTTCAATCATTTCTGGACGTTTTTCAATGGCAAAAATCAATGAATATTGTAAATGCACAAACAGTAATTTCTCCGCATTGCAAGGTGCAATTCTGAAATTTTTTGCTTTTTCCTGCTCCTCTTAGCATGATAAAGAAGATTCAAAGAGAGTGAGATGCCAGCTCCTTTCATTCAGTCAGTAGCTTCAATCATTTCTGGACGTTTTTCAATGGCAAAAATCAATGAATATTGTAAATGCACAAACAGTAATTTCTCCGCATTGCAAGATGCAATTCTGAAATTTTTTCCTTTTTCCTGCTCCTCTTAGCATGATAAAGAAGATTCAAAGAGAGTGAGATGCCAGCTCCTTTCATTCAGTCAGTAGCTTCAATCATTTCTGGACGTTTTTCAATGGCAAAAATCAATGAATATTGTAAATGCACAAACAGTAATTTCTCCGCATTGCAAGGTGCAATTCTGAAATTTTTTGCTTTTTCCTGCTCCTCTTAGCATGATAAAGAAGATTCAAAGAGAGTGAGATGCCAGCTCCTTTCATTCAGTCAGTAGCTTCAATCATTTCTGGTATATGAATAACATGATGTTTTTCAATGGCAAAAATCAATGAATATTGTAAATGCACAAACAGTAATTTCTCCGCATTGCAAGGTGCAATTCTGAAATTTTTTGCTTTTTCCTGCTCCTCTTAGCATAATAAAGAAGATTCAAAGAGACTGAGATGCCAGCTCCTTTCATTCAGTCAGTAGCTTCAGTCATTTCTGGACGTTTTTCAATGGCAAAAATCAATGAATATTGTAAATGCACAAACAGTAATTTCTCCGCATTGCAAGGTGCAATTCTGTAATTTTTTGCTTTTTCCTGCTCCTCTTAGCATGATAAAGAAGATTCAAAGAGAGTGAGATGCCAGCTCCTTTCATTCAGTCAGTAGCTTCAAACATTTCTGGTATAAACATTTCTGGACGTTTTTCAATGGCAAAATTCAATGAATATTGTAAATGCACAAACAGTAATATCTCCACATTGCAAGGTGCAATTCTGAAATTTTTTGCTTTTTCCTGCTAATCCTAGCATGATAAAGAAGATTCAAAGAGAGTGAGATGCCAGCTCCTTTCATTCAGTCAGTAGCTTCAATCATTTCTGGACGTTTTTCAATGGCAAAAATCAATGAATATTGTAAATGCACAAACAGTAATTTCTCCGCATTGCAAGGTGCAATTCTGAAATTTTTTGCTTTTTCCTGCTCCTCTTAGCATGATAAAGAAGATTCAAAGAGAGTGAGATGCCAGCTCCTTTCATTCAGTCAGTAGCTTCAATCATTTCTGGTATATGAATAACATGATGTTTTTCAATGGCAAAAATCAATGAATATTGTAAATGCACAAACAGTAATTTCTCCGCATTGCAAGTTGCAATTCTGAAATTTTTTGCTTTTTCCTGCTCCTCTTAGCATGATAAAGAAGATTCAAAGAGAGTGAGATTCCAGCTCCTTTCATTCAGTCAGTAGCTTCAATCATTTCTGGACTTTTTTCAATGGCAAAAATCAATGAATATTGTAAATGCACAAACAGTAATTTCTCCGCATTGCAAGGTGCAATTCTGAAATTTTTTGCTTTTTCCTGCTCCTCTTAGCATGATAAAGAAGATTCAAAGAGAGTGAGATGCCAGCTCCTTTCATTCAGTCAGTAGCTTCAATCATTTCTGGTATATGAATAACATGATGTTTTTCAATGGCAAAAATCAATGAATATTGTAAATGCACAAACAGTAATTTCTCCGCATTGCAAGGTGCAATTCTGAAATTTTTTGCTTTTTCCTGCTCCTCTTAGCATGATAAAGAAGATTCAAAGAGACTGAGATGCCAGCTCCTTTCATTCAGTCAGTAGCTTCAGTCATTTCTGGACGTTTTTCAATGGCAAAAATCAATGAATATTGTAAATGCACAAACAGTAATTTCTCCGCATTGCAAGGTGCAATTCTGAAATTTTTTGCTTTTTCCTGCTCCTCTTAGCATGATAAAGAAGATTCAAAGAGAGTGAGATGCCAGCTCCTTTCATTCAGTCAGTAGCTTCAAACATTTCTGGTATAAACATTTCTGGACGTTTTTCAATGGCAAAAATCAATGAATATTGTAAATGCACAAACAGTAATATCTCCACATTGCAAGGTGCAATTCTGAAATTTTTTGCTTTTTCCTGCTAATCCTAGCATGATAAAGAAGATTCAAATAGAGTGAGATGCCAGCTCCTTTCATTCAGTCAGTAGCTTCAAACATTTCTGGACGTTTTTCAATGGCAAAATTCAATGAATATTGTAAATGCACAAACAGTAATATCTCCACATTGCAAGGTGCAATTCTGAAATTTTTTGCTTTTTCCTGCTAATCCTAGCATGGTAAAGAAGATTCAAAGAGAGTGAGATGCCAGCTCCTTTCATTCAGTCAGTAGCTTCAATCATTTCTGGACGTTTTTCAATGGCAAAAATCAATGAATATTGTAAATGCACAAACAGTAATTTCTCCGCATTGCAAGGTGCAATTCTGAAATTTTTTGCTTTTTCCTGCTCCTCTTAGCATGATAAAGAAGATTCAAAGAGAGTGAGATGCCAGCTTCTTTCATTCAGTCAGTAGCTTCAAACATTTCTGGGATATGAATAACATGATGTTTTTCAATGGCAAAAATTAATGAATATTGTAAATGCACAAACAGTAATTTCTCCGCATTGCAAGGTGCAATTCTGAAATTTTTTGCTTTTTCCTGCTCCTCTTAGCATGATAAAGAAGATTCAAAGAGAGTGAGATGCCAGCTCCTTTCATTCAGTCAGTAGCTTCAATCATTTCTGGACGTTTTTCAATGGCAAAAATCAATGAATATTGTAAATGCACAAACAGTAATTTCTCCGCATTGCAAGGTGCAATTCTGAAATTTTTTGCTTTTTCCTGCTCCTCTTAGCATGATAAAGAAGATTCAAAGAGAGTGAGATGCCAGCTCCTTTCATTCAGTCAGTAGCTTCAATCATTTCGGGACGTTTTTCAATGGCAAAAATCAATGAATATTGTAAATGCACAAACAGTAATTTCTCCGCATTGCATTTTGCAATTCTGAAATTTTTTGCTTTTTCCTGCTCCTCTTAGCATGATAAAGAAGATTCAAAGAGAGTGAGATGCCAGCTCCTTTCATTCAGTCAGTAGCTTCAATCATTTCTGGTATATGAATAACATGATGTTTTTCAATGGCAAAAATCAATGAATATTGTAAATGCACAAACAGTAATTTCTCCGCATTGCAAGTTGCAATTCTGAAATTTTTTGCTTTTTCCTGCTCCTCTTAGCATGATAAAGAAGATTCAAAGAGAGTGAGATTCCAGCTCCTTTCATTCAGTCAGTAGCTTCAATCATTTCTGGACGTTTTTCAATGGCAAAAATCAATGAATATTGTAAATGCACAAACAGTAATTTCTCCGCATTGCAAGGTGCAATTCTGAAATTTTTTGCTTTTTCCTGCTCCTCTTAGCATGATAAAGAAGATTCAAAGAGAGTGAGATGGCAGCTCCTTTCATTCAGTCAGTAGCTTCAATCATTTCTGGACGTTTTTCAATGGCAAAAATCAATGAATATTGTAAATGCACAAACAGTAATTTCTCCGCATTGCAAGATGCAATTCTGAAATTTTTTGCTTTTTCCTGCTCCTCTTAGCATGATAAAGAAGATTCAAAGAGAGTGAGATGCCAGCTCCTTTCATTCAGTCAGTAGCTTCAATCATTTCTGGACGTTTTTCAATGGCAAAAATCAATGAATATTGTAAATGCACAAACAGTAATTTCTCCGCATTGCAAGGTGCAATTCTGAAATTTTTTGCTTTTTCCTGCTCCTCTTAGCATGATAAAGAAGATTCAAAGAGAGTGAGATGCCAGCTCCTTTCATTCAGTCAGTAGCTTCAATCATTTCTGGACGTTTTTCAATGGCAAAAATCAATGAATATTGTAAATGCACAAACAGTAATTTCTCCGCATTGCAAGGTGCAATTCTGAAATTTTTTGCTTTTTCCTGCTCCTCTTAGCATGATAAAGAAGATTCAAAGAGAGTGAGATGCCAGCTCCTTTCATTCAGTCAGTAGCTTCAATCATTTCTGGTATATGAATAACATGATGTTTTTCAATGGCAAAAATCAATGAATATTGTAAATGCACAAACAGTAATTTCTCCGCATTGCAAGTTGCAATTCTGAAATTTTTTGCTTTTTCCTGCTCCTTTTAGCATGATAAAGAAGATTCAAAGAGAGTGAGATTCCAGCTCCTTTCATTCAGTCAGTAGCTTCAATCATTTCTGGACGTTTTTCAATGGCAAAAATCAATGAATATTGTAAATGCACAAACAGTAATTTCTCCGCATTGCAAGGTGCAATTCTGAAATTTTTTGCTTTTTCCTGCTCCTCTTAGCATGATAAAGAAGATTCAAAGAGAGTGAGATGCCAGCTCCTTTCATTCAGTCAGTAGCTTCAATCATTTCTGGACGTTTTTCAATGGCAAAAATCAATGAATATTGTAAATGCACAAACAGTAATTTCTCCGCATTGCAAGATGCAATTCTGAAATTTTTTCCTTTTTCCTGCTCCTCTTAGCATGATAAAGAAGATTCAAAGAGAGTGAGATGCCAGCTCCTTTCATTCAGTCAGTAGCTTCAATCATTTCTGGACGTTTTTCAATGGCAAAAATCAATGAATATTGTAAATGCACAAACAGTAATTTCTCCGCATTGCAAGGTGCAATTCTGAAATTTTTTGCTTTTTCCTGCTCCTCTTAGCATGATAAAGAAGATTCAAAGAGAGTGAGATGCCAGCTCCTTTCATTCAGTCAGTAGCTTCAATCATTTCTGGTATATGAATAACATGATGTTTTTCAATGGCAAAAATCAATGAATATTGTAAATGCACAAACAGTAATTTCTCCGCATTGCAAGGTGCAATTCTGAAATTTTTTGCTTTTTCCTGCTCCTCTTAGCATAATAAAGAAGATTCAAAGAGACTGAGATGCCAGCTCCTTTCATTCAGTCAGTAGCTTCAGTCATTTCTGGACGTTTTTCAATGGCAAAAATCAATGAATATTGTAAATGCACAAACAGTAATTTCTCCGCATTGCAAGGTGCAATTCTGAAATTTTTTGCTTTTTCCTGCTCCTCTTAGCATGATAAAGAAGATTCAAAGAGAGTGAGATGCCAGCTCCTTTCATTCAGTCAGTAGCTTCAAACATTTCTGGTATAAACATTTCTGGACGTTTTTCAATGGCAAAATTCAATGAATATTGTAAATGCACAAACAGTAATATCTCCACATTGCAAGGTGCAATTCTGAAATTTTTTGCTTTTTCCTGCTAATCCTAGCATGATAAAGAAGATTCAAAGAGAGTGAGATGCCAGCTCCTTTCATTCAGTCAGTAGCTTCAATCATTTCTGGACGTTTTTCAATGGCAAAAATCAATGAATATTGTAAATGCACAAACAGTAATTTCTCCGCATTGCAAGGTGCAATTCTGAAATTTTTTGCTTTTTCCTGCTCCTCTTAGCATGATAAAGAAGATTCAAAGAGAGTGAGATGCCAGCTCCTTTCATTCAGTCAGTAGCTTCAATCATTTCTGGTATATGAATAACATGATGTTTTTCAATGGCAAAAATCAATGAATATTGTAAATGCACAAACAGTAATTTCTCCGCATTGCAAGTTGCAATTCTGAAATTTTTTGCTTTTTCCTGCTCCTCTTAGCATGATAAAGAAGATTCAAAGAGAGTGAGATTCCAGCTCCTTTCATTCAGTCAGTAGCTTCAATCATTTCTGGACTTTTTTCAATGGCAAAAATCAATGAATATTGTAAATGCACAAACAGTAATTTCTCCGCATTGCAAGGTGCAATTCTGAAATTTTTTGCTTTTTCCTGCTCCTCTTAGCATGATAAAGAAGATTCAAAGAGAGTGAGATGCCAGCTCCTTTCATTCAGTCAGTAGCTTCAATCATTTCTGGTATATGAATAACATGATGTTTTTCAATGGCAAAAATCAATGAATATTGTAAATGCACAAACAGTAATTTCTCCGCATTGCAAGGTGCAATTCTGAAATTTTTTGCTTTTTCCTGCTCCTCTTAGCATGATAAAGAAGATTCAAAGAGACTGAGATGCCAGCTCCTTTCATTCAGTCAGTAGCTTCAGTCATTTCTGGACGTTTTTCAATGGCAAAAATCAATGAATATTGTAAATGCACAAACAGTAATTTCTCCGCATTGCAAGGTGCAATTCTGAAATTTTTTGCTTTTTCCTGCTCCTCTTAGCATGATAAAGAAGATTCAAAGAGAGTGAGATGCCAGCTCCTTTCATTCAGTCAGTAGCTTCAAACATTTCTGGTATAAACATTTCTGGACGTTTTTCAATGGCAAAAATCAATGAATATTGTAAATGCACAAACAGTAATATCTCCACATTGCAAGGTGCAATTCTGAAATTTTTTGGTTTTTCCTGCTAATCCTAGCATGATAAAGAAGATTCAAATAGAGTGAGATGCCAGCTCCTTTCATTCAGTCAGTAGCTTCAAACATTTCTGGACGTTTTTCAATGGCACAATTCAATGAATATTGTAAATGCACAAACAGTAATATCTCCACATTGCAAGGTGCAATTCTGAAATTTTTTGCTTTTTCCTGCTAATCCTAGCATGATAAAGAAGATTCAAAGAGAGTGAGATGCCAGCTCCTTTCATTCAGTCAGTAGCTTCAATCATTTCTGGACGTTTTTCAATGGCAAAAATCAATGAATATTGTAAATGCACAAACAGTAATTTCTCCGCATTGCAAGGTGCAATTCTGAAATTTTTTGCTTTTTCCTGCTCCTCTTAGCATGATAAAGAAGATTCAAAGAGAGTGAGATGCCAGCTTCTTTCATTCAGTCAGTAGCTTCAAACATTTCTGGGATATGAATAACATGATGTTTTTCAATGGCAAAAATTAATGAATATTGTAAATGCACAAACAGTAATTTCTCCGCATTGCAAGGTGCAATTCTGAAATTTTTTGCTTTTTCCTGCTCCTCTTAGCATGATAAAGAAGATTCAAAGAGAGTGAGATGCCAGCTCCTTTTATTCAGTCAGTAGCTTCAATCATTTCTGGACGTTTTTCAATGGCAAAAATCAATGAATATTGTAAATGCACAAACAGTAATTTCTCCGCATTGCAAGGTGCAATTCTGAAATTTTTTGCTTTTTCCTGCTCCTCTTAGCATGATAAAGAAGATTCAAAGAGAGTGAGATGCCAGCTCCTTTCATTCAGTCAGTAGCTTCAATCATTTCGGGACGTTTTTCAATGGCAAAAATCAATGAATATTGTAAATGCACAAACAGTAATTTCTCCGCATTGCAAGGTGCAATTCTGAAATTTTTTGCTTTTTCCTGCTCCTCTTAGCATGATAAAGAAGATTCAAAGAGAGTGAGATGCCAGCTCCTTTCATTCAGTCAGTAGCTTCAATCATTTCTGGTATATGAATAACATGATGTTTTTCAATGGCAAAAATCAATGAATATTGTAAATGCACAAACAGTAATTTCTCCGCATTGCAAGTTGCAATTCTGAAATTTTTTGCTTTTTCCTGCTCCTCTTAGCATGATAAAGAAGATTCAAAGAGAGTGAGATTCCAGCTCCTTTCATTCAGTCAGTTGCTTCAATCATTTCTGGACGTTTTTCAATGGCAAAAATCAATGAATATTGTAAATGCACAAACAGTAATTTCTCCGCATTGCAAGGTGCAATTCTGAAATTTTTTGCTTTTTCCTGCTCCTCTTAGCATGATAAAGAAGATTCAAAGAGAGTGAGATGCCAGCTCCTTTCATTCAGTCAGTAGCTTCAATCATTTCTGGACGTTTTTCAATGGCAAAAATCAATGAATATTGTAAATGCACAAACAGTAATTTCTCCGCATTGCAAGATGCAATTCTGAAATTTTTTGCTTTTTCCTGCTCCTCTTAGCATGATAAAGAAGATTCAAAGAGAGTGAGATGCCAGCTCCTTTCATTCAGTCAGTAGCTTCAATCATTTCTGGACGTTTTTCAATGGCAAAAATCAATGAATATTGTAAATGCACAAACAGTAATTTCTCCGCATTGCAAGGTGCAATTCTGAAATTTTTTGCTTTTTCCTGCTCCTCTTAGCATGATAAAGAAGATTCATAGAGAGTGAGATGCCAGCTCCTTTCATTCAGTCAGTAGCTTCAATCATTTCTGGACGTTTTTCAATGGCAAAAATCAATGAATATTGTAAATGCACAAACAGTAATTTCTCCGCATTGCAAGGTGCAATTCTGAAATTTTTTGCTTTTTCCTGCTCCTCTTAGCATGATAAAGAAGATTCAAAGAGAGTCAGATGCCAGCTCCTTTCATTCAGTCAGTAGCTTCAATCATTTCTGGTATATGAATAACATGATGTTTTTCAATGGCAAAAATCAATGAATATTGTAAATGCACAAACAGTAATTTCTCCGCATTGCAAGTTGCAATTCTGAAATTTTTTGCTTTTTCCTGCTCCTTTTAGCATGATAAAGAAGATTCAAAGAGAGTGAGATTCCAGCTCCTTTCATTCAGTCAGTAGCTTCAATCATTTCTGGACGTTTTTCAATGGCAAAAATCAATGAATATTGTAAATGCACAAACAGTAATTTCTCCGCATTGCAAGGTGCAATTCTGAAATTTTTTGCTTTTTCCTGCTCCTCTTAGCATGATAAAGAAGATTCAAAGAGAGTGAGATGCCAGCTCCTTTCATTCAGTCAGTAGCTTCAATCATTTCTGGACGTTTTTCAATGGCAAAAATCAATGAATATTGTAAATGCACAAACAGTAATTTCTCCGCATTGCAAGATGCAATTCTGAAATTTTTTCCTTTTTCCTGCTCCTCTTAGCATGATAAAGAAGATTCAAAGAGAGTGAGATGCCAGCTCCTTTCATTCAGTCAGTAGCTTCAATCATTTCTGGACGTTTTTCAATGGCAAAAATCAATGAATATTGTAAATGCACAAACAGTAATTTCTCCGCATTGCAAGGTGCAATTCTGAAATTTTTTGCTTTTTCCTGCTCCTCTTAGCATGATAAAGAAGATTCAAAGAGAGTGAGATGCCAGCTCCTTTCATTCAGTCAGTAGCTTCAATCATTTCTGGTATATGAATAACATGATGTTTTTCAATGGCAAAAATCAATGAATATTGTAATGCACAAACAGTAATTTCTCCGCATTGCAAGGTGCAATTCTGAAATTTTTTGCTTTTTCCTGCTCCTCTTAGCATAATAAAGAAGATTCAAAGAGACTGAGATGCCAGCTCCTTTCATTCAGTCAGTAGCTTCAGTCATTTCTGGACGTTTTTCAATGGCAAAAATCAATGAATATTGTAAATGCACAAACAGTAATTTCTCCGCATTGCAAGGTGCAATTCTGAAATTTTTTGCTTTTTCCTGCTCCTCTTAGCATGATAAAGAAGATTCAAAGAGAGTGAGATGCCAGCTCCTTTCATTCAGTCAGTAGCTTCAAACATTTCTGGTATAAACATTTCTGGACGTTTTTCAATGGCAAAATTCAATGAATATTGTAAATGCACAAACAGTAATATCTCCACATTGCAAGGTGCAATTCTGAAATTTTTTGCTTTTTCCTGCTAATCCTAGCATGATAAAGAAGATTCAAAGAGAGTGAGATGCCAGCTCCTTTCATTCAGTCAGTAGCTTCAATCATTTCTGGACGTTTTTCAATGGCAAAAATCAATGAATATTGTAAATGCACAAACAGTAATTTCTCCGCATTGCAAGGTGCAATTCTGAAATTTTTTGCTTTTTCCTGCTCCTCTTAGCATGATAAAGAAGATTCAAAGAGAGTGAGATGCCAGCTCCTTTCATTCAGTCAGTAGCTTCAATCATTTCTGGTATATGAATAACATGATGTTTTTCAATGGCAAAAATCAATGAATATTGTAAATGCACAAACAGTAATTTCTCCGCATTGCAAGTTGCAATTCTGAAATTTTTTGCTTTTTCCTGCTCCTCTTAGCATGATAAAGAAGATTCAAAGAGAGTGAGATTCCAGCTCCTTTCATTCAGTCAGTAGCTTCAATCATTTCTGGACTTTTTTCAATGGCAAAAATCAATGAATATTGTAAATGCACAAACAGTAATTTCTCCGCATTGCAAGGTGCAATTCTGAAATTTTTTGCTTTTTCCTGCTCCTCTTAGCATGATAAAGAAGATTCAAAGAGAGTGAGATGCCAGCTCCTTTCATTCAGTCAGTAGCTTCAATCATTTCTGGTATATGAATAACATGATGTTTTTCAATGGCAAAAATCAATGAATATTGTAAATGCACAAACAGTAATTTCTCCGCATTGCAAGGTGCAATTCTGAAATTTTTTGCTTTTTCCTGCTCCTCTTAGCATGATAAAGAAGATTCAAAGAGACTGAGATGCCAGCTCCTTTCATTCAGTCAGTAGCTTCAGTCATTTCTGGACGTTTTTCAATGGCAAAAATCAATGAATATTGTAAATGCACAAACAGTAATTTCTCCGCATTGCAAGGTGCAATTCTGAAATTTTTTGCTTTTTCCTGCTCCTCTTAGCATGATAAAGAAGATTCAAAGAGAGTGAGATGCCAGCTCCTTTCATTCAGTCAGTAGCTTCAAACATTTCTGGTATAAACATTTCTGGACGTTTTTCAATGGCAAAAATCAATGAATATTGTAAATGCACAAACAGTAATATCTCCACATTGCAAGGTGCAATTCTGAAATTTTTTGCTTTTTCCTGCTAATCCTAGCATGATAAAGAAGATTCAAATAGAGTGAGATGCCAGCTCCTTTCATTCAGTCAGTAGCTTCAAACATTTCTGGACGTTTTTCAATGGCAAAATTCAATGAATATTGTAAATGCACAAACAGTAATATCTCCACATTGCAAGGTGCAATTCTGAAATTTTTTGCTTTTTCCTGCTAATCCTAGCATGATAAAGAAGATTCAAAGAGAGTGAGATGCCAGCTCCTTTCATTCAGTCAGTAGCTTCAATCATTTCTGGACGTTTTTCAATGGCAAAAATCAATGAATATTGTAAATGCACAAACAGTAATTTCTCCGCATTGCAAGGTGCAATTCTGAAATTTTTTGCTTTTTCCTGCTCCTCTTAGCATGATAAAGAAGATTCAAAGAGAGTGAGATGCCAGCTTCTTTCATTCAGTCAGTAGCTTCAAACATTTCTGGGATATGAATAACATGATGTTTTTCAATGGCAAAAATTAATGAATATTGTAAATGCACAAACAGTAATTTCTCCGCATTGCAAGGTGCAATTCTGAAAATTTTTGCTTTTTCCTGCTCCTCTTAGCATGATAAAGAAGATTCAAAGAGAGTGAGATGCCAGCTCCTTTCATTCAGTCAGTAGCTTCAATCATTTCTGGACGTTTTTCAATGGCAAAAATCAATGAATATTGTAAATGCACAAACAGTAATTTCTCCGCATTGCAAGGTGCAATTCTGAAATTTTTTGCTTTTTCCTGCTCCTCTTAGCATGATAAAGAAGATTCAAACAGAGTGAGATGCCAGCTCCTTTCATTCAGTCAGTAGCTTCAATCATTTCTGGACGTTTTTCAATGGCAAAAATCAATGAATATTGTAAATGCACAAACAGTAATTTCTCCGCATTGCAAGGTGCAATTCTGAAATTTTTTGCTTTTTCCTGCTCCTCTTAGCATGATAAAGAAGATTCAAAGAGAGTGAGATGCCAGCTCCTTTCATTCAGTCAGTAGCTTCAATCATTTCTGGTATATGAATAACATGATGTTTTTCAATGGCAAAAATCAATGAATATTGTAAATGCACAAACAGTAATTTCTCCGCATTGCAAGTTGCAATTCTGAAATTTTTTGCTTTTTCCTGCTCCTCTTAGCATGATAAAGAAGATTCAAAGAGAGTGAGATTCCAGCTCCTTTCATTCAGTCAGTAGCTTCAATCATTTCTGGATGTTTTTCAATGGCAAAAATCAATGAATATTGTAAATGCACAAACAGTAATTTCTCCGCATTGCAAGGTGCAATTCTGAAATTTTTTGCTTTTTCCTGCTCCTCTTAGCATGATAAAGAAGATTCAAAGAGAGTGAGATGCCAGCTCCTTTCATTCAGTCAGTAGCTTCAATCATTTCTGGACGTTTTTCAATGGCAAAAATCAATGAATATTGTAAATGCACAAACAGTAATTTCTCCGCATTGCAAGATGCAATTCTGAAATTTTTTGCTTTTTCCTGCTCCTCTTAGCATGATAAAGAAGATTCAAAGAGAGTGAGATGCCAGCTCCTTTCATTCAGTCAGTAGCTTCAATCATTTCTGGACGTTTTTCAATGGCAAAAATCAATGAATATTGTAAATGCACAAACAGTAATTTCTCCGCATTGCAAGGTGCAATTCTGAAATTTCTTGCTTTTTCCTGCTCCTCTTAGCATGATAAAGAAGATTCAAAGAGAGTGAGATGCCAGCTCCTTTCATTCAGTCAGTAGCTTCAATCATTTCTGGACGTTTTTCAATGGCAAAAATCAATGAATATTGTAAATGCACAAACAGTAATTTCTCCGCATTGCAAGGTGCAATTCTGAAATTTTTTGCTTTTTCCTGCTCCTCTTAGCATGATAAAGAAGATTCAAAGAGAGTGAGATGCCAGCTCCTTTCATTCAGTCAGTAGCTTCAAACATTTCTGGTATAAACATTTCTGGACGTTTTTCAATGGCAAAATTCAATGAATATTGTAAATGCACAAACAGTAATATCTCCACATTGCAAGGTGCAATTCTGAAATTTTTTGCTTTTTCCTGCTAATCCTAGCATGATAAAGAAGATTCAAAGAGAGTGAGATGCCAGCTCCTTTCATTCAGTCAGTAGCTTCAATCATTTCTGGACGTTTTTCAATGGCAAAAATCAATGAATATTGTAAATGCACAAACAGTAATTTCTCCGCATTGCAAGGTGCAATTCTGAAATTTTTTGCTTTTTCCTGCTCCTCTTAGCATGATAAAGAAGATTCAAAGAGAGTGAGATGCCAGCTCCTTTCATTCAGTCAGTAGCTTCAATCATTTCTGGTATATGAATAACATG
Organism: Phyllobates terribilis; assembly: GCF_046119375.1. NCBI lineage: Eukaryota > Metazoa > Chordata > Amphibia > Anura > Dendrobatidae > Phyllobates > Phyllobates terribilis. The sequence goes on from NW_027363188.1 coordinate 1,426,126, forward strand.
ATGTTTTTCAATGGCAAAAATCAATGAATATTGTAAATGCACAAACAGTAATTTCTCCGCATTGCAAGTTGCAATTCTGAAATTTTTTGCTTTTTCCTGCTCCTCTTAGCATGATAAAGAAGATTCAAAGAGAGTGAGATTCCAGCTCCTTTCATTCAGTCAGTAGCTTCAATCATTTCTGGACTTTTTTCAATGGCAAAAATCAATGAATATTGTAAATGCACAAACAGTAATTTCTCCGCATTGCAAGGTGCAATTCTGAAATTTTTTGCTTTTTCCTGCTCCTCTTAGCATGATAAAGAAGATTCAAAGAGAGTGAGATGCCAGCTCCTTTCATTCAGTCAGTAGCTTCAATCATTTCTGGTATATGAATAACATGATGTTTTTCAATGGCAAAAATCAATGAATATTGTAAATGCACAAACAGTAATTTCTCCGCATTGCAAGGTGCAATTCTGAAATTTTTTGCTTTTTCCTGCTCCTCTTAGCATGATAAAGAAGATTCAAAGAGACTGAGATGCCAGCTCCTTTCATTCAGTCAGTAGCTTCAGTCATTTCTGGACGTTTTTCAATGGCAAAAATCAATGAATATTGTAAATGCACAAACAGTAATTTCTCCGCATTGCAAGGTGCAATTCTGAAATTTTTTGCTTTTTCCTGCTCCTCTTAGCATGATAAAGAAGATTCAAAGAGAGTGAGATGCCAGCTCCTTTCATTCAGTCAGTAGCTTCAAACATTTCTGGTATAAACATTTCTGGACGTTTTTCAATGGCAAAAATCAATGAATATTGTAAATGCACAAACAGTAATATCTCCACATTGCAAGGTGCAATTCTGAAATTTTTTGCTTTTTCCTGCTAATCCTAGCATGATAAAGAAGATTCAAATAGAGTGAGATGCCAGCTCCTTTCATTCAGTCAGTAGCTTCAAACATTTCTGGACGTTTTTCAATGGCAAAATTCAATGAATATTGTAAATGCACAAACAGTAATATCTCCACATTGCAAGGTGCAATTCTGAAATTTTTTGCTTTTTCCTGCTAATCCTAGCATGATAAAGAAGATTCAAAGAGAGTGAGATGCCAGCTCCTTTCATTCAGTCAGTAGCTTCAATCATTTCTGGACGTTTTTCAATGGCAAAAATCAATGAATATTGTAAATGCACAAACAGTAATTTCTCCGCATTGCAAGGTGCAATTCTGAAATTTTTTGCTTTTTCCTGCTCCTCTTAGCATGATAAAGAAGATTCAAAGAGAGTGAGATGCCAGCTTCTTTCATTCAGTCAGTAGCTTCAAACATTTCTGGGATATGAATAACATGATGTTTTTCAATGGCAAAAATTAATGAATATTGTAAATGCACAAACAGTAATTTCTCCGCATTGCAAGGTGCAATTCTGAAATTTTTTGCTTTTTCCTGCTCCTCTTAGCATGATAAAGAAGATTCAAAGAGAGTGAGATGCCAGCTCCTTTCATTCAGTCAGTAGCTTCAATCATTTCTGGACGTTTTTCAATGGCAAAAATCAATGAATATTGTAAATGCACAAACAGTAATTTCTCCGCATTGCAAGGTGCAATTCTGAAATTTTTTGCTTTTTCCTGCTCCTCTTAGCATGATAAAGAAGATTCAAAGAGAGTGAGATGCCAGCTCCTTTCATTCAGTCAGTAGCTTCAATCATTTCTGGACGTTTTTCAATGGCAAAAATCAATGAATATTGTAAATGCACAAACAGTAATTTCTCCGCATTGCAAGGTGCAATTCTGAAATTTTTTGCTTTTTCCTGCTCCTCTTAGCATGATAAAGAAGATTCAAAGAGAGTGAGATGCCAGCTCCTTTCATTCAGTCAGTAGCTTCAATCATTTCTGGTATATGAATAGCATGATGTTTTTCAATGGCAAAAATCAATGAATATTGTAAATGCACAAACAGTAATTTCTCCGCATTGCAAGTTGCAATTCTGAAATTTTTTGCTTTTTCCTGCTCCTCTTAGCATGATAAAGAAGATTCAAAGAGAGTGAGATTCCAGCTCCTTTCATTCAGTCAGTAGCTTCAATCATTTCTGGATGTTTTTCAATGGCAAAAATCAATGAATATTGTAAATGCACAAACAGTAATTTCTCCGCATTGCAAGGTGCAATTCTGAAATTTTTTGCTTTTTCCTGCTCCTCTTAGCATGATAAAGAAGATTCAAAGAGAGTGAGATGCCAGCTCCTTTCATTCAGTCAGTAGCTTCAATCATTTCTGGACGTTTTTCAATGGCAAAAATCAATGAATATTGTAAATGCACAAACAGTAATTTCTCCGCATTGCAAGGTGCAATTCTGAAATTTTTTGCTTTTTCCTGCTCCTCTTAGCATGATAAAGAAGATTCAAAGAGAGTGAGATGCCAGCTCCTTTCATTCAGTCAGTAGCTTCAATCATTTCTGGTATATGAATAACATGATGTTTTTCAATGGCAAAAATCAATGAATATTGTAAATGCACAAACAGTAATTTCTCCGCATTGCAAGTTGCAATTCTGAAATTTTTTGCTTTTTCCTGCTCCTTTTAGCATGATAAAGAAGATTCAAAGAGAGTGAGATTCCAGCTCCTTTCATTCAGTCAGTAGCTTCAATCATTTCTGGACGTTTTTCAATGGCAAAAATCAATGAATATTGTAAATGCACAAACAGTAATTTCTCCGCATTGCAAGGTGCAATTCTGAAATTTTTTGCTTTTTCCTGCTCCTCTTAGCATGATAAAGAAGATTCAAAGAAAGTGAGATGCCAGCTCCTTTCATTCAGTCAGTAGCTTCAATCATTTCTGGACGTTTTTCAATGGCAAAAATCAATGAATATTGTAAATGCACAAACAGTAATTTCTCCGCATTGCAAGATGCAATTCTGAAATTTTTTGCTTTTTCCTGCTCCTCTTAGCATGATAAAGAAGATTCAAAGAGACTGAGATGCCAGCTCCTTTCATTCAGTCAGTAGCTTCAATCATTTCTGGACGTTTTTCAATGGCAAAAATCAATGAATATTGTAAATGCACAAACAGTAATTTCTCCGCATTGCAAGGTGCAATTCTGAAATTTTTTGCTTTTTCCTGCTCCTCTTAGCATGATAAAGAAGATTCAAAGAGAGTGAGATGCCAGCTCCTTTCATTCAGTCAGTAGCTTCAATCATTTCTGGTATATGAATAACATGATGTTTTTCAATGGCAAAAATCAATGAATATTGTAAATGCACAAACAGTAATTTCTCCGCATTGCAAGGTGCAATTCTGAAATTTTTTGCTTTTTCCTGCTCCTCTTAGCATGATAAAGAAGATTCAAAGAGACTGAGATGCCAGCTCCTTTCATTCAGTCAGTAGCTTCAGTCATTTCTGGACGTTTTTCAATGGCAAAAATCAATGAATATTGTAAATGCACAAACAGTAATTTCTCCGCATTGCAAGGTGCAATTCTGAAATTTTTTGCTTTTTCCTGCTCCTCTTAGCATGATAAAGAAGATTCAAAGAGAGTGAGATGCCAGCTCCTTTCATTCAGTCAGTAGCTTCAAACATTTCTGGTATAAACATTTCTGGACGTTTTTCAATGGCAAAAATCAATGAATATTGTAAATGCACAAACAGTAATATCTCCACATTGCAAAGTGCAATTCTGAAATTTTTTGCTTTTTCCTGCTAATCCTAGCATGATAAAGAAGATTCAAATAGAGTGAGATGCCAGCTCCTTTCATTCAGTCAGTAGCTTCAAACATTTCTGGACGTTTTTCAATGGCAAAATTCAATGAATATTGTAAATGCACAAACAGTAATATCTCCACATTGCAAGGTGCAATTCTGAAATTTTTTGCTTTTTCCTGCTAATCCTAGCATGATAAAGAAGATTCAAAGAGAGTGAGATGCCAGCTCCTTTCATTCAGTCAGTAGCTTCAATCATTTCTGGACGTTTTTCAATGGCAAAAATCAATGAATATTGTAAATGCACAAACAGTAATTCCTCCGCATTGCAAGGTGCAATTCTGAAATTTTTTGATTTTTCCTGCTCCTCTTAGCATGATAAAGAAGATTCAAAGAGAGTGAGATGCCAGCTCCTTTCATTCAGTCAGTAGCTTCAATCATTTCTGGACGTTTTTCAATGGCAAAAATCAATGAATATTGTAAATGCACAAACAGTAATTTCTCCGCATTGCAAGGTGCAATTCTGAAATTTTTTGCTTTTTCCTGCTCCTCTTAGCATGATAAAGAAGATTCAAAGAGAGTGAGATGCCGGCTCCTTTCATTCAGTCAGTAGCTTCAATCATTTCTGGACGTTTTTCAATGGCAAAAATCAATGAATATTGTAAATGCACAAACAGTAATTTCTCCGCATTGCAAGGTGCAATTCTGAAATTTTTTGCTTTTTCCTGCTCCTCTTAGCATGATAAAGAAGATTCAAAGAGATTGAGATGCCAGCTCCTTTCATTCAGTCAGTAGCTTCAATCATTTCTGGTATATGAATAACATGATGTTTTTCAATGGCAAAAATCAATGAATATTGTAAATGCACAAACAGTAATTTCTCCGCATTGCAAGTTGCAATTCTGAAATTTTTTGCTTTTTCCTGCTCCTCTTAGCATGATAAAGAAGATTCAAAGAGAGTGAGATGCCAGCTCCTTTCATTCAGTCAGTAGCTTCAATCATTTCTGGACGTTTTTCAATGGCAAAAATCAATGAATATTGTAAATGCACAAACAGTAATTTCTCCGCATTGCAAGGTGCAATTCTGAAATTTTTTGCTTTTTCCTGCTCCTCTTAGCATGATAAAGAAGATTCAAAGAGAGTGAGATGCCAGCTCCTTTCATTCAGTCAGTAGCTTCAATCATTTCTGGACGTTTTTCAATGGCAAAAATCAATGAATATTGTAAATGCACAAACAGTAATTTCTCCGCATTGCAAGGTGCAATTCTGAAATTTTTTGCTTTTTCCTGCTCCTCTTAGCATGATAAAGAAGATTCAAAGAGAGTGAGATGCCAGCTCCTTTCATTCAGTCAGTAGCTTCAATCATTTCTGGTATATGAATAACATGATGTTTTTCAATGGCAAAAATCAATGAATATTGTAAATGCACAAACAGTAATTTCTCCGCATTGCAAGGTGCAATTCTGAAATTTTTTGCTTTTTCCTGCTCCTCTTAGCATGATAAAGAAGATTCAAAGAGAGTGAGAAGCCAGCTCCTTTCATTCAGTCAGTAGCTTCAATCATTTCTGGATGTTTTTCAATGGCAAAAATCAATGAATATTGTAAATGCACAAACAGTAATTTCTCCGCATTGCAAGGTGCAATTCTGAAATTTCTTGCATTTTCCTGCTCCTCTTAGCATGATAAAGAAGATTCAAAGAGAGTGAGATGCCAGCTCCTTTCATTCAGTCAGTAGCTTCAATCATTTCTGGACGTTTTTCAATGGCAAAAATCAATGAATATTGTAAATGCACAAACAGTAATTTCTCCGCATTGCAAGGTGCAATTCTGAAATTTTTTGCTTTTTCCTGCTCCTCTTAGCATGATAAAGAAGATTCAAAGAGATTGAGATGCCAGCTCCTTTCATTCAGTCAGTAGCTTCAATCATTTCTGGTATATGAATAACATGATGTTTTTCAATGGCAAAAATCAATGAATATTGTAAATGCACAAACAGTAATTTCTCCGCATTGCAAGTTGCAATTCTGAAATTTTTTGCTTTTTCCTGCTCCTCTTAGCATGATAAAGAAGATTCAAAGAGAGTGAGATGCCAGCTCCTTTCATTCAGTCAGTAGCTTCAATCATTTCTGGACGTTTTTCAATGGCAAAAATCAATGAATATTGTAAATGCACAAACAGTAATTTCTCCGCATTGCAAGGTGCAATTCTGAAATTTTTTGCTTTTTCCTGCTCCTCTTAGCATGATAAAGAAGATTCAAAGAGAGTGAGATGCCAGCTCCTTTCATTCAGTCAGTAGCTTCAATCATTTCTGGACGTTTTTCAATGGCAAAAATCAATGAATATTGTAAATGCACAAACAGTAATTTCTCCGCATTGCAAGGTGCAATTCTGAAATTTTTTGCTTTTTCCTGCTCCTCTTAGCATGATAAAGAAGATTCAAAGAGAGTGAGATGCCAGCTCCTTTCATTCAGTCAGTAGCTTCAATCATTTCTGGTATATGAATAACATGATGTTTTTCAATGGCAAAAATCAATGAATATTGTAAATGCACAAACAGTAATTTCTCCGCATTGCAAGGTGCAATTCTGAAATTTTTTGCTTTTTCCTGCTCCTCTTAGCATGATAAAGAAGATTCAAAGAGAGTGAGAAGCCAGCTCCTTTCATTCAGTCAGTAGCTTCAATCATTTCTGGATGTTTTTCAATGGCAAAAATCAATGAATATTGTAAATGCACAAACAGTAATTTCTCCGCATTGCAAGGTGCAATTCTGAAATTTCTTGCATTTTCCTGCTCCTCTTAGCATGATAAAGAAGATTCAAAGAGAGTGAGATGCCAGCTCCTTTCATTCAGTCAGTAGCTTCAATCATTTCTGGACGTTTTTCAATGGCAAAAATCAATGAATATTGTAAATGCACAAACAGTAATTTCTCCGCATTGCAAGGTGCAATTCTGAAATTTTTTGCTTTTTCCTGCTCCTCTTAGCATGATAAAGAAGATTCAAAGAGAGTGAGATGCCAGCTCCTTTCATTCAGTCAGTAGCTTCAAACATTTCTGGTATATGAATAACATGATGTTTTTCAATGGCAAAAATCAATGAATATTGTAAATGCACAAACAGTAATTTCTCCGCATTGCAAGGTGCAATTCTGAAATTTTTTGCTTTTTCCTGCTCCTCTTAGCATGATAAAGAAGATTCAAAGAGAGTGAGATGCCAGCTCCTTTCATTCAGTCAGTAGCTTCAATCATTTCTGGACGTTTTTCAATGGCAAAAATCAATGAATATTGTAAATGCACAAACAGTAATTTCTCCGCATTGCAAGGTGCAATTCTGAAATTTTTTGCTTTTTCCTGCTCCTCTTAGCATGATAAAGAAGATTCAAAGAGAGTGAGATGCCAGCTTCTTTCATTCAGTCAGTAGCTTCAAACATTTCTGGGATATGAATAACATGATGTTTTTCAATGGCAAAAATTAATGAATATTGTAAATGCACAAACAGTAATTTCTCCGCATTGCAAGGTGCAATTCTGAAATTTTTTGCTTTTTCCTGCTCCTCTTAGCATGATAAAGAAGATTCAAAGAGAGTGAGATGCCAGCTCCTTTCATTCAGTCAGTAGCTTCAATCATTTCTGGACGTTTTTCAATGGCAAAAATCAATGAATATTGTAAATGCACAAACAGTAATTTCTCCGCATTGCAAGGTGCAATTCTGAAATTTTTTGCTTTTTCCTGCTCCTCTTAGCATGATAAAGAAGATTCAAAGAGAGTGAGATGCCAGCTCCTTTCATTCAGTCAGTAGCTTCAATCATTTCTGGACGTTTTTCAATGGCAAAAATCAATGAATATTGTAAATGCACAAACAGTAATTTCTCCGCATTGCAAGGTGCAATTCTGAAATTTTTTGCTTTTTCCTGCTCCTCTTAGCATGATAAAGAAGATTCAAAGAGAGTGAGATGCCAGCTCCTTTCATTCAGTCAGTAGCTTCAATCATTTCTGGTATATGAATAACATGATGTTTTTCAATGGCAAAAATCAATGAATATTGTAAATGCACAAACAGTAATTTCTCCGCATTGCAAGTTGCAATTCTGAAATTTTTTGCTTTTTCCTGCTCCTCTTAGCATGATAAAGAAGATTCAAAGAGAGTGAGATTCCAGCTCCTTTCATTCAGTCAGTAGCTTCAATCATTTCTGGACGTTTTTCAATGGCAAAAATCAATGAATATTGTAAATGCACAAACAGTAATTTCTCCGCATTGCAAGGTGCAATTCTGAAATTTTTTGCTTTTTCCTGCTCCTCTTAGCATGATAAAGAAGATTCAAAGAGAGTGAGATGCCAGCTCCTTTCATTCAGTCAGTAGCTTCAATCATTTCTGGACGTTTTTCAATGGCAAAAATCAATGAATATTGTAAATGCACAAACAGTAATTTCTCCGCATTGCAAGGTGCAATTCTGAAATTTTTTGCTTTTTCCTGCTCCTCTTAGCATGATAAAGAAGATTAAAAGAGAGTGAGATGCCAGCTCCTTTCATTCAGTCAGTAGCTTCAATCATTTCTGGTATATGAATAACATGATGTTTTTCAATGGCAAAAATCAATGAATATTGTAAATGCACAAACAGTAATTTCTCCGCATTGCAAGGTGCAATTCTGAAATTTTTTGCTTTTTCCTGCTCCTCTTAGCATGATAAAGAAGATTCAAAGAGACTGAGATGCCAGCTCCTTTCATTCAGTCAGTAGCTTCAGTCATTTCTGGACGTTTTTCAATGGCAAAAATCAATGAATATTGTAAATGCACAAACAGTAATTTCTCCGCATTGCAAGGTGCAATTCTGAAATTTTTTGCTTTTTCCTGCTCCTCTTAGCATGATAAAGAAGATTCAAAGAGAGTGAGATGCCAGCTCCTTTCATTCAGTCAGTAGCTTCAAACATTTCTGGTATAAACATTTCTGGACGTTTTTCAATGGCAAAAATCAATGAATATTGTAAATGCACAAACAGTAATATCTCCACATTGCAAGGTGCAATTCTGAAATTTTTTGCTTTTTCCTGCTAATCCTAGCATGATAAAGAAGATTCAAATAGAGTGAGATGCCAGCTCCTTTCATTCAGTCAGTAGCTTCAAACATTTCTGGACGTTTTTCAATGGCAAAATTCAATGAATATTGTAAATGCACAAACAGTAATATCTCCACATTGCAAGGTGCAATTCTGAAATTTTTTGCTTTTTCCTGCTAATCCTAGCATGATAAAGAAGATTCAAAGAGAGTGAGATGCCAGCTCCTTTCATTCAGTCAGTAGCTTCAATCATTTCTGGACGTTTTTCAATGGCAAAAATCAATGAATATTGTAAATGCACAAACAGTAATTTCTCCGCATTGCAAGGTGCAATTCTGAAATTTTTTGCTTTTTCCTGCTCCTCTTAGCATGATAAAGAAGATTCAAAGAGAGTGAGATGCCAGCTCCTTTCATTCAGTCAGTAGCTTCAATCATTTCTGGTATATGAATAACATGATGTTTTTCAATGGCAAAAATCAATGAATATTGTAAATGCACAAACAGTAATTTCTCCGCATTGCAAGGTGCAATTCTGAAATTTTTTGCTTTTTCCTGCTCCTCTTAGCATGATAAAGAAGATTCAAAGAGAGTGAGATGCCAGCTCCTTTCATTCAGTCAGTAGCTTCAATCATTTCTGGACGTTTTTCAATGGCAAAAATCAATGAATATTGTAAATGCACAAACAGTAATTTCTCCGCATTGCAAAATGCAATTCTGAAATTTTTTGCTTTTTCCTGCTCCTCTTAGCATGATAAAGAAGATTCAAAGAGAGTGAGATGCCAGCTCCTTTCATTCAGTCAGTAGATTCAGTCATTTCTGGACGTTTTTCAATGGCAAAAATCAATGAATATTGTAAATGCACAAACAGTAATTTCTCCGCATTGCAAGGTGCAATTCTGAAATTTTTTGCTTTTTCCTGCTCCTCTTAGCATGATAAAGAAGATTCAAAGAGAGTGAGATGCCAGCTCCTTTCATTCAGTCAGTAGCTTCAAACATTTCTGGTATAAACATTTCTGGACGTTTTTCAATGGCAAAAATCAATGAATATTGTAAATGCACAAACAGTAATATCTCCACATTGCAAGGTGCAATGCTGAAATTTTTTGCTTTTTCCTGCTAATCCTAGCATGATAAAGAAGATTCAAATAGAGTGAGATGCCAGCTCCTTTCATTCAGTCAGTAGCTTCAAACATTTCTGGACGTTTTTCAATGGCAAAAATCAATGAATATTGTAAATGCACAAACAGTAATATCTCCACATTGCAAGGTGCAATTCTGAAATTTTTTGATTTTTCCTGCTAATCCTAGCATGATAAAGAAGATTCAAAGAGAGTGAGATGTCAGCTCCTTTCATTCAGTCAGTAGCTTCAAACATTTCTGGTATATGAATAACATGATGTTTTTCAATGGCAAAAATCAATGAATATTGTAAATGCACAAACAGTAATATCTCCACATTGCAAGGTGCAATTCTGAAATTTTTTGCTTTTTCCTGCTAATCCTAGCATGATAAAGAAGATTCAAAGAGAGTGAGATGCCAGCTCCTTTCATTCAGTCAGTAGCTTCAAACATTTCTGGACGTTTTTCAATGGCAAAAATCAATGAATATTGTAAATGCACAAACAGTAATATCTCCACATTGCAAGGTGCAATTCTGAAATTTTTTGCTTTTTCCTGCTACTCCTAGCATGATAAAGAAGATTCAAAGAGAGTGAGATGCCAGCTCCTTTCATTCAGTCAGTAGCTTCAATCATTTCTGGACGTTTTTCAATGGCAAAAATCAATGAATATTGTAAATGCACAAACAGTAATTTCTCCGCATTGCAAGGTGCAATTCTGAAATTTTTTGCTTTTTCCTGCTCCTCTTAGCATGATAAAGAAGATTCAAAGAGAGTGAGATGCCAGCTCCTTTCATTCAGTCAGTAGCTTCAGTCATTTCTGGACGTTTTTCAATGGCAAAAATCAATGAATATTGTAAATGCACAAACAGTAATTTCTCCGCATTGCAAGGTGCAATTCTGAAATTTTTTGCTTTTTCCTGCTCCTCTTAGCATGATAAAGAAGATTCAAAGAGAGTGAGATGCCAGCTCCTTTCATTCAGTCAGTAGCTTCAAACATTTCTGGTATAAACATTTCTGGACGTTTTTCAATGGCAAAAATCAATGAATATTCTAAATGCACAAACAGTAATATCTCCACATTGCAAGGTGCAATTCTGAAATTTTTTGCTTTTTCCTGCTAATCCTAGCATGATAAAGAAGATTCAAATAGAGTGAGATGCCAGCTCCTTTCATTCAGTCAGTAGCTTCAAACATTTCTGGACGTTTTTCAATGGCAAAATTCAATGAATATTGTAAATGCACAAACAGTAATATCTCCACATTGCAAGGTGCAATTCTGAAATTTTTTGCTTTTTCCTGCTAATCCTAGCATGATAAAGAAGATTCAAAGAGAGTGAGATGCCAGCTCCTTTCATTCAGTCAGTAGCTTCAATCATTTCTGGATGTTTTTCAATGGCAAAAATCAATGAATATTGTAAATGCACCAACAGTAATTTCTCCGCATTGCAAGGTGCAATTCTGAAATTTTTTGCTTTTTCCTGCTCCTCTTAGCATGATAAAGAAGATTCAAAGAGAGGGAGATGCCAGCTCCTTTCATTCAGTCAGTAGCTTCAATCATTTCTGGTATATGAATAACATGATGTTTTTCAATGGCAAAAATCAATGAATATTGTAAATGCACAAACAGTAATTTCTCCGCATTGCAAGGTGCAATTCTGAAATTTTTTGCTTTTTCCTGCTCCTCTTAGCATGATAAAGAAGATTCAAAGAGAGTGAGATGCCAGCTCCTTTCATTCAGTCAGTAGCTTCAATCATTTCTGGACGTTTTTCAATGGCAAAAATCAATGAATATTGTAAATGCACAAACAGTAATTTCTCCGCATTGCAAGATGCAATTCTGAAATTTTTTGCTTTTTCCTGCTCCTCTTAGCATGATAAAGAAGATTCAAAGAGAGTGAGATGCCAGCTCCTTTCATTCAGTCAGTAGCTTCAGTCATTTCTGGACGTTTTTCAATGGCAAAAATCAATGAATATTGTAAATGCACAAACAGTAATTTCTCCGCATTGCAAGGTGCAATTCTGAAATTTTTTGCTTTTTCCTGCTCCTCTTAGCATGATAAAGAAGATTCAAAGAGAATGAGATGCCAGCTCCTTTCATTCAGTCAGTAGCCTCAAACATTTCTGGTATAAACATTTCTTGACGTTTTTCATTGGCAAAAATCAATGAATATTGTAAATGCACAAACAGTAATATCTCCACATTGCAAGGTGCAATGCTGAAATTTTTTGCTTTTTCCTGCTAATCCTAGCATGATAAAGAAGATTCAAATAGAGTGAGATGCCAGCTCCTTTCATTCAGTCAGTAGCTTCAAACATTTCTGGACGTTTTTCAATGGCAAAAATCAATGAATATTGTAAATGCACAAACAGTAATATCTCCACATTGCAAGGTGCAATTCTGAAATTTTTTGCTTTTTCCTGCTAATCCTAGCATGATAAAGAAGATTCAAAGAGAATGAGATGTCAGCTCCTTTCATTCAGTCAGTAGCTTCAAACATTTCTGGTATATGAATAACATGATGTTTTTCAATGGCAAAAATCAATGAATATTGTAAATGCACAAACAGTAATATCTCCACATTGCAAGGTGCAATTCTGAAATTTTTTGCTTTTTCCTGCTAATCCTAGCATGATAAAGAAGATTCAAAGAGAGTGAGATGCCAGCTCCTTTCATTCAGTCAGTAGCTTCAAACATTTCTGGACGTTTTTCAATGGCAAAAATCAATGAATATTGTAAATGCACAAACAGTAATATCTCCACATTGCAAGGTGCAATTCTGAAATTTTTTGCTTTTTCCTGCTACTCCTAGCATGATAAAGAAGATTCAAAGAGAGTGAGATGCCAGCTCCTTTCATTCAGTCAGTAGCTTCAAACATTTCTGGACGTTTTTCAATGGCAAAAATCAATGAATATTGTAAATGCACAAACAGTAATATCTCCACATTGCAAGGTGCAATTCTGAAATTTTTTGCTTTTTCCTGCTAATCCTAGCATGATAAAGAAGATTCAAAGAGAGTGAGATGCCAGCTCCTTTCATTCAGTCAGTAGCTTCAAACATTTCTGGACGTTTTTCAATGGCAAAAATCAATGAATATTGTAAATGCACAAACAGTAATTTCTCCGCATTGCAAGGTGCAATTCTGAAATTTTTTGCTTTTTCCTGCTCCTCTTAGCATGATAAAGAAGATTCAAAGAGAGTGAGATGCCAGCTCCTTTCATTCAGTCAGTAGCTTCAATCATTTCTGGACGTTTTTCAATGGCAAAAATCAATGAATATTGTAAATGCACAAACAGTAATTTCTCCGCATTGCAAGGTGCAATTCTGAAATTTTTTGCTTTTTCCTGCTCCTCTTAGCATGATAAAGAAGATTCAAAGAGAGTGAGATGCCAGCTCCTTTCATTCAGTCAGTAGCTTCAATCATTTCTGGTATATGAATAACATGATGTTTTTCAATGGCAAAAATCAATGAATATTGTAAATGCACAAACAGTAATTTCTCCGCATTGCAAGTTGCAATTCTGAAATTTTTTGCTTTTTCCTGCTCCTCTTAGCATGATAAAGAAGATTCAAAGAGAGTGAGATGCCAGCTCCTTTCATTCAGTCAGTAGCTTCAATCATTTCTGGACGTTTTTCAATGGCAAAAATCAATGAATATTGTAAATGCACAAACAGTAATTTCTCCGCATTGCAAGGTGCAATTCTGAAATTTTTTGCTTTTTCCTGCTCCTCTTAGCATGATAAAGAAGATTCAAAGAGAGTGAGATGCTAGCTCCTTTCATTCAGTCAGTAGCTTCAATCATTTCTGGACGTTTTTCAATGGCAAAAATCAATGAATATTGTAAATGCACAAACAGTAATTTCTCCGCATTGCAAGGTGCAATTCTGAAATTTTTTGCTTTTTCCTGCTCCTCTTAGCATGATAAAGAAGATTCAAAGAGAGTGAGATGCCAGCTCCTTTCATTCAGTCAGTAGGTTCAATCATTTCTGGACGTTTTTCAATGGCAAAAATCAATGAATATTGTAAATGCACAAACAGTAATTTCTCCGCATTGCAAGGTGCAATTCTGAAATTTTTTGCTTTTTCCTGCTCCTCTTAGCATGATAAAGAAGATTCAAAGAGAGTGAGATGCCAGCTCCTTTCATTCAGTCAGTAGCTTCAATCATTTCTGGTATATGAATAACATGATGTTTTTCAATGGCAAAAATCAATGAATATTGTAAATGCACAAACAGTAATTTCTCCGCATTACAAGGTGCAATTCTGAAATTTTTTGCTTTTTCCTGCTCCTCTTAGCATGATAAAGAAGATTCAAAGAGAGTGAGATGCCAGCTCCTTTCATTCAGTCAGTAGCTTCAATCATTTCTGGATGTTTTTCAATGGCAAAAATCAATGAATATTGTAAATGCACAAACAGTAATTTCTCCGCATTGCAAGGTGCAATTCTGAAATGTTTTGCTTTTTCCTGCTCCTCTTAGCATGATAAAGAAGATTCAAAGAGAGTGAGATGCCAGCTCCTTTCATTCAGTCAGTAGCTTCAGTCATTTCTGTACGTTTTTCAATGGCAAAAATCAATGAATATTGTAAATGCACAAACAGTAATTTCTCCGCATTGCAAGGTGCAATTCTGAAATTTTTTGCTTTTTCCTGCTCCTCTTAGCATGATAAAGAAGATTCAAAGAGAGTGAGATGCCAGCTCCTTTCATTCAGTCAGTAGCTTCAAACATTTCTGGTATAAACATTTCTGGACGTTTTTCAATGGCAAAAATCAATGAATATTGTAAATGCACAAACAGTAATATCTCCACATTGCAAGGTGCAATTCTGAAATTTTTTGCTTTTTCCTGCTAATCCTAGCATGATAAAGAAGATTCAAATAGAGTGAGATGCCAGCTCCTTTCATTCAGTCAGTAGCTTCAAACATTTCTGGACGTTTTTCAATGGCAAAATTCAATGAATATTGTAAATGCACAAACAGTAATATCTCCACATTGCAAGGTGCAATTCTGAAATTTTTTGCTTTTTCCTGCTAATCCTAGCATGATAAAGAAGATTTAAAGAGAGTGAGATGCCAGCTCCTTTCATTCAGTCAGTAGCTTCAATCATTTCTGGACGTTTTTCAATGGCAAAAATCAATGAATATTGTAAATGCACAAACAGTAATTTCTCCGCATTGCAAGGTGCAATTCTGAAATTTTTTGCTTTTTCCTGCTCCTCTTAGCATGATAAAGAAGATTCAAAGAGAGTGAGATGCCAGCTCCTTTCATTCAGTCAGTAGCTTCAATCATTTCTGGACGTTTTTCAATGGCAAAAATCAATGAATATTGTAAATGCACAAACAGTAATTTCTCCGCATTGCAAGGTGCAATTCTGAAATTTTTTGCTTTTTCCTGCTCCTCTTAGCATGATAAAGAAGATTCAAAGAGAGTGAGATGCCAGCTCCTTTCATTCAGTCAGTAGCTTCAATCATTTCTGGTATATGAATAACATGATGTTTTTCAATGGCAAAAATCAATGAATATTGTAAATGCACAAAGAGTAATTTCTCCGCATTGCAAGGTGCAATTCTGAAATTTTTTGCTTTTTCCTGCTCCTCTTAGCATGATAAAGAAGATTCAAAGAGAGTGAGATGCCAGCTCCTTTCATTCAGTGAGTAGCTTCAATCATTTCTGGACGTTTTTCAATGGCAAAAATCAATGAATATTGTAAATGCACAAACAGTAATTTCTCCGCATTGCAAGGTGCAATTCTGAAATTTTTTGCTTTTTCCTGCTCCTCTTAGCATGATAAAGAAGATTCAAAGAGAGTGAGATGCCAGCTCCTTTCATTCAGTCAGTAGCTTCAGTCATTTCTGGACGTTTTTCAATGGCAAAAATCAATGAATATTGTAAATGCACAAACAGTAATTTCTCCGCATTGCAAGGTGCAATTCTGAAATTTTTTGCTTTTTCCTGCTCCTCTTAGCATGATAAAGAAGATTCAAAGAGAGTGAGATGCCAGCTCCTTTCATTCAGTCAGTAGCTTCAATCATTTCTGGTATATGAATAACATGATGTTTTTCAATGGCAAAAATCAATGAATATTGTAAATGCACAAACAGTAATTTCTCCGCATTGCAAGTTGCAATTCTGAAATTTTTTGCTTTTTCCTGCTCCTCTTAGCATGATAAAGAAGATTCAAAGAGAGTGAGATGCCAGCTCCTTTCATTCAGTCAGTAGCTTCAAACATTTCTGGTATAAACATTTCTGGACGTTTTTCAATGGCAAAAATCAATGAATATTGTAAATGCACAAACAGTAATATCTCCACATTGCAAGGTGCAATTCTGAAATTTTTTGCTTTTTCCTGCTAATCCTAGCATGATAAAGAAGATTCAAATAGAGTGAGATGCCAGCTCCTTTCATTCAGTCAGTAGCTTCAAACATTTCTGGACGTTTTTCAATGGCAAAATTCAATGAATATTGTAAATGCACAAACAGTAATATCTCCACATTGCAAGGTGCAATTCTGAAATTTTTTGCTTTTTCCTGCTAATCCTAGCATGATAAAGAAGATTCAAAGAGAGTGAGATGCCAGCTCCTTTCATTCAGTCAGTAGCTTCAATCATTTCTGGACGTTTTTCAATGGCAAAAATCAATGAATATTGTAAATGCACAAACAGTAATTTCTCCGCATTGCAAGGTGCAATTCTGAAATTTTTTGCTTTTTCCTGCTCCTCTTAGCATGATAAAGAAGATTCAAAGAGAGTGAGATGCCAGCTCCTTTCATTCAGTCAGTAGCTTCAATCATTTCTGGACGTTTTTCAATGGCAAAAATCAATGAATATTGTAAATGCACAAACAGTAATTTCTCCGCATTGCAAGGTGCAATTCTGAAATTTTTTGCTTTTTCCTGCTCCTCTTAGCATGATAAAGAAGATTCAAAGAGAGTGAGATGCCAGCTCCTTTCATTCAGTCAGTAGCTTCAATCATTTCTGGTATATGAATAACATGATGTTTTTCAATGGCAAAAATCAATGAATATTGTAAATGCACAAAGAGTAATTTCTCCGCATTGCAAGGTGCAATTCTGAAATTTTTTGCTTTTTCCTGCTCCTCTTAGCATGATAAAGAAGATTCAAAGAGAGTGAGATGCCAGCTCCTTTCATTCAGTGAGTAGCTTCAATCATTTCTGGACGTTTTTCAATGGCAAAAATCAATGAATATTGTAAATGCACAAACAGTAATTTCTCCGCATTGCAAGGTGCAATTCTGAAATTTTTTGCTTTTTCCTGCTCCTCTTAGCATGATAAAGAAGATTCAAAGAGAGTGAGATGCCAGCTCCTTTCATTCAGTCAGTAGCTTCAGTCATTTCTGGACGTTTTTCAATGGCAAAAATCAATGAATATTGTAAATGCACAAACAGTAATTTCTCCGCATTGCAAGGTGCAATTCTGAAATTTTTTGCTTTTTCCTGCTCCTCTTAGCATGATAAAGAAGATTCAAAGAGAGTGAGATGCCAGCTCCTTTCATTCAGTCAGTAGCTTCAAACATTTCTGGTATAAACATTTCTGGACGTTTTTCAATGGCAAAAATCAATGAATATTGTAAATGCACAAACAGTAATATCTCCACATTGCAAGGTGCAATTCTGAAATTTTTTGCTTTTTCCTGCTAATCCTAGCATGATAATGAAGATTCAAATAGAGTGAGATGCCAGCTCCTTTCATTCAGTCAGTAGCTTCAAACATTTCTGGACGTTTTTCAATGGCAAAAATCAATGAATATTGTAAATGCACAAACAGTAATATCTCCACATTGCAAGGTGCAATTCTGAAATTTTTTGCTTTTTCCTGCTAATCCTAGCATGATAAAGAAGATTCAAAGAGAGTGAGATGCCAGCTCCTTTCATTCAGTCAGTAGCTTCAAACATTTCTGGTATATGAATAACATGATGTTTTTCAATGGCAAAAATCAATGAATATTGTAAATGCACAAACAGTAATATCTCCACATTGCAAGGTGCAATTCTGAAATTTTTTGCTTTTTCCTGCTAATCCTAGCATGATAAAGAAGATTCAGAGTGAGATGCCAGCTCCTTTCATTCAGTCAGTAGCTTCAAACATTTCTGGACGTTTTTCAATGGCAAAAATCAATGAATATTGTAAATGCACAAACAGTAATATCTCCACATTGCAAGGTGCAATTCTGAAATTTTTTGCTTTTTCCTGCTACTGCTAGCATGATAAAGAAGATTCAAAGAGAGTGAGATGCCAGCTCCTTTCATTCAGTCAGTAGCTTCAAACATTTCTGGACGTTTTTCAATGGCAAAAATCAATGAATATTGTAAATGCACAAACAGTAATATCTCCACATTGCAAGGTGCAATTCTGAAATTTTTTGCTTTTTCCTGCTAATCCTAGCATGATAAAGAAGATTCAAAGAGAGTGAGATGCCAGCTCCTTTCATTCAGTCAGTAGCTTCAAACATTTCTGGACGTTTTTCAATGGCAAAAATCAATGAATATTGTAAATGCACAAACAGTAATTTCTCCGCATTGCAAGGTGCAATTCTGAAATTTTTTGCTTTTTCCTGCTCCTCTTAGCATGATAAAGATTCAAAGAGAGTGAGATGCCAGCTCCTTTCATTCAGTCAGTAGCTTCAATCATTTCTGGACGTTTTTCAATGGCAAAAATCAATGAATATTGTAAATGCACAAGCAGTAATTTCTCCGCATTGCAAGGTGCAATTCTGAAATTTTTTGCTTTTTCCTGCTCCTCTTAGCATGATAAAGAAGATTCAAAGAGAGTGAGATGCCAGCTCCTTTCATTCAGTCAGTAGCTTCAATCATTTCTGGACGTTTTTCAATGGCAAAAATCAATGAATATTGTAAATGCACAAACAGTAATTTCTCCGCATTGCAAGGTGCAATTCTGAAATTTTTTGCTTTTTCCTGCTCCTCTTAGCATGAAAAAGAGGATTCAAAGAGAATGAGATGCCCGCTCCTTTCATTCAGTCAGTAGCTTCAATCATTTCTGGTATATGAATAACATGATGTTTTTCAATGGCAAAAATCAATGAATATTGTAAATGCACAAACAGTAATTTCTCCGCATTGCAAGGTGCAATTCTGAATTTCTTTGCTTTTTCCTGCTCCTCTTAGCATGATAAAGAAGATTCAAAGAGAGTGAGATGCCAGCTCCTTTCATTCAGTCAGTAGCTTCAATCATTTCTGGACGTTTTTCAATGGCAAAAATCAATGAATATTGCAAATGCACAAACAGTAATTTCTCCGCATTGCAAGGTGCAATTCTGAAATTTTTTGCTTTTTCCTGCTCCTCTTAGCATGATAAAGAAGATTCAAAGAGAGTGAGATGCCAGCTCCTTTCATTCAGTCAGTAGCTTCAATCTTTTCTGGACGTTTTTCAATGGCAAAAATCAATGAATATTGTAAATGCACAAACAGTAATTTCTCCGCATTGTAAGGTGGAATTCTGAAATTTTTTGCTTTTTCCTGCTCCTCTTAGCATGATAAAGAAGATTCAAAGATAGTGAGATGCCAGCTTCTTTCATTCAGTCAGTAGCTTCAAACATTTCTGGTATATGAATAACATGATGTTTTTCAATGGCAAAAATCAATGAATATTGTAAATGCACAAAGAGCAATTTCTCCGCATTGCAAGGTGCAATTCTGAAATTTTTTGCTTTTTCCTGCTCCTCTTAGCATGATAAAGAAGACTCAAAGAGAGTTACATGCCAGCTCCTTTCATTCAGTCAGTAGCTTCAATCATTTCTGGACGTTTTTCAATGGCAAAAATCAATGAATATTGTAAATGCACAAACAGTAATTTCTCCGCATTGCAAGGTGCAATTCTGAAATTTTTTGCTTTTTCCTGCTCCTCTTAGCATGATAAAGAAGATTCAAAGAGAGTGAGATTCCAGCTCCTTTCATTCAGTCAGTAGCTTCAATCATTTCTGGACGTTTTTCAATGGCAAAAATCAATGAATATTGTAAATGCACAAACAGTAATTTCTCCGCATTGCAAGGTGCAATTCTGAAATTTTTTGCTTTTTCCTGCTCCTCTTAGCATGATAAAAAAGATTCAAAGAGAGTGAGATGCCAGCTCCTTTCATTCAGTCAGTAGCTTCAATCATTTCTGGTATATGAATAACATGTTTTTCAATGGCAAAAATCAATGAATATTGTAAATGCACAAACAGTAATTTCTCCGCATTGCAAGGTGCAATTCTGAAATTTTTTGCTTTTTCCTGCTCCTCTTAGCATGGTAAAGAAGATTCATAGAGAGTGAGATGCCAGCTCCTTTCATTCAGTCAGTAGCTTCAATCATTTCTGGACGTTTTTCAATGGCAAAAATCAATGAATATTGTAAATGCAGAAACAGTAATTTCTCCGCATTGCAAGGTGCAATTCTGAAATTTTTTGCTTTTTCCTGCTCCTCTTAGCATGATAAAGAAGATTCAAAGAGAGTGAGATGTCAGCTCCTTTCATTCAGTCAGTAGCTTCAATCATTTATGGACGTTTTTCAATGGCAAAAATCAATGAATATTGTAAATGCACAAACAGTAATTTCTCCGCATTGCAAGGTGCAATTCTGAAATTTTTTGCTTTTTCTTGCTACTGCTAGCATGATAAAGAAGAATCAAAGAGAGTGAGATGCCAGCTCCTTTCATTCAGTCAGTAGCTTCAAACATTTCTGGACGTTTTTCAATGGCAAAAATCAATGAATATTGTAAATGCACAAACAGTAATATCTCCACATTGCAAGGTGCAATTCTGAAATTTTTTGCTTTTTCCTGCTAATCCTAGCATGATAAAGAAGATTCAAAGAGAGTGAGATGCCAGCTCCTTTCATTCAGTCAGTAGCTTCAAACATTTCTGGACGTTTTTCAATGGCAAAAATCAATGAATATTGTAAATGCACAAACAGTAATTTCTCCGCATTGCAAGGTGCAATTCTGAAATTTTTTGCTTTTTCCTGCTCCTCTTAGCATGATAAAGATTCAAAGAGAGTGAGATGCCAGCTCCTTTCATTCAGTCAGTAGCTTCAATCATTTCTGGACGTTTTTCAATGGCAAAAATCAATGAATATTGTAAATGCACAAGCAGTAATTTCTCCGCATTGCAAGGTGCAATTCTGAAATTTTTTGCTTTTTCCTGCTCCTCTTAGCATGATAAAGAAGATTCAAAGAGAGTGAGATGCCAGCTCCTTTCATTCAGTCAGTAGCTTCAATCATTTCTGGACGTTTTTCAATGGCAAAAATCAATGAATATTGTAAATGCACAAACAGTAATTTCTCCGCATTGCAAGGTGCAATTCTGAAATTTTTTGCTTTTTCCTGCTCCTCTTAGCATGAAAAAGAGGATTCAAAGAGAATGAGATGCCCGCTCCTTTCATTCAGTCAGTAGCTTCAATCATTTCTGGTATATGAATAACATGATGTTTTTCAATGGCAAAAATCAATGAATATTGTAAATGCACAAACAGTAATTTCTCCGCATTGCAAGGTGCAATTCTGAATTTCTTTGCTTTTTCCTGCTCCTCTTAGCATGATAAAGAAGATTCAAAGAGAGTGAGATGCCAGCTCCTTTCATTCAGTCAGTAGCTTCAATCATTTCTGGACGTTTTTCAATGGCAAAAATCAATGAATATTGCAAATGCACAAACAGTAATTTCTCCGCATTGCAAGGTGCAATTCTGAAATTTTTTGCTTTTTCCTGCTCCTCTTAGCATGATAAAGAAGATTCAAAGAGAGTGAGATGCCAGCTCCTTTCATTCAGTCAGTAGCTTCAATCTTTTCTGGACGTTTTTCAATGGCAAAAATCAATGAATATTGTAAATGCACAAACAGTAATTTCTCCGCATTGTAAGGTGGAATTCTGAAATTTTTTGCTTTTTCCTGCTCCTCTTAGCATGATAAAGAAGATTCAAAGATAGTGAGATGCCAGCTTCTTTCATTCAGTCAGTAGCTTCAAACATTTCTGGTATATGAATAACATGATGTTTTTCAATGGCAAAAATCAATGAATATTGTAAATGCACAAAGAGTAATTTCTCCGCATTGCAAGGTGCAATTCTGAAATTTTTTGCTTTTTCCTGCTCCTCTTAGCATGATAAAGAAGACTCAAAGAGAGTTACATGCCAGCTCCTTTCATTCAGTCAGTAGCTTCAATCATTTCTGGACGTTTTTCAATGGCAAAAATCAATGAATATTGTAAATGCACAAACAGTAATTTCTCCGCATTGCAAGGTGCAATTCTGAAATTTTTTGCTTTTTCCTGCTCCTCTTAGCATGATAAAGAAGATTCAAAGAGAGTGAGATTCCAGCTCCTTTCATTCAGTCAGTAGCTTCAATCATTTCTGGACGTTTTTCAATGGCAAAAATCAATGAATATTGTAAATGCACAAACAGTAATTTCTCCGCATTGCAAGGTGCAATTCTGAAATTTTTTGCTTTTTCCTGCTCCTCTTAGCATGATAAAAAAGATTCAAATAGAGTGAGATGCCAGCTCCTTTCATTCAGTCAGTAGCTTCAATCATTTCTGGTATATGAATAACATGTTTTTCAATGGCAAAAATCAATGAATATTGTAAATGCACAAACAGTAATTTCTCCGCATTGCAAGGTGCAATTCTGAAATTTTTTGCTTTTTCCTGCTCCTCTTAGCATGGTAAAGAAGATTCATAGAGAGTGAGATGCCAGCTCCTTTCATTCAGTCAGTAGCTTCAATCATTTCTGGACGTTTTTCAATGGCAAAAATCAATGAATATTGTAAATGCACAAACAGTAATTTCTCCGCATTGCAAGGTGCAATTCTGAAATTTTTTGCTTTTTCCTGCTCCTCTTAGCATGATAAAGAAGATTCAAAGAGAGTGAGATGTCAGCTCCTTTCATTCAGTCAGTAGCTTCAATCATTTATGGACGTTTTTCAATGGCAAAAATCAATGAATATTGTAAATGCACAAACAGTAATTTCTCCGCATTGCAAGGTGCAATTCTGAAATTTTTTGCTTTTTCTTGCTACTCTTAGCATGATAAAGAAGATTCAAAGAGAGTGAGATGCCAACTCCTTTCATTCAGTCAGTAGCTTCAAACATTTCTGGTATATGAATAACATGATGTTTTTCCATGGCAAAAATCAATGAATATTGTAAATGCACAAACAGTAATTTCTCCGCATTGCAAGGTGCAATTCTGAAATTTTTTGCTTTTTCCTGCTCCTCTTAGCATGATAAAGAAGATTCAAAGAGAGTGAGATGCCAGCTCCTTTCATTCAGTCAGTAGCTTCAATCTTTTCTGGACGTTTTTCAATGGCAAAAATCAATGAATATTGTAAATGCACAAACAGTAATTTCTCCGCATTGTAAGGTGGAATTCTGAAATTTTTTGCTTTTTCCTGCTCCTCTTAGCATGATAATGAAGATTCAAAGATAGTGAGATGGCAGCTTCTTTCATTCAGTCAGTAGCTTCAAACATTTCTGGTATATGAATAACATGATGTTTTTCAATGGCAAAAATCAATGAATATTGTAAATGCACAAAGAGTAATTTCTCCGCATTGCAAGGTGCAATTCTGAAATTTTTTGCTTTTTCCTGCTCCTCTTAGCATGATAAAGAAGACTCAAAGAGAGTTACATGCCAGCTCCTTTCATTCAGTCAGTAGCTTCAATCATTTCTGGACGTTTTTCAATGGCAAAAATCAATGAATATTGTAAATGCACAAACAGTAATTTCTCCGCATTGCAAGGTGCAATTCTGAAATTTTTTGCTTTTTCCTGCTCCTCTTAGCATGATAAAGAAGATTCAAAGAGAGTGAGATGCCAGCTCCTTTCATTCAGTCAGTAGCTTCAATCATTTCTGGACATTTTTCAATGGCAAAAATCAATGAATATTGTAAATGCACAAACAGTAATTTCTCCGCATTGCAAGGTGCAATTCTGAAATTTTTTGCTTTTTCCTGCTCCTCTTAGCATGATAAAGTAGATTCAAAGAGAGTGAGATGCCAGCTCCTTTCATTCAGTCAGTAGCTTCAATCATTTCTGGTATATGAATAACATGATGTTTTTCAATGGCAAAAATCAATGAATATTGTAAATGCACAAACAGTAATTTCTCCGCATTGCAAGGTGCAATTCTGAAATTTTTTGCTTTTTCCTGCTCCTCTTAGCATGGTAAAGAAGATTCAAAGAGAGTGAGATGCCAGCTCCTTTCATTCAGTCAGTAGCTTCAATCATTTCTGGACGTTTTTCAATGGCAAAAATCAATGAATATTGTAAATGCACAAACAGTAATTTCTCCGCATTGCAAGGTGCAATTCTGAAATTTTTTGCTTTTTCCTGCTTCTCTTAGCATGATAAAGAAGATTCAAAGAGAGTGAGATGCCAGCTCCTTTCATTCAGTCAGTAGTTTCAATCATTTCTGGACGTTTTTCAATGGCAAAAATCAATGAATATTGTAAATGCACAAACAGTAATTTCTCCGCATTGCAAGGTGCAAATCTGAATTTTTTTGCTTTTTACTGCTCCTCTTGACATGATAAAGAAGATTCAAAGAGAGTGAGATGCCAGCTCCTTTCATTCAGTCAGTAACTTCAAACATTTCTGGTATAAACATTTCTGGACGTTTTTCAATGGCAAAAATCAATGAATATTGTAAATGCACAAACAGTAATATCTCCACATTGCAAGGTGCAATTCTGAAATTTTTTGCTTTTTCCTGCTAATCCTAGCATGATAAAGAATATTCAAATAGAGTGAGATGCCAGCTCCTTTCATTCAGTCAGTAGCTTCAAACATTTCTGGACGTTTTTCAATGGCAAAAATCAATGAATATTGTAAATGCACAAACAGTAATATCTCCACATTGCAAGGTGCAATTCTGAAATTTTTTGCTTTTTCCTGCTAATCCTAGCATGATAAAGAAGATTCAAAGAGAGTGAGATGCCAGGTCCTTTCATTCAGTCAGTAGCCTCAAACATTTCTGGTATATGAATAACATGATGTTTTTCAATGGCAAAAATCAATGAATATTGTAAATGCACAAACAGTAATATCTCCACATTGCAAGGTGCAATTCTGAAATTTTTTGCTTTTTCCTGCTAATCCTAGCATGATAAAGAAGATTCAAAGAGAGTGAGATGCCAGCTCCTTTCATTCAGTCAGTAGCTTCAAACATTTCTGGACGTTTTTCAATGGCAAAAATCAATGAATATTGTAAATGCACAAACAGTAATATCTCCACATTGCAAGGTGCAATTCTGAAATTTTTTGCTTTTTCCTGCTACTCCTAGCATGATAAAGAAGATTCAAAGAGAGTGAGATGCCAGCTCCTTTCATTCAGTCAGTAGCTTCAAACATTTCTGTACGTTTTTCAATGGCAAAAATCAATGAATATTGTAAATGCACAAACAGTAATATCTCCACATTGCAAGGTGCAATTCTGAAATTTTTTGCTTTTTCCTGCTAATAATAGCATGATAAAGAAGATTCAAAGAGAGTGAGATGCCAGCTCCTTTCATTCAGTCAGTAGCTTCAAACATTTCTGGACGTTTTTCAATGGCAAAAATCAATGAATATTGTAAATGAACAAACAGTAATATCTCCACATTGCAAGGTGCAATTCTGAAATTTTTTGCTTTTTCCTGCTAATCCTATCATGATAAAGAAGATTCAAAGAGAGTGAGATGCCAGCTCCTTTCATTCAGTCAGTAGCTTCAATCATTTCTGGTATATGAATAACATGATGTTTTTCAATGGCAAAAATCAATGAATATTGTAAATGCACAAACAGTAATTTCTCCGCATTGCAAGGTGCAATTCTGAAATTTTTTGCTTTTTCCTGCTCCTCTTAGCATGATAAAGAAGATTCAAAGAGAGTGAGATGCCAGCTCCTTTCATTCAGTCAGTAGCTTCAATCATTTCTGGACGTTTTTCAATGGCAAAAATCAATGAATATTGTAAATGCACAAACAGTAATTTCTCCGCATTGCAAGGTGCAATTCTGAAATTTTTTGCTTTTTCCTGCTCCTCTTAGCATGATAAAGAAGATTCAAAGAGAGTGAGATGCCAGCTCCTTTCATTCAGTCAGTAGCTTCAATCATTTCTGGTATATGAATAACATGATGTTTTTCAATGGCAAAAATCAATGAATATTGTAAATGCACAAACAGTAATTTCTCCGCATTGCAAGGTGCAATTCTGAAATTTTTTGCTTTTTCCTGCTCCTCTTAGCATGGTAAAGAAGATTCAAAGAGAGTGAGATGCCAGCTCCTTTCATTCAGTCAGTAGCTTCAATCATTTCTGGACGTTTTTCAATGGCAAAAATCAATGAATATTGTAAATGCACAAACAGTAATTTCTCCGCATTGCAAGGTGCAATTCTGAAATTTTTTGCTTTTTCCTGCTCCTCTTAGCATGATAAAGAAGATTCAAAGAGAGTGAGATGCCAGCTCCTTTCATTCAGTCAGTAGTTTCAATCATTTCTGGACGTTTTTCAATGGCAAAAATCAATGAATATTGTAAATGCACAAACAGTAATTTCTCCGCATTGCAAGGTGCAATTCTGAATTTTTTTGCTTTTTACTGCTCCTCTTGACATGATAAAGAAGATTCAAAGAGAGTGAGATGCCAGCTCCTTTCATTCAGTCAGTAACTTCAAACATTTCTGGTATAAACATTTCTGGACGTTTTTCAATGGCAAAAATCAATGAATATTGTAAATGCACAAACAGTAATATCTCCACATTGCAAGGTGCAATTCTGAAATTTTTTGCTTTTTCCTGCTAATCCTAGCATGATAAAGAATATTCAAATAGAGTGAGATGCCAGCTCCTTTCATTCAGTCAGTAGCTTCAAACATTTCCGGACGTTTTTCAATGGCAAAAATCAATGAATATTGTAAATGCACAAACAGTAATATCTCCACATTGCAAGGTGCAATTCTGAAATTTTTTGCTTTTTCCTGCTAATCCTAGCATGATAAAGAAGATTCAAAGAGAGTGAGATGCCAGGTCCTTTCATTCAGTCAGTAGCCTCAAACATTTCTGGTATATGAATAACATGATGTTTTTCAATGGCAAAAATCAATGAATATTGTAAATGCACAAACAGTAATATCTCCACATTGCAAGGTGCAATTCTGAAATTTTTTGCTTTTTCCTGCTAATCCTAGCATGATAAAGAAGATTCAAAGAGAGTGTGATGCCAGCTCCTTTCATTCAGTCAGTAGCTTCAAACATTTCTGGACGTTTTTCAATGTCAAAAATCAATGAATATTGTAAATGCACAAACAGTAATATCTCCACATTGCAAGGTGCAATTCTGAAATTTTTTGCTTTTTCCTGCTACTCCTAGCATGATAAAGAAGATTCAAAGAGAGTGAGATGCCAGCTCCTTTCATTCAGTCAGTAGCTTCAAACATTTCTGTACGTTTTTCAATGGCAAAAGTCAATGAATATTGTAAATGCACAAACAGTAATATCTCCACATTGCAAGGTGCAATTCTGAAATTTTTTGCTTTTTCCTGCTAATCCTAGCATGATAAAGAAGATTCAAAGAGAGTGAGATGCCAGCTCCTTTCATTCAGTCAGTAGCTTCAAACATTTCTGGACGTTTTTCAATGGCAAAAATCAATGAATATTGTAAATGCACAAACAGTAATATCTCCACATTGCAAGGTGCAATTCTGAAATTTTTTGCTTTTTCCTGCTAATCCTATCATGATAAAGAAGATTCAAAGAGAGTGAGATGCCAGCTCCTTTCATTCAGTCAGTAGCTTCAATCATTTCTGGTATATGAATAACATGATGTTTTTCAATGGCAAAAATCAATGAATATTGTAAATGCACAAACAGTAATTTCTCCGCATTGCAAGGTGCAATTCTGAATTTTTTTGCTTTTTCCTGCTCCTCTTAGCATGATAAAGAAGATTCAAAGAGAGTGAGATGCCAGCTCCTTTCATTCAGTCAGTAGCTTCAAACATTTCTGGTATAAACATTTCTGGACGTTTTTCAAAGGCAAAAATCAATGAATATTGTAAATGCACAAACAGTAATATCTCCACATTGCAAGGTGCAATTCTGAAATTTTTTGCTTTTTCCTGCTAATCCTAGCATGATAAAGAAGATTCAAAGAGAGTGAGATGCCAGCTCCTTTCATTCAGTCAGTAGCTTCAATCATTTCTGGACGTTTTTCAATGGCAAAAATCAATGAATATTGTAAATGCACAAACAGTAATTTCTCCGCATTGCAAGGTGCAATTCTGAAATATTTTGCTTTTTCCTGCTCCTCTTAGCATGAAAAAGAAGATTCAAAGAGAATGAGATGCCCGCTCCTTTCATTCAGTCAGTAGCTTCAATCATTTCTGGTATATGAATAACATGATGTTTTTCAATGGCAAAAATCAATGAATATTGTAACTGCACAAACAGTAATTTCTCCGCATTGCAAGGTGCAATTCTGAAATTTTTTGCTTTTTCCTGCTCCTCTTAGCATGGTAAAGAAGATTCACAGAGAGTGAGATGCCAGCTCCTTTCATTCAGTCAGTATCTTCAATCATTTCTGGACGTTTTTAAATGGCAAAAATCAATGAATATTGTAAATGCACAAACAGTAATTTCTCCGCATTGCAAGGTGCAATTCTGAAATTTTTTGCTTTTTCCTGCTCCTCTTAGCATGATAAAGAAGATTCAAAGAGAGTGAGATGCCAGCTCCTTTCATTCAGTCAGTAGCTTCAATCATTTCTGGACGTTTTTCAATGGCAAAAATCAATGAATATTGTAAATGCACAAACAGTAATTTCTCCGCATTGCAAGGTGCAATTCTGAAATTTTTTGCTTTTTCCTGCTCCTCTTAGCATGATAAAGAAGATTCAAAGAGAGTGAGATGCCAGCTCCTTTCATTCAGTCAGTAGCTTCAATCATTTCTGGTATATGAATAACATGATGTTTTTCAATGGCAAAAATCAATGAATATTGTAAATGCACAAACAGTAATTTCTCCGCATTGCAAGGTGCAATTCTGAAATTTTTTGCTTTTTCCTGCTCCACTTAGCATGGTAAAGAAGATTCAAAGAGAGTGAGATGCCAGCTCCTTTCATTCAGTCAGTAGCTTCAATCATTTCTGGACGTTTTTCAATGGCAAAAATCAATGAATATTGTAAATGCACAAACAGTAATTTCTCCGCATTGCAAGGTGCAATTCTGAAATTTTTTGCTTTTTCCTGCTCCTCTTAGCATGATAAAGAAGATTCAAAGAGAGTGAGATGCCAGCTCCTTTCATTCAGTCAGTAGCTTCAATCATTTCTGGACGTTTTTCAATGGCAAAAATCAATGAATATTGTAAATGCACAAACAGTAATTTCTCCGCATTGCAAGGTGCAATTCTGAAATGTTTTGCTTTTTCCTGCTCCTCTTAGCATGATAAAGAAGATTCAAAGAGAGTGAGATGCCAGCTCCTTTCATTCAGTCAGTAGCTTCAATCATTTCTGGGTATGAATAACATGATGTTTTTCAATGGCAAAAATCAATGAATATTGTAAATGCACAAACAGTAATTTCTCCGCATTGCAAGGTGCAATTCTGAAATTTTTTGCTTTTTCCTGCTCCTCTTAGCATGATAAAGAAGATTCAAAGAGAGTGAGATGCCAGCTCCTTTCATTCAGTCAGTAGCTTCAATCATTTCTGGACGTTTTTCAATGGCAAAAATCAATGAATATTGTAAATGCACAAACAGTAATTTCTCCGCATTGCAAGGTGCAATTCTGAAATGTTTTGCTTTTTCCTGCTCCTCTTAGCATGATAAAGAAGATTCAAAGAGAGTGAGATGCCAGCTCCTTTCATTCAGTCAGTAGCTTCAATCATTTCTGGGTATGAATAACATGATGTTTTTCAATGGCAAAAATCAATGAATATTGTAAATGCACAAACAGTAATTTCTCCGCATTGCAAGGTGCAATTCTGAAATTTTTTGCTTTTTCCTGCTCCTCTTAGCATGATAAAGAAGATTCAAAGAGAGTGAGATGCCAGCTCCTTTCATTCAGTCAGTAGCTTCAATCATTTCTGGACGTTTTTCAATGGCAAAAATCAATGAATATTGTAAATGCACAAACAGTAATTTCTCCGCATTGCAAGGTGCAATTCTGAATTTTTTTGCTTTTTCCTGCTCCTCTTAGCATGATAAAGAAGATTCAAAGAGAGTGAGATGCCAGCTCCTTTCATTCAGTCAGTAGCTTCAAACATTTCTGGTATAAACATTTCTGGACGTTTTTCAATGGCAAAAATCAATG
Source organism: Phyllobates terribilis (assembly GCF_046119375.1). Taxonomy (NCBI): domain Eukaryota; kingdom Metazoa; phylum Chordata; class Amphibia; order Anura; family Dendrobatidae; genus Phyllobates; species Phyllobates terribilis. The sequence continues at coordinate 1,456,246 of NW_027363188.1, forward strand.
AATATTGTAAATGCACAAACAGTAATATCTCCACATTGCAAGGTGCAATTCTGAAATTTTTTGCTTTTTCCTGCTAATCCTAGCATGATAAAGAATATTCAAATAGAGTGAGATGCCAGCTCCTTTCATTCAGTCAGTAGCTTCAAACATTTCTGGACGTTTTTCAATGGCAAAAATCAATGAATATTGTAAATGCACAAACAGTAATATCTCCACATTGCAAGGTGCAATTCTGAAATTTTTTGCTTTTTCCTGCTAATCCTAGCATGATAAAGAAGATTCAAAGAGAGTGAGATGCCAGGTCCTTTCATTCAGTCAGTAGCCTCAAACATTTCTGGTATATGAATAACATGATGTTTTTCAATGGCAAAAATCAATGAATATTGTAAATGCACAAACAGTAATATCTCCACATTGCAAGGTGCAATTCTGAAATTTTTTGCTTTTTCCTGCTAATCCTAGCATGATAAAGAAGATTCAAAGAGAGTGAGATGCCAGCTCCTTTCATTCAGTCAGTAGCTTCAAACATTTCTGAACGTTTTTCAATGGCAAAAATCAATGAATATTGTAAATGCACAAACAGTAATATCTCCACATTGCAAGGTGCAATTCTGAAATTTTTTGCTTTTTCCTGCTAATCCTAGCATGATAAAGAAGATTCAAAGAGAGTGAGATGCCAGCTCCTTTCATTCAGTCAGTAGCTTCAATCATTTCTGGTATATGAATAACATGATGTTTTTCAATGGCAAAAATCAATGAATATTGTAAATGTACAAACAGTAATTTCTCCGCATTGCAAGGTGCAATTCTGAATTTTTTTGCTTTTTCCTGCTCCTCAGCATGATAAAGAAGATTCAAAGAGAGTGAGATGCCAGCTCCTTTCATTCAGTCAGTAGCTTCAAACATTTCTGGTATAAACATTTCTGGACGTTTTTCAAAGGCAAAAATCAATGAATATTGTAAATGCACAAACAGTAATATCTCCACATTGCAAGGTGCAATTCTGAAATTTTTTGCTTTTTCCTGCTAATCCTAGCATGATAAAGAAGATTCAAATAGAGTGAGATGCCAGCTCCTTTCATTCAGTCAGTAGCTTCAAACATTTCTGGACGTTTTTCAATGGCAAAAATCAATGAATATTGTAAATGCACAAACAGTAATATCTAAACATTGCAAGGTGCAATTCTGAAATTTTTTGCTTTTTCCTGCTAATCCTAGCATGATAAAGAAGATTCAAAGATAGTGAGATGCCAGATCCTTTCATTCAGTCAGTAGCTTCAAACATTTCTGGTATATGAATAACATGATGTTTTTCAATGGCAAAAATCAATGAATATTGTAAATGAACAAACAGTAATATCTCCACATTGCAAGGTGCAATTCTGAAATTTTTTGCTTTTTCCTGCTAATCCTAGCATGATAAAGAACATTCAAAGTGAGTGAGATGCCAGCTCCCTTCATTCAGTCAGTAGCTTCAAACATTTCTGGACGTTTTTCAATGGCAAAAATCAATGAATACTGTAAATGCACAAACAGTAAGATCTCCACATTGCAAGGTGCAATTCTGAAACCTTGCAATGCGGAGAAATTACTGTTTGTGCATTTACAATATTCATTGATTTTTGCCATTGAAAAACGTCCAGAAATGATTGAAGCTACTGACTGAATGAAAGGAGCTGGCATCTCACTCTCTTTGAATCTTCTTTATCATGCTAAGAGGAGCAGGAAAAAGCAAAAAATTTCAGAATTGCACCTTGCAATGCGGAGAAATTACTGTTTGTGCATTTACAATATTCATTGATTTTTGCCATTGAAAAACATCATGTTATTCATACACCAGAAATGTTTGAAGCTACTGACTGAATGAAAGGAGCTGGCATCTCACTCTCTTTGAATCTTCTTTATCATGCTAAGAGGAGCAGGAAAAAGCAAAAAATTTCAGAATTGCACCTTGCAATGCGGAGAAATTACTGTTTGTGCATTTACAATATTCATTGATTTTTGCCATTGAAAAACGTCCAGAAATGATTGAAGCTACTGACTGAATGAAAGGAGCTGGCATCTCACTCTCTTTGAATCTTCTTTATCATGCTAAGAGGAGCAGGAAAAAGCAAAAAATTTCAGAATTGCACCTTGCAATGCGGAGAAATTACTGTTTGTGCATTTACAATATTCATTGATTTTTGCCATTGAAAAACGTCCAGAAATGATTGAAGCTACTGACTGAATGAAAGGAGCTGGCATCTCACTCTCTTTGAATCTTCTTTATCATGCTAAGAGGAGCAGGAAAAAGCAAAAAAATTCAGAATTGCACCTTGCAATGCGGAGAAATTACTGTTTGTGCATTTACAATATTCATTGATTTTTGCCATTGAAAAACATCATGTTATTCATATACCAGAAATGATTGAAGCTACTGACTGAATGAAAGGAGCTGGCATCTCACTCTCTTTGAATCTTCTTTTTCATGCTAAGAGGAGCAGGAAAAAGCAAAAAATTTCAGAATTGCATCTTGCAATGCGGAGAAATTACTCTTTGTGCATTTACAATATTCATTGATTTTTGCCATTGAAAAACATCCAGAAATGATTGAAGCCACTGACTGAATGAAAGGAGCTGGCATCTCACTCTCTTTGAATCTTCTTTATCATGCTAAGAGGAGCAGGAAAAAGCAAAAAATTTCAGAATTGCACCTTGCAATGCGGAGAAATTACTGCTTGTGCATTTACAATATTCATTGATTTTTGCCATTGAAAAACGTCCAGAAATGATTGAAGCTACTGACTGAATGAAAGGAGCTGGCATCTCACTCTCTTTGAATCTTCTTTATCATGATAGGATTAGCAGGAAAAAGCAAAAAATTTCAGAATTGCACCTTGCAATGTGGAGATATTACTGTTTGTGCATTTACAATATTCATTGATTTTTGCCATTGAAAAACGTCCAGAAATGTTTGAAGCTACTGACTGAATGAAAGGAGCTGGCATCTCACTCTCTTTGAATCTTCTTTATCATGCTAGGGTTAGCAGGAAAAAGCAAAAAATTTCAGAATTGCACCTTGCAATGTGGAGATATTACTGTTTGTGCATTTACAATATTCATTGATTTTTGCCATTGAAAAACGTCCAGAAATGTTTATACCAGAAATGTTTGAAGCTACTGACTGAATGAAAGGAGCTGGCATCTCACTCTCTTTGAATCTTATTTATCATGCTAAGAGGAGCAGGAAAAAGCAAAAAATTTCAGAATTGCACCTTGCAATGCGGAGAAATTACTGTTTGTGCATTTACAATATTCATTGATTTTTGCCTTTGAAAAACATCATGTTATTCATATACCAGAAATGATTGAAGCTACTGACTGAATGAAAGGAGCTGGCATCTCACTCTCTTTGAATCTTCTTTATCATGCTAGGATTAGCAGGAAAAAGTAAAAAATTTCAGAATTGCACCTTGCAATGTGGAGATATTACTGTTTGTGCATTTACAATATTCATTGATTTTTGCCATTGAAAAACGTCCAGAAATGTTTGAAGCTACTGACTGAATGAAAGGAGCTGGCATCTCACTCTCTTTGAATCTTCTTTATCATGCTAGGATTAGCAGGAAAAAGCAAAAAATTTCAGAATTGCACCTTGCAATGTGGAGATATTACTGTTTGTGCATTTACAATATTCATTGATTTTTGCCATTGAAAAACGTCCAGAAATGTTTGAAGCTACTGACTGAATGAAAGGAGCTGGCATCTCACTCTCTTTGAATCTTCTTTATCATGCTAGGAGTAGCAGGAAAAAGCAAAAAATTTCAGAATTGCACCTTGCAATGTGGAGATATTACTGTTTGTGCATTTACAATATTCATTGATTTTTGCCATTGAAAAACGTCCAGAAATGATTGAAGCTACTGACTGAATGAAAGGAGCTGGCATCTCACTCTCTTTGAATCTTCTTTATCATGCTAAGAGGAGCAGGAAAAAGCAAAAAATTTCAGAATTGCACCTTGCAATGCGGAGAAATTACTGTTTGTGCATTTACAATATTCATTGATTTTTGCCATTGAAAAACGTCCAGAAATGATTGAAGCTACTGACTGAATGAAAGGAGCTGGCATCTCAATCTCTTTGAATCTTCTTTATCATGCTAAGAGGAGCAGTAAAAAGCAAAAAAAAATCAGAATTGCACCTTGCAATGCGGAGAAATTACTGTTTGTGCATTTACAATATTCATTGATTTTTGCCATTGAAAAACATCATGTTATTCATATACCAGAAATGATTGAAGCTACTGACTGAATGAAAGGAGCTGGCATCTCACTCTCTTTGAATCTTCTTTTTCATGCTAAGAGGAGCAGGAAAAAGCAAAAAATTTCAGAATTGCATCTTGCAAAGCGGAGAAATTACTCTTTGTGCATTTACAATATTCATTGATTTTTGCCATTGAAAAACATCCAGAAATGATTGAAGCCACTGACTGAATGAAAGGAGCTGGCATCTCACTCTCTTTGAATCTTCTTTATCATGCTAAGAGGAGCAGGAAAAAGCAAAAAATTTCAGAATTGCACCTTGCAATGCGGAGAAATTACTGCTTGTGCATTTTCAATATTCATTGATTTTTGCCATTGAAAAACGTCCAGAAATGATTGAAGCTACTGACTGAATGAAAGGAGCTGGCATCTCACTCTCTTTGAATCTTCTTTATCATGCTAAGAGGAGCAGGAAAAAGCAAAAAATTTCAGAATTGCATCTTGCAATGCGGAGAAATTACTGTTTGTGCATTTACAATATTCATTGATTTTTGCCATTGAAACACGTCCAGAAATGTTTGAAGCTACTGACTGAATGAAAGGAGCTGGCATCTCACTCTCTTTGAATCTTCTTTATCATGATAGGTTTAGCAGGAAAAAGCAAAAAATTTCAGAATTGCACCTTGCAATGTGGAGATATTACTGTTTGTGCATTTACAATATTAATTGATTTTTGCCATTGAAAAACGTCCAGAAATGTTTGAAGCTACTGACTGAATGAAAGGAGCTGGCATCTCACTCTCTTTGAATCTTCTTTATCATGCTAGGGTTAGCAGGAAAAAGCAAAAAATTTCAGAATTGCACCTTGCAATGTGGAGATATTACTGTTTGTGCATTTACAATATTCATTGATTTTTGCCATTGAAAAACGTCCAGAAATGTTTATACCAGAAATGTTTGAAGCTACTGACTGAATGAAAGGAGCTGGCATCTCACTCTCTTTGAATCTTATTTATCATGCTAAGAGGAGCAGGAAAAAGCAAAAAATTTCAGAATTGCACCTTGCAATGCGGAGAAATTACTGTTTGTGCATTTACAATATTCATTGATTTTTGCCTTTGAAAAACATCATGTTATTCATATACCAGAAATGATTGAAGCTACTGACTGAATGAAAGGAGCTGGCATCTCACTCTCTTTGAATCTTCTTTATCATGCTAGGATTAGCAGGAAAAAGCAAAAAATTTCAGAATTGCACCTTGCAATGTGGAGATATTACTGTTTGTGCATTTACAATAGTCATTGATTTTTGCCATTGAAAAACGTCCAGAAATGTTTGAAGCTACTGACTGAATGAAAGGAGCTGGCATCTCACTCTCTTTGAATCTTCTTTATCATGCTAGGATTAGCAGGAAAAAGCAAAAAATTTCAGAATTGCACCTTGCAATGTGGAGATATTACTGTTTGTGCATTTACAATATTCATTGATTTTTGCCATTGAAAAACGTCCAGAAATGTTTGAAGCTACTGACTGAATGAAAGGAGCTGGCATCTCACTCTCTTTGAATCTTCTTTATCATGCTAGGAGTAGCAGGAAAAAGCAAAAAATTTCAGAATTGCACCTTGCAATGTGGAGATATTACTGTTTGTGCATTTACAATATTCATTGATTTTTTCCATTGAAAAACGTCCAGAAATGTTTGAAGCTACTGACTGAATGAAAGGAGCTGGCATCTCACTCTCTTTGAATCTTCTTTATCATGCTAGGATTAGCAGGAAAAAGCAAAAAATTTCAGAATTGCACCTTGCAATGTGGAGATATTACTGTTTGTGCATTTACAATATTCATTGATTTTTGCCATTGAAAAACATCATGTTATTCATATACCAGAAATGTTTGAAGCTACTGACTGAATGAAAGGAGCTGGCATCTCACTCTCTTTGAATCTTCTTTATCATGCTAGGATTAGCAGGAAAAAGCAAAAAATTTCAGAATTGCACCTTGCAATGTGGAGATATTACTGTTTGTGCATTTACAATATTCATTGATTTTTGCCATTGAAAAACGTCCAGAAATGTTTGAAGCTACTGACTGAATGAAAGGAGCTGGCATCTCACTCTATTTGAATCTTCTTTATCATGCTAGGATTAGCAGGAAAAAGCAAAAAATTTCAGAATTGCACCTTGCAATGTGGAGCTATTACTGTTTGTGCATTTACAATATTCATTGATTTTTGCCATTGAAAAACGTCCAGAAATGTTTATACCAGAAATGTTTGAAGCTACTGACTGAATGAAAGGAGCTGGCATCTCACTCTCTTTGAATCTTCTTTATCATGCTAAGAGGAGCAGGAAAAAGCAAAAAAATTCAGAATTGCACCTTGCAATGCGGAGAAATTACTGTTTGTGCATTTACAATATTCATTGATTTTTGCCATTGAAAAACATCATGTTATTCATATACCAGAAATGATTGAAGCTACTGACTGAATGAAAGGAGCTGGCATCTCACTCTCTTTGAATCTTCTTTATCATGCTAGGATTAGCAGGAAAAAGCAAAAAATTTCAGAATTGCACCTTGCAATGTGGAGATATTACTGTTTGTGCATTTACAATATTCATTGATTTTTGCCATTGAAAAACGTCCAGAAATGTTTGAAGCTACTGACTGAATGAAAGGAGCTGGCATCTCACTCTCTTTGAATCTTCTTTATCATGCTAGGAGTAGCAGGAAAAAGCAAAAAATTTCAGAATTGCACCTTGCAATGTGGAGATATTACTGTTTGTGCATTTACAATATTCATTGATTTTTTCCATTGAAAAACGTCCAGAAATGTTTGAAGCTACTGACTGAATGAAAGGAGCTGGCATCTCACTCTCTTTGAATCTTCTTTATCATGCTAGGATTAGCAGGAAAAAGCAAAAAATTTCAGAATTGCACCTTGCAATGTGGAGATATTACTGTTTGTGCATTTACAATATTCATTGATTTTTGCCATTGAAAAACATCATGTTATTCATATACCAGAAATGTTTGAAGCTACTGACTGAATGAAAGGAGCTGGCATTTCACTCTCTTTGAATCTTCTTTATCATGCTAGGATTAGCAGGAAAAAGCAAAAAATTTCAGAATTGCACCTTGCAATGTGGAGATATTACTGTTTGTGCATTTACAATATTCATTGATTTTTGCCATTGAAAAACGTCCAGAAATGTTTATACCAGAAATGTTTGAAGCTACTGACTGAATGAAAGGAGCTGGCATCTCACTCTCTTTGAATCTTCTTTATCATGCTAAGAGGAGCAGGAAAAAGCAAAAAAATTCAGAATTGCACCTTGCAATGCGGAGAAATTACTGTTTGTGCATTTACAATATTCATTGATTTTTGCCATTGAAAAACGTCCAGAAATGATTGAAACTACTGACTGAATGAAAGGAGCTGGCATCTCACTCTCTTTGAATCTTCTTTATCATGCTAAGAGGAGCAGGAAAAAGCAAAAAATTTCAGAATTGCACCTTGCAATGCGGAGAAATTACTGTTTGTGCATTTACAATATTCATTGATTTTTGCCATTGAAAAACGTCCAGAAATGATTGAAGCTACTGACTGAATGAAAGGAGCTGGCATCTCACTCTCTTTGAATCTTCTTTATCATGCTAAGATCAGCAGGAAAAAGCAAAAAATTTCAGAATTGCACCTTGCAATGCGGAGAAATTACTGTTTGTGCATTTACAATATTCATTGATTTTTGCCATTGAAAAACATCATGTTATTCATACCCAGAAATGATTGAAGCTACTGACTGAATGAAAGGAGCTGGCATCTCACTCTCTTTGAATCTTCTTTATCATGCTAAGAGGAGCAGGAAAAAGCAAAAAATTTCAGAATTGCACCTTGCAATGCGGAGAAATTACTGTTTGTGCATTTACAATATTCATTGATTTTTGCCATTGAAAAACGTCCAGAAATGATTGAAGCTACTGACTGAATGAAAGGAGCTGGCATCTCAGTCTCTTTGAATCTTCTTTATCATGCTAAGAGGAGCAGGAAAAAGCAAAAAAATTCAGAATTGCACCTTGCAATGCGGAGAAATTACTGTTTGTGCATTTACAATATTCATTGATTTTTGCCATTGAAAAACGTCCAGAAATGATTGAAGCTACTGACTGAATGAAAGGAGCTGGCATCTCACTCTCTTTGAATCTTCTTTATCATGCTAAGAGGAGCAGGAAAAAGCAAAAAATTTCAGAATTGCACCTTGCAATGCGGAGAAATTACTGTTTGTGCATTTACAATATTCATTGATTTTTGCCATTGAAAAACATCATGTTATTCATACCCAGAAATGATTGAAGCTACTGACTGAATGAAAGGAGCTGGCATCTCACTCTCTTTGAATCTTCTTTATCATGCTAAGAGGAGCAGGAAAAAGCAAAAAATTTCAGAATTGCACCTTGCAATGCGGAGAAATTACTGTTTGTGCATTTACAATATTCATTGATTTTTGCCATTGAAAAACGTCCAGAAATGATTGAAGCTACTGACTGAATGAAAGGAGCTGGCATCTCACTCTCTTTGAATCTTCTTTATCATGCTAAGAGGAGCAGGAAAAAGCAAAAAATTTCAGAATTGCACCTTGCAATGCGGAGAAATTACTGTTTGTGCATTTACAATATTCATTGATTTTTGCCATTGAAAAACGTCCAGAAATGATTGAAGCTACTGACTGAATGAAAGGAGTTGGCATCTCACTCTCTTTGAATCTTCTTTACCATGCTAAGAGGAGCAGGAAAAAGCAAAAAATTTCAGAATTGCACCTTGCAATGCGGAGAAATTACTGTTTGTGCATTTACAATATTCATTGATTTTTGACATTGAAAAACATCATGTTATTCATATACCAGAAATAATTGAAGCTACTGACTGAATGAAAGGAGCTGGCATCTCACTCTCTTTGAATCTTCTTTATCATGCTAAGAGGAGCAGGAAAAAGCAAAAAATTTCAGAATTGCACCTTGCAATGCGGAGAAATTACTGTTTGTGCATTTACAATATTCATTGATTTTTGCCATTGAAAAACGTCCAGAAATGATTGAAGCTACTGACTGAATGAAAGGAGCTGGCATCTCACTCTCTTTGAATCTTCTTTATCATGCTAAGAGGAGCAGGAAAAAGCAAAAAATTTCAGAATTGCACCTTGCAATGCGGAGAAATTACTGTTTGTGCATTTACAATATTCATTGATTTTTGCCATTGAAAAACGTCCAGAAATGATTGAAGCTACTGACTGAATGAAAGGAGCTGGCATCTCACTCTCTTTGAATCTTCTTTATCATGCTAAGAGGAGCAGGAAAAAGCAAAAAATTTCAGAATTGCACCTTGCAATGCGGAGAAATTACTGTTTGTGCATTTACAATATTCATTGATTTTTGCCATTGAAAAACATCATGTTATTCATATACCAGAAATGTTTGAAGCTACTGACTGAATGAAAGAAGCTGGCATCTCACTATCTTTGAATCTTCTTTATCATGCTAAGAGGAGCAGGAAAAAGCAAAAAATTTCAGAATTGCACCTTACAATGCGGAGAAATTACTGTTTGTGCATTTACAATATTCATTGATTTTTGCCATTGAAAAACGTCTAGAAATGATTGAAGCTACTGACTGAATGAAAGGAGCTGGCATCTCACTCTCTTTGAATCTTCTTTATCATGCTAAGAGGAGCAGGGAAAAGCAAAAAATTTCAGAATTGCACCTTGCAATGCGGAGAAAATACTGTTTGTGCATTTACAATATTCATTGATTTTTGCCATTGAAAAACGTCCAGAAATGTTTGAAGCTACTGACTGAATGAAAGGAGCTGGCATCTTACTCTCTTTGAATCTTCTTTATCATGCTAAGAGGAGCAGGAAAAAGCAAAAAATTTCAGAATTGCACCTTGCAATGCGGAGAAATTACTGTTTGTGCATTTACAATATTCATTGATTTTTGCCATTGAAAAACATCATGTTATTCATATACCAGAAATGTTTGAAGCTACTGACTGAATGAAAGAAGCTGGCATCTCACTATCTTTGAATCTTCTTTATCATGCTAAGAGGAGCAGGAAAAAGCAAAAAATTTCAGAATTGCACCTTACAATGCGGAGAAATTACTGTTTGTGCATTTACAATATTCATTGATTTTTGCCATTGAAAAACGTCCAGAAATGATTGAAGCTACTGACTGAATGAAAGGAGCTGGCATCTCACTCTCTTTGAATCTTCTTTATCATGCTAAGAGGAGCAGGAAAAAGCAAAAAATTTCAGAATTGCACCTTGCAATGCGGAGAAATTACTGTTTGTGCATTTACAATATTCATTGATTTTTGCCATTGAAAAACGTCCAGAAATGTTTGAAGCTACTGACTGAATGAAAGGAGCTGGCATCTTACTCTCTTTGAATCTTCTTTATCATGCTAGGATTAGCAGGAAAAAGCAAAAAATTTCAGAATTGCACCTTGCAATGTGGAGATATTACTGTTTGTGCATTTACAATATTCATTGATTTTTGCCATTGAAAAACGTCCAGAAATGTTTGAAGCTACTGACTGAATGAAAGGAGCTGGCATCTCACTCTCTTTGAATCTTCTTTATCATGCTAGGAGTAGCAGGAAAAAGCAAAAAATTTCAGAATTGCACCTTGCAATGTGGAGATATTACTGTTTGTGCATTTACAATATTCATTGATTTTTGCCATTGAAAAACGTCCAGAAATGTTTGAAGCTACTGACTGAATGAAAGGAGCTGGCATCTCACTCTATTTGAATCTTCTTTATCATGCTAGGATTAGCAGGAAAAAGCAAAAAATTTCAGAATTGCACCTTGCAATGTGGAGATATTACTGTTTGTGCATTTACAATATTCATTGATTTTTGCCATTGAAAAACGTCCAGAAATGTTTATACCAGAAATGTTTGAAGCTACTGACTGAATGAAAGGAGCTGGCATCTCACTCTCTTTGAATCTTCTTTATCATGCTAAGAGGAGCAGGAAAAAGCAAAAAATTTCAGAATTGCACCTTGCAATGCGGAGAAATTACTGTTTGTGCATTTACAATATTCATTGATTTTTGCCATTGAAAAACGTCCAGAAATGATTGAAGCTACCGACTGAATGAAAGGAGCTGGCATCTCACTCTCTTTGAATCTTCTTTATCATGCTAAGAGGAGCAGGAAAAAGCAAAAAATTTCAGAATTGCACCTTGCAATGCGGAGAAATTACTGTTTGTGCATTTACAATATTCATTGATTTTTGCCATTGAAAAACATCATGTTATTCATATACCAGAAATGATTGAAGCTACTGACTGAATGAAAGGAGCTGGCATCTCACTCTCTTTGAATCTTCTTTATCATGCTAAGAGGAGCAGGAAAAAGCAAAAAATTTCAGAATTGCACCTTGCAATGCGGAGAAATTACTGTTTGTGCATTTACAATATTCATTGATTTTTGCCATTGAAAAACGTCCAGAAATGATTGAAGCTACTGACTGAATGAAAGGAGCTGGCATCTCACTCTTTTTGAATCTTCTTTATCATGCTAAGAGGAGCAGGAAAAAGCAAAAAATTTCAGAATTGCACCTTGCAATGCGGAGAAATTACTGTTTGTGCATTTACAATATTCATTGATTTTTACCATTGAAAAATGTCCAGAAATTATTGAAGCTACTGACTGAATGAAAGGAGCTGGCATCTCACTCTCTTTGAATCTTCTTTATCATGCTAGGAGTAGCAGGAAAAAGCAAAAAATTTCAGAATTGCACCTTGCAATGTGGAGATATTACTGTTTGTGCATTTACAATATTCATTGATTTTTGCCATTGAAAAACGTCCAGAAATGTTTGAAGCTACTGACTGAATGAAAGGAGCTGGCATCTCACTCTCTTTGAATCTTCTTTATCATGCTAGGATTAGCAGGAAAAAGCAAAAAATTTCAGAATTGCACCTTGCAATGTGGAGATATTACTGTTTGTGCATTTACAATATTCATTGATTTTTGCCATTGAAAAACGTCCAGAAATGTTTGAAGCTACTGACTGAATGAAAGGAGCTGGCATCTCATTCTATTTGAATCTTCTTTATCATGCTAGGATTAGCAGGAAAAAGCAAAAAATTTCAGAATTGCACCTTGCAATGTGGAGATCTTACTGTTTGTGCATTTACAATATTCATTGATTTTTGCCATTGAAAAACGTCCAGAAATGTTTATACCAGAAATGTTTGAAGCTACTGACTGAATGAAAGGAGCTGGCATCTCACTCTCTTTGAATCTTCTTTATCATGCTAAGAGGAGCAGGAAAAAGCAAAAAATTTCAGAATTGCACCTTGCAATGCGGAGAAATTACTGTTTGTGCATTTACAATATTCATTGATTTTTGCCATTGAAAAACGTCCAGAAATGATTGAAGCTACTGACTGAATGAAAGGAGCTGGCATCTCACTCTCTTTGAATCTTCTTTATCATGCTAAGAGGAGCAGGAAAAAGCAAAAAATTTCAGAATTGCACCTTGCAATGCGGAGAAATTACTGTTTGTGCATTTACAATATTCATTGATTTTTGCCATTGAAAAACATCATGTTATTCATATACCAGAAATGATTGAAGCTACTGACTGAATGAAAGGAGCTGGCATCTCACTCTCTTTGAATCTTCTTTATCATGCTAAGAGGAGCAGGAAAAAGCAAAAAATTTCAGAATTGCACCTTGCAATGCGGAGAAATTACTGTTTGTGCATTTACAATATTCATTGATTTTTGCCATTGAAAAACGTCCAGAAATGATTGAAGCTACTGACTGAATGAAAGGAGCTGGCATCTCACTCTTTTTGAATCTTCTTTATCATGCTAAGAGGAGCAGGAAAAAGCAAAAAATTTCAGAATTGCACCTTGCAATGCGGAGAAATTACTGTTTGTGCATTTACAATATTCATTGATTTTTGCCATTGAAAAACGTCCAGAAATGATTGAAGCTACTGACTGAATGAAAGGAGCTAGCATCTCACTCTCTTTGAATCTTCTTTATCATGCTAAGAGGAGCAGGAAAAAGCAAAAAATTTCAGAATTGCAACTTGCAATGCGGAGAAATTACTGTTTGTGCATTTACAATATTCATTGATTTTTGCCATTGAAAAACGTCCAGAAATGATTGAAGCTACTGACTGAATGAAAGGAGCTGGCATCTCACTCTCTTTGAATCTTCTTTATCATGCTAAGAGGAGCAGGAAAAAGCAAAAAATTTCAGAATTGCACCTTGCAATGCGGAGAAATTACTGTTTGTGCATTTACAATATTCATTGATTTTTGCCATTGAAAAACGTCCAGAAATGATTGAAGCTACTGACTGAATGAAAGGAGCTGGCATCTCACTCTCTTTGAATCTTCTTTATCATGCTAAGAGGAGCAGGAAAAAGCAAAAAATTTCAGAATTGCAACTTGCAATGCGGAGAAATTACTGTTTGTGCATTTACAATATTCATTGATTTTTGCCATTGAAAAACATCATGTTATTCATATACCAGAAATGTTTGAAGCTACTGACTGAATGAAAGAAGCTGGCATCTCACTATCTTTGAATCTTCTTTATCATGCTAAGAGGAGCAGGAAAAAGCAAAAAATTTCAGAATTGCACCTTACAATGCGGAGAAATTACTGTTTGTGCATTTACAATATTCATTGATTTTTGCCATTGAAAAACGTCCAGAAATGATTGAAGCTACTGACTGAATGAAAGGAGCTGGCATCTCACTCTCTTTGAATCTTCTTTATCATGCTAAGAGGAGCAGGAAAAAGCAAAAAATTTCAGAATTGCCCCTTGCAATGCGGAGAAATTACTGTTTGTGCATTTACAATATTCATTTGTTTTTGCCATTGAAAAACGTCCAGAAATGTTTGAAGCTACTGACTGAATGAAAGGAGCTGGCATCTTACTCTCTTTGAATCTTCTTTATCATGCTAGGATTAGCAGGAAAAAGCAAAAAATTTCAGAATTGCACCTTGCAATGTGGAGATATTACTGTTTGTGCATTTACAATATTCATTGATTTTTGCCATTGAAAAACGTCCAGAAATGTTTGAAGCTACTGACTGAATGAAAGGAGCTGGCATCTCACTCTCTTTGAATCTTCTTTATCATGCTAGGAGTAGCAGGAAAAAGCAAAAAATTTCAGAATTGCACCTTGCAATGTGGAGATATTACTGTTTGTGCATTTACAATATTCATTGATTTATGCCATTGAAAAACGTCCAGAAATGTTTGAAGCTACTGACTGAATGAAAGGAGCTGGCATCTCATTCTCTTTGAATCTTCTTTATCATGCTAGGATTAGCAGGAAAAAGCAAAAAATTTCAGAATTGCACCTTGCAATGTGGAGATATTACTGTTTGTGCATTTACAATATTCATTGATTTTTGCCATTGAAAAACGTCCAGAAATGTTTGAAGCTACTGACTGAATGAAAGGAGCTGGCATCTCACTCTATTTGAATCTTCTTTATCATGCTAGGATTAGCAGGAAAAAGCAAAAAATTTCAGAATTGCACCTTGCAATGTGGAGATATTACTGTTTGTGCATTTACAATATTCATTGATTTTTGCCATTGAAAAACGTCCAGAAATGTTTATACCAGAAATGTTTGAAGCTACTGACTGAATGAAAGGAGCTGGCATCTCACTCTCTTTGAATCTTCTTTATCATGCTAAGAGGAGCAGGAAAAAGCAAAAAATTTCAGAATTGCACCTTGCAATGCGGAGAAATTACTGTTTGTGCATTTACAATATTCATTGATTTTTGCCATTGAAAAACGTCCAGAAATGATTGAAGCTACTGACTGAATGAAAGGAGCTGGCATCTCACTCTCTTTGAATCTTCTTTATCATGCTAAGAGGAGCAGGAAAAAGCAAAAAATTTCAGAATTGCACCTTGCAATGCGGAGAAATTACTGTTTGTGCATTTACAATATTCATTGATTTTTGCCATTGAAAAACGTCCAGAAATGATTGAAGCTACTGACTGAATGAAAGGAGCTGGCATCTCACTCTCTTTGAATCTTCTTTATCATGCTAGGGTTAGCAGGAAAAAGCAAAAAATTTCAGAATTGCACCTTGCAATGTGGAGATATTACTGTTTGTGCATTTACAATATTCATTGATTTTTGCCATTGAAAAACGTCCAGAAATGTTTATACCAGAAATGTTTGAAGCTACTGACTGAATGAAAGGAGCTGGCATCTCACTCTCTTTGAATCTTCTTTATCATGCTAAGAGGAGCAGGAAAAAGCAAAAAATTTCAGAATTGCACCTTGCAATGCGGAGAAATTACTGATTGTGCATTTACAATATTCATTGATTTTTGCCATTGAAAAACGTCCAGAAATGATTGAAGCTACTGACTGAATGAAAGGAGCTGGCATCTCACTCTCTTTGAATCTTCTTTATCATGCTAAGAGGAGCAGGAAAAAGCAAAAAATTTCAGAATTGCACCTTGCAATGCGGAGAAATTACTGTTTGTGCATTTACAATATTCATTGATTTTTGCCATTGAAAAACATCATGTTATTCATATACCAGAAATGATTGAAGCTACTGACTGAATGAAAGGAGCTGGCATCTCACTCTCTTTGAATCTTCTTTATCATGCTAAGAGGAGCAGGAAAAAGCAAAAAATTTCAGAATTGCACCTTGCAATGCGGAGAAATTACTGTTTGTGCATTTACAATATTCATTGATTTTTGCCATTGAAAAACGTCCAGAAATGATTGAAGCTACTGACTGAATGAAAGGAGCTGGCATCTCACTCTTTTTGAATCTTCTTTATCATGCTAAGAGGAGCAGGAAAAAGCAAAAAATTTCAGAATTGCACCTTGCAATGCGGAGAAATTACTGTTTGTGCATTTACAATATTCATTGATTTTTGCCATTGAAAAACATCCAGAAATGATTGAAGCTACTGACTGAATGAAAGGAGCTGGCATCTCACTCTCTTTGAATCTTCTTTATCATGCTAAGAGGAGCAGGAAAAAGCAAAAAATTTCAGAATTGCAACTTGCAATGCGGAGAAATTACTGTTTGTGCATTTACAATATTCATTGATTTTTGCCATTGAAAAACGTCCAGAAATGATTGAAGCTACTGACTGAATGAAAGGAGCTGGCATCTCACTCTCTTTGAATCTTCTTTATCATGCTAAGAGGAGCAGGAAAAAGCAAAAAATTTCAGAATTGCAACTTGCAATGCGGAGAAATTACTGTTTGTGCATTTACAATATTCATTGATTTTTGCCATTGAAAAACGTCCAGAAATGATTGAAGCTACTGACTGAATGAAAGGAGCTGGCATCTCACTCTCTTTGAATCTTCTTTATCATGCTAAGAGGAGCAGGAAAAAGCAAAAAATTTCAGAATTGCACCTTGCAATGCGGAGAAATTACTGTTTGTGCATTTACAATATTCATTGATTTTTGCCATTGAAAAACATCATGTTATTCATATACCAGAAATGATTGAAGCTACTGACTGAATGAAAGGAGCTGGCATCTCACTCTCTTTGAATCTTCTTTATCATGCTAAGAGGAGCAGGAAAAAGCAAAAAATTTCAGAATTGCACCTTGCAATGCGGAGAAATTACTGTTTGTGCATTTACAATATTCATTGATTTTTGCTATTGAAAAACGTCCAGAAATGATTGAAGCTACTGACTGAATGAAAGGAGCTGGCATCTCACTCTCTTTGAATCTTCTTTATCATGCTAAGAGGAGCAGGAAAAAGCAAAAAATTTCAGAATTGCAACTTGCAATGCGGAGAAATTACTGTTTGTGCATTTACAATATTCATTGATTTTTGCCATTGAAAAACGTCCAGAAATGATTGAAGCTACTGACTGAATGAAAGGAGCTGGCATCTCACTCTCTTTGAATCTTCTTTATCATGCTAAGAGGAGCAGGAAAAAGCAAAAAATTTCAGAATTGCACCTTGCAATGCGGAGAAATTACTGTTTGTGCATTTACAATATTCATTGATTTTTGCCATTGAAAAACGTCCAGAAATGATTGAAGCTACTGACTGAATGAAAGGAGCTGGCATCTCACTCTCTTTGAATCTTCTTTATCATGCTAAGAGGAGCAGGAAAAAGCAAAAAATTTCAGAATTGCAACTTGCAATGCGGAGAAATTACTGTTTGTGCATTTACAATATTCATTGATTTTTGCCATTGAAAAACATCATGTTATTCATATACCAGAAATGTTTGAAGCTACTGACTGAATGAAAGAAGCTGGCATCTCACTATCTTTGAATCTTCTTTATCATGCTAAGAGGAGCAGGAAAAAGCAAAAAATTTCAGAATTGCACCTTACAATGCGGAGAAATTACTGTTTGTGCATTTACAATATTCATTGATTTTTGCCATTGAAAAACGTCCAGAAATGATTGAAGCTACTGACTGAATGAAAGGAGCTGGCATCTCACTCTCTTTGAATCTTCTTTATCATGCTAAGAGGAGCAGGAAAAAGCAAAAAATTTCAGAATTGCACCTTGCAATGCGGAGAAATTACTGTTTGTGCATTTACAATATTCATTGATTTTTGCCATTGAAAAACGTCCAGAAATGTTTGAAGCTACTGACTGAATGAAAGGAGCTGGCATCTCACTCTCTTTGAATCTTCTTTATCATGCTAGGATTAGCAGGAAAAAGCAAAAAATTTCAGAATTGCACCTTGCAATGTGGAGATATTACTGTTTGTGCATTTACAATATTCATTGATTTTTGCCATTGAAAAACGTCCAGAATTGTTTGAAGCTACTGACTGAATGAAAGGAGCTGGCATCTCACTCTCTTTGAATCTTCTTTATCATGCTAGGAGTAGCAGGAAAAAGCAAAAAATTTCAGAATTGCACCTTGCAATGTGGAGATATTACTGTTTGTGCATTTACAATATTCATTGATTTATGCCATTGAAAAACGTCCAGAAATGTTTGAAGCTACTGACTGAATGAAAGGAGCTGGCATCTCACTCTCTTTGAATCTTCTTTATCATGCTAGGATTAGCAGGAAAAAGCAAAAAATTTCAGAATTGCACCTTGCAATGTGGAGATATTACTGTTTGTGCATTTACAATATTCATTGATTTTTGCCATTGAAAAACGTCCAGAAATGTTTGAAGCTACTGACTGAATGAAAGGAGCTGGCATCTCACTCTATTTGAATCTTCTTTATCATGCTAGGATTAGCAGGAAAAAGCAAAAAATTTCAGAATTGCACCTTGCAATGTGGAGATATTACTGTTTGTGCATTTACAATATTCATTGATTTTTGCCATTGAAAAACGTCCAGAAATGTTTATACCAGAAATGTTTGAAGCTACTGACTGAATGAAAGGAGCTGGCATCTCACTCTCTTTGAATCTTCTTTATCATGCTAAGAGGAGCAGGAAAAAGCAAAAAATTTCAGAATTGCACCTTGCAATGCGGAGAAATTACTGTTTGTGCATTTACAATATTCATTGATTTTTGCCATTGAAAAATGTCCAGAAATGATTGAAGCTACTGACTGAATGAAAGGAGCTGGCATCTCACTCTCTTTGAATCTTCTTTATCATGCTAAGAGGAGCAGGAAAAAGCAAAAAATTTCAGAATTGCACCTTGCAATGCGGAGAAATTACTGTTTGTGCATTTACAATATTCATTGATTTTTGCCATTGAAAAACGTCCAGAAATGATTGAAGCTACTGACTGAATGAAAGGAGCTGGCATCTCACTCTCTTTGAATCTTCTTTATCATGCTAAGAGGAGCAGGAAAAAGCAAAAAATTTCAGAATTGCAACTTGCAATGCGGAGAAATTACTGTTTGTGCATTTACAATATTCATTGATTTTTGCCATTGAAAAACATCATGTTATTCATATACCAGAAATGATTGAAGCTACTGACTGAATGAAAGGAGCTGGCATCTCACTCTCTTTGAATCTTCTTTATCATGCTAAGAGGAGCAGGAAAAAGCAAAAAATTTCAGAATTGCACCTTGCAATGCGGAGAAATTACTGTTTGTGCATTTACAATATTCATTGATTTTTCCCATTGAAAAACGTCCAGAAATGATTGAAGCTACTGACTGAATGAAAGGAGCTGGCATCTCACTCTCTTTGAATCTTCTTTATCATGCTAAGAGGAGCAGGAAAAAGCAAAAAATTTCAGAATTGCACCTTGCAATGCGGAGAAATTACTGTTTGAGCATTTACAATATTCATTGATTTTTGCCATTGAAAAACGTCCAGAAATGATTGAAGCTACTGACTGAATGAAAGGAGCTGGCATCTCACTCTCTTTGAATCTTCTTTATCATGCTAGGATTAGCAGGAAAAAGCAAAAAATTTCAGAATTGCACCTTGCAATGTGGAGATATTACTGTTTGTGCATTTACAATATTCATTGATTTTTGCCATTGAAAAACGTCCAGAAATGTTTATACCAGAAATGTTTGAAGCTACTGACTGAATGAAAGGAGCTGGCATCTCACTCTCTTTGAATCTTCTTTATCATGCTAAGAGGAGCAGGAAAAAGCAAAAAATTTCAGAATTGCACCTTGCAATGCGGAGAAATTACTGTTTGTGCATTTACAATATTCATTGATTTTTGCCATTGAAAAACGTCCAGAAATGATTGAAGCTACTGACTGAATGAAAGGAGCTGGCATCTCACTCTCTTTGAATCTTCTTTATCATGCTAAGAGGAGCAGGAAAAAGCAAAAAATTTCAGAATTGCACCTTGCAATGCGGAGAAATTACTGTTTGTGCATTTACAATATTCATTGATTTTTGCCATTGAAAAACATCATGTTATTCATATACCAGAAATGATTGAAGCTACTGACTGAATGAAAGGAGCTGGCATCTCACTCTCTTTGAATCTTCTTTATCATGCTAAGAGGAGCAGGAAAAAGCAAAAAATTTCAGAATTGCACCTTGCAATGCGGAGAAATTACTGTTTGTGCATTTACAATATTCATTGATTTTTGCCATTGAAAAACGTCCAGAAATGATTGAAGCTACTGACTGAATGAAAGGAGCTGGCATCTCACTCTTTTTGAATCTTCTTTATCATGCTAAGAGGAGCAGGAAAAAGCAAAAAATTTCAGAATTGCACCTTGCAATGCGGAGAAATTACTGTTTGTGCATTTACAATATTCATTGATTTTTGCCATTGAAAAACATCATGTTATTCATATACCAGAAATGATTGAAGCTACTGACTGAATGAAAGGAGCTGGCATCTCACTCTCTTTGAATCTTCTTTATCATGCTAAGAGGAGCAGGAAAAAGCAAAAAATTTCAGAATTGCACCTTGCAATGCGGAGAAATTACTGTTTGTGCATTTACAATATTCATTGATTTTTGCCATTGAAAAACGTCCAGAAATGATTGAAGCTACTGACTGAATGAAAGGAGCTGGCATCTCACTCTTTTTGAATCTTCTTTATCATGCTAAGAGGAGCAGGAAAAAGCAAAAAATTTCAGAATTGCACCTTGCAATGCGGAGAAATTACTGTTTGTGCATTTACAATATTCATTGATTTTTGCCATTGAAAAACGTCCAGAAATGATTGAAGCTACTGACTGAATGAAAGGAGCTGGCATCTCACTCTCTTTGAATCTTCTTTATCATGCTAAG
Source organism: Phyllobates terribilis (assembly GCF_046119375.1). Taxonomy (NCBI): domain Eukaryota; kingdom Metazoa; phylum Chordata; class Amphibia; order Anura; family Dendrobatidae; genus Phyllobates; species Phyllobates terribilis. The sequence goes on from NW_027363188.1 coordinate 1,477,188, forward strand.
AGGAGCAGGAAAAAGCAAAAAATTTCAGAATTGCACCTTGCAATGCGGAGAAATTACTGTTTGTGCATTTACAATATTCATTGATTTTTGCCATTGAAAAATGTCCAGAAATGATTGAAGCTACTGACTGAATGAAAGGAGCTGGCATCTCACTCTCTTTGAATCTTCTTTATCATGCTAAGAGGAGCAGGAAAAAGCAAAAAATTTCAGAATTGCACCTTGCAATGCGGAGAAATTACTGTTTGTGCATTTACAATATTCATTGATTTTTGCCATTGAAAAACGTCCAGAAATGATTGAAGCTACTGACTGAATGAAAGGAGCTGGCATCTCACTCTCTTTGAATCTTCTTTATCATGCTAAGAGGAGCAGGAAAAAGCAAAAAATTTCAGAATTGCAACTTGCAATGCGGAGAAATTACTGTTTGTGCATTTACAATATTCATTGATTTTTGCCATTGAAAAACATCATGTTATTCATATACCAGAAATGATTGAAGCTACTGACTGAATGAAAGGAGCTGGCATCTCACTCTCTTTGAATCTTCTTTATCATGCTAAGAGGAGCAGGAAAAAGCAAAAAATTTCAGAATTGCACCTTGCAATGCGGAGAAATTACTGTTTGTGCATTTACAATATTCATTGATTTTTCCCATTGAAAAACGTCCAGAAATGATTGAAGCTACTGACTGAATGAAAGGAGCTGGCATCTCACTCTCTTTGAATCTTCTTTATCATGCTAAGAGGAGCAGGAAAAAGCAAAAAATTTCAGAATTGCACCTTGCAATGCGGAGAAATTACTGTTTGTGCATTTACAATATTCATTGATTTTTGCCATTGAAAAACGTCCAGAAATGATTGAAGCTACTGACTGAATGAAAGGAGCTGGCATCTCACTCTTTTTGAATCTTCTTTATCATGCTAAGAGGAGCAGGAAAAAGCAAAAAATTTCAGAATTGCACCTTGCAATGCGGAGAAATTACTGTTTGTGCATTTACAATATTCATTGATTTTTGCCATTGAAAAACATCATGTTATTCATATACCAGAAATGATTGAAGCTACTGACTGAATGAAAGGAGCTGGCATCTCACTCTCTTTGAATCTTCTTTATCATGCTAAGAGGAGCAGGAAAAAGCAAAAAATTTCAGAATTGCACCTTGCAATGCGGAGAAATTACTGTTTGTGCATTTACAATATTCATTGATTTTTGCCATTGAAAAACGTCCAGAAATGATTGAAGCTACTGACTGAATGAAAGGAGCTGGCATCTCACTCTTTTTGAATCTTCTTTATCATGCTAAGAGGAGCAGGAAAAAGCAAAAAATTTCAGAATTGCACCTTGCAATGCGGAGAAATTACTGTTTGTGCATTTACAATATTCATTGATTTTTGCCATTGAAAAACGTCCAGAAATGATTGAAGCTACTGACTGAATGAAAGGAGCTGGCATCTCACTCTCTTTGAATCTTCTTTATCATGCTAAGAGGAGCAGGAAAAAGCAACAAATTTCAGAATTGCACCTTGCAATGCGGAGAAATTACTGTTTGTGCATTTACAATATTCATTGATTTTTGCCATTGAAAAATGTCCAGAAATGATTGAAGCTACTGACTGAATGAAAGGAGCTGGCATCTCACTCTCTTTGAATCTTCTTTATCATGCTAAGAGGAGCAGGAAAAAGCAAAAAATTTCAGAATTGCACCTTGCAATGCGGAGAAATTACTGTTTGTGCATTTACAATATTCATTGATTTTTGCCATTGAAAAACGTCCAGAAATGATTGAAGCTACTGACTGAATGAAAGGAGCTGGCATCTCACTCTTTTTGAATCTTCTTTATCATGCTAAGAGGAGCAGGAAAAAGCAAAAAATTTCAGAATTGCACCTTGCAATGCGGAGAAATTACTGTTTGTGCATTTACAATATTCATTGATTTTTGCCATTGAAAAACATCATGTTATTCATATACCAGAAATGATTGAAGCTACTGACTGAATGAAAGGAGCTGGCATCTCACTCTCTTTGAATCTTCTTTATCATGCTAAGAGGAGCAGGAAAAAGCAAAAAATTTCAGAATTGCACCTTGCAATGCGGAGAAATTACTGTTTGTGCATTTACAATATTCATTGATTTTTGCCATTGAAAAACGTCCAGAAATGATTGAAGCTACTGACTGAATGAAAGGAGCTGGCATCTCACTCTTTTTGAATCTTCTTTATCATGCTAAGAGGAGCAGGAAAAAGCAAAAAATTTCAGAATTGCACCTTGCAATGCGGAGAAATTACTGTTTGTGCATTTACAATATTCATTGATTTTTGCCATTGAAAAACGTCCAGAAATGATTGAAGCTACTGACTGAATGAAAGGAGCTGGCATCTCACTCTCTTTGAATCTTCTTTATCATGCTAAGAGGAGCAGGAAAAAGCAACAAATTTCAGAATTGCACCTTGCAATGCGGAGAAATTACTGTTTGTGCATTTACAATATTCATTGATTTTTGCCATTGAAAAATGTCCAGAAATGATTGAAGCTACTGACTGAATGAAAGGAGCTGGCATCTCACTCTCTTTGAATCTTCTTTATCATGCTAAGAGGAGCAGGAAAAAGCAAAAAATTTCAGAATTGCACCTTGCAATGCGGAGAAATTACTGTTTGTGCATTTACAATATTCATTGATTTTTGCCATTGAAAAACGTCCAGAAATGATTGAAGCTACTGACTGAATGAAAGGAGCTGGCATCTCACTCTCTTTGAATCTTCTTTATCATGCTAAGAGGAGCAGGAAAAAGCAAAAAATTTCAGAATTGCAACTTGCAATGCGGAGAAATTACTGTTTGTGCATTTACAATATTCATTGATTTTTGCCATTGAAAAACGTCCAGAAATGATTGAAGCTACTGACTGAATGAAAGGAGCTGGCATCTCACTCTCTTTGAATCTTCTTTATCATGCTAGGATTAGCAGGAAAAAGCAAAAAATTTCAGAATTGCACCTTGCAATGTGGAGATATTACTGTTTGTGCATTTACAATATTCATTGATTTTTGCCATTGAAAAACGTCCAGAAATGTTTATACCAGAAATGTTTGAAGCTACTGACTGAATGAAAGGAGCTGGCATCTCACTCTCTTTGAATCTTCTTTATCATGCTAAGAGGAGCAGGAAAAAGCAAAAAATTTCAGAATTGCACCTTGCAATGCGGAGAAATTACTGTTTGTGCATTTACAATATTCATTGATTTTTGCCATTGAAAAACGTCCAGAAATGATTGAAGCTACTGACTGAATGAAAGGAGCTGGCATCTCACTCTCTTTGAATCTTCTTTATCATGCTAAGAGGAGCAGGAAAAAGCAAAAAATTTCAGAATTGCACCTTGCAATGCGGAGAAATTACTGTTTGTGCATTTACAATATTCATTGATTTTTGCCATTGAAAAACATCATGTTATTCATATACCAGAAATGATTGAAGCTACTGACTGAATGAAAGGAGCTGACATCTCACTCTCTTTGAATCTTCTTTATCATGCTAAGAGGAGCAGGAAAAAGCAAAAAATTTCAGAATTGCACCTTGCAATGCGGAGAAATTACTGTTTGTGCATTTACAATATTCATTGATTTTTGCCATTGAAAAACGTCCAGAAATGATTGAAGCTACTGACTGAATGAAAGGAGCTGGCATCTCACTCTTTTTGAATCTTCTTTATCATGCTAAGAGGAGCAGGAAAAAGCAAAAAATTTCAGAATTGCACCTTGCAATGCGGAGAAATTACTGTTTGTGCATTTACAATATTCATTGATTTTTGCCATTGAAAAACGTCCAGAAATGATTGAAGCTACTGACTGAATGAAAGGAGCTGGCATCTCACTCTCTTTGAATCTTCTTTATCATGCTAAGAGGAGCAGGAAAAAGCAAAAAATTTCAGAATTGCACCTTGCAATGCGGAGAAATTACTGTTTGTGCGTTTACGATATTCATTGATTTTTGCCATTGAAAAACGTCCAGAAATGATTGAAGCTACTGACTGAATGAAAGGAGCTGGCATCTCACTCTCTTTGAATCTTCTTTATCATGCTAAGAGGAGCAGGAAAAAGCAAAAAATTTCAGAATTGCAACTTGCAATGCGGAGAAATTACTGTTTGTGCATTTACAATATTCATTGATTTTTGCCATTGAAAAACATCATGTTATTCATATACCAGAAATGTTTGAAGCTACTGACTGAATGAAAGAAGCTGGCATCTCACTATCTTTGAATCTTCTTTATCATGCTAAGAGGAGCAGGAAAAAGCAAAAAATTTCAGAATTGCACCTTACAATGCGGAGAAATTACTGTTTGTGCATTTACAATATTCATTGATTTTTGCCATTGAAAAACGTCCAGAAATGATTGAAGCTACTGACTGAATGAAAGGAGCTGGCATCTCACTCTCTTTGAATCTTCTTTATCATGCTAGGATTAGCAGGAAAAAGCAAAAAATTTCAGAATTGCACCTTGCAATGTGGAGATATTACTGTTTGTGCATTTACAATATTCATTGATTTTTGCCATTGAAAAACATCATGTTATTCATATACCAGAAATGATTGAAGCTACTGACTGAATGAAAGGAGCTGGCATATCACTCTCTTTGAATCTTCTTTATCATGCTAAGAGGAGCAGGAAAAAGCAAAAAATTTCAGAATTGCACCTTGCAATGCGGAGAAATTACTGTTTGTGCATTTACAATATTCATTGATTATTGCCATTGAAAAACGTCCAGAAATGATTGAAGCTACTGACTGAATGAATGGAGCTGGCATCTCACTCTCTTTGAATCTTCTTTATCATGCTAAGAGGAGCAGGAAAAAGCAAAAAATTTCAGAATTGCACCTTGCAATGCGGAGAAATTACTGTTTGTGCATTTACAATATTCATTGATTTTTGCCATTGAAAAACGTCCAGAAATGATTGAAGCTACTGACTGAATGAAAGGAGCTGGCATCTCACTCTCTTTGAATCTTCTTTATCATGCTAGGATTAGCAGGAAAAAGCAAAAAATTTCAGAATTGCACCTTGCAATGTGGAGATATTACTGTTTGTGCATTTACAATATTCATTGATTTTTGCCATTGAAAAACGTCCAGAAATGTTTATACCAGAAATGTTTGAAGCTACTGACTGAATGAAAGGAGCTGGCATCTCACTGTCTTTGAATCTTCTTTATCATGCTAAGAGGAGCAGGAAAAAGCAAAAAATTTCAGAATTGCAACTTGCAATGCGGAGAAATTACTGTTTGTGCATTTACAATATTCATTGATTTTTGCCATTGAAAAACATCATGTTATTCATATACCAGAAATGATTGAAGCTACTGACTGAATGAAAGGAGCTGGCATCTCACTCTCTTTGATTCTTCTTTATCATGCTAAGAGGAGCAGGAAAAAGCAAAAAATTTCAGAATTGCACCTTGCAATGCGGAGAAATTACTGTTTGTGCATTTACAATATTCATTGATTTTTGCCATTGAAAAACGTCCAGAAATTATTGAAGCTACTGACTGAATGAAAGGAGCTGGCATCTCACTCTCTTTGAATCTTCTTTATCATGCTAAGAGGAGCAGGAAAAAGCAAAAAATTTCAGAATTGCAACTTGCAATGCGGAGAAATTACTGTTTGTGCATTTACAATATTCATTGATTTTTGCCATTGAAAAACATCATGTTATTCATATACCAGAAATGTTTGAAGCTACTGACTGAATGAAAGAAGCTGGCATCTCACTATCTTTGAATCTTCTTTATCATGCTAAGAGGAGCAGGAAAAAGCAAAAAATTTCAGAATTGCACCTTACAATGCGGAGAAATTACTGTTTGTGCATTTACAATATTCATTGATTTTTGCCATTGAAAAACGTCCAGAAATGATTGAAGCTACTGACTGAATGAAAGGAGCTGGCATCTCACTCTCTTTGAATCTTCTTTATCATGCTAAGAGGAGCAGGAAAAAGCAAAAAATTTCAGAATTGCACCTTGCAATGCGGAGAAATTACTGTTTGTGCATTTACAATATTCATTGATTTTTGCCATTGAAAAACGTCCAGAAATGTTTGAAGCTACTGACTGAATGAAAGGAGCTGGCATCTTACTCTCTTTGAATCTTCTTTATCATGCTAGGATTAGCAGGAAAAAGCAAAAAATTTCAGAATTGCACCTTGCAATGTGGAGATATTACTGTTTGTGCATTTACAATATTCATTGATTTTTGCCATTGAAAAACGTCCAGAAATGTTTGAAGCTACTGACTGAATGAAATGAGCTGGCATCTCACTCTCTTTGAATCTTCTTTATCATGCTAGGAGTAGCAGGAAAAAGCAAAAAATTTCAGAATTGCACCTTGCAATGTGGAGATATTACTGTTTGTGCATTTACAATATTCATTGATTTATGCCTTTGAAAAACGTCCAGAAATGTTTGAAGCTACTGACTGAATGAAAGGAGCTGGCATCTCACTCTCTTTGAATCTTCTTTATCATGCTAGGATTAGCAGGAAAAAGCAAAAAATTTCAGAATTGCACCTTGCAATGTGGAGATATTACTGTTTGTGCATTTACAATATTCATTGATTTTTGCCATTGAAAAACGTCCAGAAATGTTTGAAGCTACTGACTGAATGAAAGGAGCTGGCATCTCACTCTATTTGAATCTTCTTTATCATGCTAGGATTAGCAGGAAAAAGCAAAAAATTTCAGAATTGCACCTTGCAATGTGGAGATATTACTGTTTGTGCATTTACAATATTCATTGATTTTTGCCATTGAAAAACATCCAGAAATGTTTATACCAGAAATGTTTGAAGCTACTGACTGAATGAAAGGAGCTGGCATCTCACTCTCTTTGAATCTTCTTTATCATGCTAAGAGGAGCAGGAAAAAGCAAAAAATTTCAGAATTGCACCTTGCAATGCGGAGAAATTACTGTTTGTGCATTTACAATATTCATTGATTTTTGCCATTGAAAAACGTCCAGAAATGATTGAAGCTACTGACTGAATGAAAGGAGCTGGCATCTCACTCTCTTTGAATCTTCTTTATCATGCTAAGAGGAGCAGGAAAAAGCAAAAAATTTCAGAATTGCACCTTGCAATGCGGAGAAATTACTGTTTGTGCATTTACAATATTCATTGATTTTTGCCATTGAAAAACATCATGTTATTCATATACCAGAAATGATTGAAGCTACTGACTGAATGAAAGGAGCTGGCATCTCACTCTCTTTGAATCTTCTTTATCATGCTAAGAGGAGCAGGAAAAAGCAAAAAATTTCAGAATTGCACCTTGCAATGCGGAGAAATTACTGTTTGTGCATTTACAATATTCATTGATTTTTGCCATTGAAAAACGTCCAGAAATGATTGAAGCTACTGACTGAATGAAAGGAGCTGGCATCTCACTCTCTTTGAATCTTCTTTATCATGCTAAGAGGAGCAGGAAAAAGCAAAAAATTTCAGAATTGCACCTTGCAATGCGGAGAAATTTTTGTTTGTGCATTTACAATATTCATTGATTTTTGCCATTGAAAAACGTCCAGAAATGATTGAAGCTACTGACTGAATGAAAGGAGCTGGCATCTCACTCTCTTTGAATCTTCTTTATCATGCTACGAGGAGCAGGAAAAAGCAAAAAATTTCAGAATTGCAACTTGCAATGCGGAGAAATTACTGTTTGTGCATTTACAATATTCATTGATTTTTGCCATTGAAAAACATCATGTTATTCATATACCAGAAATGATTGAAGCTACTGACTGAATGAAAGGAGCTGGCATCTCACTCTCTTTGAATCTTCTTTATCATGCTAAGAGGAGCAGGAAAAAGCAAAAAATTTCAGAATTGCACCTTGCAATGCGGAGAAATTACTGTTTGTGCATTTACAATATTCATTGATTTTTGCCATTGAAAAACGTCCAGAAATGATTGAAGCTACTGACTGAATGAAAGGAGCTGGCATCTCACTCTCTTTGAATCTTCTTTATCATGCTAAGAGGAGCAGGAAAAAGCAAAAAATTTCAGAATTGCACCTTGCAATGCGGAGAAATTACTGTTTGTGCATTTACAATATTCATTGATTTTTGCAATTGAAAAACGTCCAGAAATGATTGAAGCTACTGACTGAATGAAAGGAGCTGGCATCTCACTCTCTTTGAATCTTCTTTATCATGCTAAGAGGAGCAGGAAAAAGCAAAAAATTTCAGAATTGCACCTTGCAATGCGGAGAAATTACTGTTTGTGCATTTACAATATTCATTGATTTTTGCCATTGAAAAACATCATGTTATTCATATCCCAGAAATGTTTGAAGCTACTGACTGAATGAAAGAAGCTGGCAACTCACTCTCTTTGAATCTTCTTTATCATGCTAAGAGGAGCAGGAAAAAGCAAAAAATTTCAGAATTGCACCTTGCAATGCGGAGAAATTACTGTTTGTGCATTTACAATATTCATTGATTTTTGCCATTGAAAAACGTCCAGAAATGATTGAAGCTACTGACTGAATGAAAGGAGCTGGCATCTCACTCTCTTTGAATTTTCTTTATCATGCTAAGAGGAGCAGGAAAAAGCAAAAAATTTCAGAATTGCACCTTGCAGTGCGGAGAAATTACTGTTTGTGCATTTACAATATTCATTGATTTTTGCCATTGAAAAACGTCCAGAAATGATTGAAGCTACTGACTGAATGAAAGGAGCTGGCATCTCACTCTCTTTGAATCTTTATCATGCTAAGAGGAGCAGGAAAAAGCAAAAAATTTCAGAATTGCACCTTGCAATGCGGAGAAATTACTGTTTGTGCATTTACAATATTCATTGATTTTTGCCATTGAAAAACGTCCAGAAATGATTGAAGCTACTGACTGAATGAAAGGAGCTGGCATATCACTCTCTTTGAATCTTCTTTATCATGCTAAGAGGAGCAGGAAAAAGCAAAAAAATTCAGAATTGCACCTTGCAATGCGGAGAAATTACTGTTTGTGCATTTACAATATTCATTGATTTTTGCCATTGAAAAACATCATGTTATTCATATACCAGAAATGATTGAAGCTACTGACTGAATGAAAGGAGCTGGCATCTCACTCTCTTTGAATCTTCTTTTTCATGCTAAGAGGAGCAGGAAAAAGCAAAAAATTTCAGAATTGCACCTTGCAATGCGGAGAAATTACTGTTTGTGCATTTACAATATTCATTGATTTTTGCCATTGAAAAACGTCCAGAAATGATTGAAGCTACTGACTGAATGAAAGGAGCTGGCATCTCACTCTCTTTGAATCTTCTTTATCATGCTAAGAGGAGCAGGAAAAAGCAAAAAATTTCAGAATTGCACCTTGGAATGCGGAGAAATTACAGCTTGTGCATTTACAATATTCATTGATTTTTGCCATTGAAAAACATCCAGAAATGATTGAAGCTACTGACTGAATGAAAGGAGCTGGCATCTCACTCTCTTTGAATCTTCTTTATCATGCTAAGAGGAGCAGGAAAAAGCAAAAATTTCAGAATTGCACCTTGCAATGCGGAGAAATTACTGTTTGTGCATTTACAATATTCATTGATTTTTGCCATTGAAAAACATCCAGAAATGTTTGAAGCTACTGACTGAATGAAAGGAGCTGGCATCTCACTCTCTTTGAATCTTCTTTATCATGCTAGGATTAGCAGGAAAAAGCAAAAAATTTCAGAATTGCACCTTGCAATGTGGAGATATTACTGTTTGTGCATTTACAATATTCATTGATTTTTGCCATTGAAAAACGTCCAGAAATGTTTGAAGCTACTGACTGAATGAAAGGAGCTGGCATCTCACTCTCTTTGAATCTTCTTTATCATGCTAGCAGTAGCAGGAAAAAGCAAAAAATTTCAGAATTGCACCTTGCAATGTGGAGATATTACTGTTTGTGCATTTACAATATTCATTGATTTTTGCCATTGAAAAACGTCCAGAAATGTTTGAAGCTACTGACTGAATGAAAGGAGCTGGCATCTCACTCTCTTTGAATCTTCTTTATCATGCTAGGATTAGCAGGAAAAAGCAAAAAATTTCAGAATTGCAACTTGCAATGTGGAGATATTACTGTTTGTGCATTTACAATATTCATTGATTTTTGCCATTGAAAAACATCATGTTATTCATATACCAGAAATGTTTGAAGCTACTGACTGAATGAAAGGAGCTGGCATCTCACTCTCTTTGAATCTTCTTTATCATGCTAGGATTAGCAGGAAAAAGCAAAAAATTTCAGAATTGCACCTTGCAATGTGGAGATATTACTGTTTGTGCCTTTACAATACTCATTGATTTTTGCCATTGAAAAACGTCCAGAAATGTTTGAAGCTACTGACTGAATGAAAGGAGCTGGCATCTCACTCTATTTGAATCTTCTTTATCATGCTAGGATTAGCAGGAAAAAGCAAAAAATTTCAGAATTGCACCTTGCAATGTGGAGATATTACTGTTTGTGCATTTACAATATTCATTGATTTTTGCCATTGAAAAACATCCAGAAATATTTATACCAGAAATGTTTGAAGCTACTGACTGAATGAAAGGAGCTGGCATCTCACTCTCTTTGAATCTTCTTTATCATGCTAAGAGGAGCAGGAAAAAGCAAAAAATTTCAGAATTGCACCTTGCAATGCGGAGAAATTACTGTTTGTGCATTTACAATATTCATTGATTTTTGCCATTGAAAAACGTCCAGAAATGATTGAAGCTACTGACTGAATGAAAGGAGCTGGCATCTCACTCTCTTTGAATCTTCTTTATCATGCTAAGAGGAGCAGGAAAAAGCAAAAAATTTCAGAATTGCACCTTGCAATGCGGAGAAATTACTGTTTGTACATTTACAATATTCATTGATTTTTGCCATTGAAAAACGTCCAGAAATGATTGAAGCTACTGACTGAATGAAAGGAGCTGGCATCTCACTCTCTTTGAATCTTCTTTATCATGCTAAGAGGAGCAGGAAAAAGCAAAAAATTTCAGAATTGCACCTTGCAATGCGGAGAAATTACTGTTTGTGCATTTACAATATTCATTGATTTTTGCCATTGAAAAACATCATGTTATTCATATACCAGAAATGATTGAAGCTACTGACTGAATGAAAGGAGCTGGCATCTCACTCTCTTTGTATCTTCTTTATCATGCTAAGAGGAGCAGGAAAAAGCAAAAAATTTCAGAATTGCACCTTGCAATGCGGAGAAATTACTGTTTGTGCATTTACAATATTCATTGATTTTTGCCATTGAAAAACGTCCAGAAATGATTGAAGCTACTGACTGAATGAAAGGAGCTGGCATCTCACTCTCTTTGAATCTTTATCATGCTAAGAGGAGCATGAAAAGCAAAAAATTTCAGAATTGCACCTTGCAATGCGGAGAAATTACTGTTTGTGCATTTACAATATTCATTGATTTTTGCCATTGAAAAACGTCCAGAAATGATTGAAGCTACTGACTGAATGAAAGGAGCTGGCATCTCACTCTCTTTGAATCTTTATCATGCTAAGAGGAGCAGGAAAAAGCAAAAAATTTCAGAATTGCACCTTGCAATGCGGAGAAATTACTGTTTGTGCATTCACAATATTCATTGATTTTTGCCATTGAAAAACGTCCAGAAATGATTGAAGCTACTGACTGAATGAAAGGAGCTGGCATCTCACTCTCTTTGAATGTTCTTTTTCATGCTAAGAGGAGCAGGAAAAAGCAAAAAATTTCAGAATTGCACCTTGCAATGCGGAGAAATTACTGTTTGTGCATTTACAATATTCATTGATTTTTGCCATTGAAAAACGTCCAGAAATGATTGAAGCTACTGACTGAATGAAAGGAGCTGGCATCTCACTCTCTTTGAATCTTCTTTATCATGCTAAGAGGAGCAGGAAAAAGCAAAAAATTTCAGAATTGCACCTTGGAATGCGGAGAAATTACAGCTTGTGCATTTACAATATTCATTGATTTTTGCCATTGAAAAACGTCCAGAAATGATTGAAGCTACTGACTGAATGAAAGGAGCTGGCATCTCACTCTCTTTGAATCTTCTTTATCATGCTAGCAGTAGCAGGAAAAAGCAAAAAATTTCAGAATTGCACCTTGCAATGTGGAGATATTACTGTTTGTGCATTTACAATATTCATTGATTTTTGCCATTGAAAAACGTCCAGAAATGTTTGAAGCTACTGACTGAATGAAAGGAGCTGGCATCTCACTCTCTTTGAATCTTCTTTATCATGCTAGGATTAGCAGGAAAAAGCAAAAAATTTCAGAATTGCAACTTGCAATGTGGAGATATTACTGTTTGTGCATTTACAATATTCATTGATTTTTGCCATTGAAAAACATCATGTTATTCATATACCAGAAATGTTTGAAGCTACTGACTGAATGAAAGGAGCTGGCATCTCACTCTCTTTGAATCTTCTTTATCATGCTAGGATTAGCAGGAAAAAGCAAAAAATTTCAGAATTGCACCTTGCAATGTGGAGATATTACTGTTTGTGCCTTTACAATACTCATTGATTTTTGCCATTGAAAAACGTCCAGAAATGTTTGAAGCTACTGACTGAATGAAAGGAGCTGGCATCTCACTCTATTTGAATCTTCTTTATCATGCTAGGATTAGCAGGAAAAAGCAAAAAATTTCAGAATTGCACCTTGCAATGTGGAGATATTACTGTTTGTGCATTTACAATATTCATTGATTTTTGCCATTGAAAAACATCCAGAAATATTTATACCAGAAATGTTTGAAGCTACTGACTGAATGAAAGGAGCTGGCATCTCACTCTCTTTGAATCTTCTTTATCATGCTAAGAGGAGCAGGAAAAAGCAAAAAATTTCAGAATTGCACCTTGCAATGCGGAGAAATTACTGTTTGTGCATTTACAATATTCATTGATTTTTGCCATTGAAAAACGTCCAGAAATGATTGAAGCTACTGACTGAATGAAAGGAGCTGGCATCTCACTCTCTTTGAATCTTCTTTATCATGCTAAGAGGAGCAGGAAAAAGCAAAAAATTTCAGAATTGCACCTTGCAATGCAGAGAAATTACTGTTTGTACATTTACAATATTCATTGATTTTTGCCATTGAAAAACGTCCAGAAATGATTGAAGCTACTGACTGAATGAAAGGAGCTGGCATCTCACTCTCTTTGAATCTTCTTTATCATGCTAAGAGGAGCAGGAAAAAGCAAAAAATTTCAGAATTGCACCTTGCAATGCGGAGAAATTACTGTTTGTGCATTTACAATATTCATTGATTTTTGCCATTGAAAAACATCATGTTATTCATATACCAGAAATGATTGAAGCTACTGACTGAATGAAAGGAGCTGGCATCTCACTCTCTTTGTATCTTCTTTATCATGCTAAGAGGAGCAGGAAAAAGCAAAAAATTTCAGAATTGCACCTTGCAATGCGGAGAAATTACTGTTTGTGCATTTACAATATTCATTGATTTTTGCCATTGAAAAACGTCCAGAAATGATTGAAGCTACTGACTGAATGAAAGGAGCTGGCATCTCACTCTCTTTGAATCTTTATCATGCTAAGAGGAGCATGAAAAGCAAAAAATTTCAGAATTGCACCTTGCAATGCGGAGAAATTACTGTTTGTGCATTTACAATATTCATTGATTTTTGCCATTGAAAAACGTCCAGAAATGATTGAAGCTACTGACTGAATGAAAGGAGCTGGCATCTCACTCTCTTTGAATCTTTATCATGCTAAGAGGAGCAGGAAAAAGCAAAAAATTTCAGAATTGCACCTTGCAATGCGGAGAAATTACTGTTTGTGCATTCACAATATTCATTGATTTTTGCCATTGAAAAACGTCCAGAAATGATTGAAGCTACTGACTGAATGAAAGGAGCTGGCATCTCACTCTCTTTGAATGTTCTTTTTCATGCTAAGAGGAGCAGGAAAAAGCAAAAAATTTCAGAATTGCACCTTGCAATGCGGAGAAATTACTGTTTGTGCATTTACAATATTCATTGATTTTTGCCATTGAAAAACGTCCAGAAATGATTGAAGCTACTGACTGAATGAAAGGAGCTGGCATCTCACTCTCTTTGAATCTTCTTTATCATGCTAAGAGGAGCAGGAAAAAGCAAAAAATTTCAGAATTGCACCTTGGAATGCGGAGAAATTACAGCTTGTGCATTTACAATATTCATTGATTTTTGCCATTGAAAAACGTCCAGAAATGATTGAAGCTACTGACTGAATGAAAGGAGCTGGCATCTCACTCTCTTTGAATCTTCTTTATCATGCTAAGAGGAGCAGGAAAAAGCAAAAAATTCAGAATTGCACCTTGCAATGCGGAGAAATTACTGTTTGTGCATTTACAATATTCATTGATTTTTGCCATTGAAAAACGTCCAGAAATGTTTGAAGCTACTGACTGAATGAAAGGAGCTGGCATCTCACTCTCTTTGAATCTTCTTTATCATGCTAGGATTAGCAGGAAAAAGCAAAAAATTTCAGAATTGCACCTTGCAATGTGGAGATATTACTGTTTGTGCATTTACAATATTCATTGATTTTTGCCATTGAAAAACGTCCAGAAATGTTTGAAGCTACTGACTGAATGAAAGGAGCTGGCATCTCACTCTCTTTGAATCTTCTTTATCATGCTAGGATTAGCAGGAAAAAGCAAAAAATTTCAGAATTGCACCTTGCAATGTGGAGATATTACTGTTTGTGCATTTACAATATTCATTGATTTTTGCCATTGAAAAACGTCCAGAAATGTTTGAAGCTACTGACTGAATGAAAGGAGCTGGCATCTCACTCTCTTTGAATCTTCTTTATCATGCTAGGATTAGCAGGAAAAAGCAAAAAATTTCAGAATTGCACCTTGCAATGTGGAGATATTACTGTTTGTGCATTTACAATATTCATTGATTTTTGCCATTGAAAAACATCATGTTATTCATATACCAGAAATATTTGAAGCTACTGACTGAATGAAAGGAGCTGGCATCTCACTCTCTTTGAATCTTCTTTATCATGCTAGGATTAGCAGGAAAAAGCAAAAAATTTCAGAATTGCACCTTGCAATGTGGAGATATTACTGTTTGTGCATTTACAATACTCATTGATTTTTGCCATTGAAAAACGTCCAGAAATGTTTGAAGCTACTAACTGAATGAAAGGAGCTGGCATCTCACTCTATTTGAATCTTCTTTATCATGCTAGGATTAGCAGGAAAAAGCAAAAAATTTCAGAATTGCACCTTGCAATGTGGAGATATTACTGTTTGTGCATTTACAATATTCATTGATTTTTGCCATTGAAAAACGTCCAGAAATGATTGAAGCTACTGACTTAATGAAAGGAGCTGGCATCTCACTCTCTTTGAATCTTCTTTATCATGCTAAGAGGAGCAGGAAAAAGCAAAAAATTTCAGAATTGCACCTTGCAATGCGGAGAAATTACTGTTTGTGCATTTACAATATTCATTGATTTTTGCCATTGAAAAACGTCCAGAAATGATTGAAGCTACTGACTGAATGAAAGGAGCTGGCATCTCACTCTCTTTGAATCTTCTTTATCATGCTAAGAGGAGCAGGAAAAGGCAAAAAAATTCAGAATTGCACCTTGCAATGCAGAGAAATTACTGTTTGTGCATTTACAATATTCATTGATTTTTGCATTGAAAAACATCATGTTATTCATATACCAGAAATGATTGAAGCTACTGACTGAATGAAAGGAGCTGGCATCTCACTCTCTTTGAATCTTCTTTATCATGCTAAGAGGAGCAGGAAAAAGCAAAAAATTTCAGAATTGCACCTTGCAATGCGGAGAAATTACTGTTTGTGCATTTACAATATTCATTGATTTTTGCCATTGAAAAACGTCCAGAAATGATTGAAGCTACTGACTGAATGAAAGGAGCTGGCATCTCACTCTCTTTGAATCTTCTTTATCATGCTAAGAGGAGCAGGAAAAAGCAAAAATTTCAGAATTGCACCTTGCAATGCGGAGAAATTACTGTTTGTGTATTTACAATATTCATTGATTTTTGCCATTGAAAAACGTCCAGAAATGTTTGAAGCTACTGACTGAATGAAAGGAGCTGGCATCTCACTCTCTTTGAATCTTCTTTATCATGCTAGGATTAGCAGGAAAAAGCAAAAAATTTCAAAATTGCACCTTGCAATGTGGAGATATTACTGTTTGTGCATTTACAATATTCATTGATTTTTGCCATTGAAAAACGTCCAGAAATGTTTGAAGCTACTGACTGAATGAAAGGAGCTGGCATCTCACTCTCTTTGAATCTTCTTTATCATGCTAGGATTAGCAGGAAAAAGCAAAAAATTTCAGAATTGCACCTTGCAATGTGGAGATATTACTGTTTGTGCATTTACAATATTCATTGATTTTTGCCATTGAAAAACATCATGTTATTCATATACCAGAAATGTTTGAAGCTACTGACTGAATGAAAGGAGCTGGCATCTCACTCTCTTTGAATCTTCTTTATCATGCTAGGATTAGCAGGAAAAAGCAAAAAATTTCAGAATTGCACCTTGCAATGTGGAGATATTACTGTTTGTGCATTTACAATACTCATTGATTGTTGCCATTGAAAAACGTCCAGAAATGTTTGAAGCTACTGACTGAATGAAAGGAGCTGGCATCTCACTCTATTTGAATCTTCTTTATCATGCTAGGATTAGCAGGAAAAAGCAAAAAATTTCAGAATTGCACCTTGCAATGTGGAAATATTACTGTTTGTGCATTTACAATATTCATTGATTTTTGCCATTGAAAAACGTCCAGAAATGATTGAAGCTACTGACTTAATGAAAGGAGCTGGCATCTCACTCTCTTTGAATCTTCTTTATCATGCTAAGAGGAGCAGGAAAAAGCAAAAAATTTCAGAATTGCACCTTGCAATGCGGAGAAATTACTGTTTGTGCATTTACAATATTCATTGATTTTTGCCATTGAAAAACGTCCAGAAATTATTGAAGCTACTGACTGAATGAAAGGAGCTGGCATCTCACTCTCTTTGAATCTTCTTTATCATGCTAAGAGGAGCAGGAAAAAGCAAAACATTTCAGAATTGCACCTTGCAATGCAGAGAAATTACTGTTTGTGCATTTACAATATTCATTGATTTTTGCCATTGAAAAACATCATGTTATTCATATAAAAGAAATGATTGAAGCTACTGACTGAATGAAAGGAGCTGGCATCTCACTCTCTTTGAATCTTCTTTATCATGCTAAGAGGATCAGGAAAAAGCAAAAAATTTCAGAATTGCACCTTGCAATGCGGAGAAATTACTGTTTGTGCATTTACAATATTCATTGATTTTTGCCATTGAAAAACGTCCAGAAATGATTGAAGCTACTGACTGAATGAAAGGAGCTGGCATCTCACTCTCTTTGAATCTTCTTTATCATGCTAAGAGGAGCAGGAAAAAGCAAAAAATTTCAGAATTGCACCTTGCAATGCGGAGAAATTACTGTTTGTGCATTTACAATATTCATTGATTTTTGCCATTGAAAAACGTCCAGAAATGATTGAAGCTACTGACTGAATGAAAGGAGCTGGCATCTCACTCTCTTTGAATCTTCTTTATCATGCTAAGAGGAGCAGGAAAAAGCAAAAAATTTCAGAATTGCAACTTGCAATGCGGAGAAATTACTGTTTGTGCATTTACAATATTCATTGATTTTTGCCATTGAAAAACATCATGTTATTCATATACCAGAAATGATTGAAGCTACTGACTGAATGAAAGGAGCTGGCATCTCACTCTCTTTGAATCTTCTTTATCATGCTAAGAGGAGCAGGAAAAAGCAAAAAATTTCAGAATTGCACCTTGCAATGCGGAGAAATTACTGTTTGTGCATTTACAATATTCATTGATTTTTGCCATTGAAAAACATCATGTTATTCATATCCCAGAAATGTTTGAAGCTACTGACTGAATGAAACAAGCTGGCATCTCACTCTCTTTGAATCTTCTTTATCATGCTAAGAGGAGCAGGAAAAAGCAAAAAAATTCAGAATTGCACCTTGCAATGCGGAGAAATTACTGTTTGTGCATTTACAATATTCATTGATTTTTGCCATTGAAAAACGTCCAGAAATGATTGAAGCTACTGACTGAATGAAAGGAGCTGGCATCTCACTCTCTTTGAATCTTCTTTATCATGCTAAGAGGAGCAGGAAAAAGCAAAAAATTTCAGAATTGCACCTTGCAATGCGGAGAAATTACTGTTTGTGCATTTACAATATTCATTGATTTTTGCCATTGAAAAACATCATGTTATTCATATACCAGAAATGTTTGAAGCTACTGACTGAATGAAAGGAGCTGGCATCTCACTCTCTTTGAATCTTCTTTATCATGCTAAGAGGAGCAGGAAAAAGCAAAAAATTTCAGAATTGCACCTTGCAATGCGGAGAAATTACTGTTTGTGCATTTACAATATTCATTGATTTTTGCCATTGAAAAACGTCCAGAAATGATTGAAGCTACTGACTGAATGAAAGGAGCTGGCATCTCACTCTCTTTGAATCTTCTTTATCATGCTAAGAGGAGCAGGAAAAAGCTAAAAATTTCAGAATTGCACCTTGCAATGCGGAGAAATTACTGTTTGTGCATTTACAATATTCATTGATTTTTGCCATTGAAAAACGTCCAGAAATGATTGAAGCTACTGACTGAATGAAAGGAGCTGGCATCTCACTCTCTTTGAATCTTCTTTATCATGCTAAGAGGAGCAGGAAAAAGCAAAAAAAATTCAGAATTGCACCTTGCAATGCGGAGAAATTACTGTTTGTGCATTTACAATATTCATTGATTTTTGCCATTGAAAAACGTCCAGAAATGATTGTAGCTACTGACTGAATGAAAGGAGCTGGCATCTCACTCTCTTTGAATCTTCTTTATCATGCTAAGAGGAGCAGGAAAAAGCAAAAAATTTCAGAATTGCACCTTGCAATGCGGAGAAATTACTGTTTGTGCATTTACAATATTCATTGATTTTTGCCATTGAAAAATGTCCAGAAATGATTGAAGCTACTGACTGAATGAAAGGAGCTGGCATCTCACTCTCTTTGAATCTTCTTTATCATGCTAAGAGGAGCAGGAAAAAGCAAAAAATTTCAGAATTGCACCTTGCAATGCGGAGAAATTACTGTTTGTGCATTTACAATATTCATTGATTTTTGCCATTGAAAAACGTACAGAAATGATTGAAGCTACTGACTGAATGAAAGGAGCTGGCATCTCACTCTCTTTGAATCTTCTTTATCATGCTAAGAGGAGCAGGAAAAAGCCAAAAATTTCAGAATTGCACCTTGCAATGCGGAGAAATTGCTGTTTGTGCATTTACAATATTCATTGATTTTTGCCGTTGAAAAATGTCCAGAAATGATTGAAGCTACTGACTCAATGAAAGGAGCTGGCAACTCACTCTCTTTGAATCTTCTTTATCATGCTAAGAGGAGCAGGAAAAAGCAAAAAATTTCAGAATTGCACCTTGCAATGCGGAGAAATTACTGTTTGTGCATTTACAATATTCATTGATTTTTGCCATTGAAAAACATCATGTTATTCATATACCAGAAATGATTGAAGCTACTGACTGAATGAAAGGAGCTGGCATCTCACTCTCTTTGAATCTTCTTTATCATGCTAAGAGGAGCAGGAAAAAGCAAAAAATTTCAGAATTGCACCTTGCAATGCGGAGAAATTACTGTTTGTGCATTTACAATATTCATTGATTTTTGCCATTGAAAAACATCATGTTATTCATATACCAGAAGTGTTTGAAGCTACTGACTGAATGAAAGAAGCTGGCATCTCACTCTCTTTGAATCTTCTTTATCATGCTAAGAGGAGCAGGAAAAAGCAAAAAATTTCAGAATTGCACCTTGCAATGCGGAGAAATTACTGTTTGTGCATTTACAATATTCATTGATTTTTGCCATTGAAAAACGTCCAGAAATGATTGAAGCTACTGACTGAATGAAAGGAGCTGGCATCTCACGCTCTTTGAATCTTCTTTATCATGCTAAGAAGAGCAGGAAAAAGCAAAAAATTTCAGAATTGCACCTTGCAATGCGGAGAAATTACTGTTTGTGCATTTACAATAATCATTGATTTTTGCCATTGAAAAACATCATGTTATTCATATACCAGAAATGTTTGAAGCTACTGACTGAATGAAAGGAGCTGGCATCTCACTCTCTTTGAATATTCTTTTTCATGCTAAGAGGAGCAGGAAAAAGCAAAAAATTTCAGAATTGCACCTTGCAATGCGGAGAAATTACTGTTTGTGCATTTACAATATTCATTGATTTTTGCCATTGAAAAACATCCAGAAATGATTGAAGCTACTGACTGAATGAAAGGAGCTGGCATCTCACTCTCTTTGAATCTTCTTTATCATGCTAAGAGGAGCAGGAAAAAGCAAAAAATTTCAGAATTGCACCTTGCAATGCGGAGAAATTACTGCTTGTGCATTTACAATATTCATTGATTTTTGCCATTGAAAAACGTCCAGAAATGATTGAAGCTACTGACTGAATGAAAGGAGCTGGCATCTCACTCTCTTTGAATCTTCTTTATCATGCTAAGAGGAGCAGGAAAAAGCAAAAAATTTCAGAATTGCACCTTGCAATGCGGAGAAATTACTGTTTGTGCATTTACAATATTCATTGATTTTTGCCATTGAAAAACGTCCAGAAATGATTGAAGCTACTGACTGAATGAATGAAGCTGGCATCTCACTCTCTTTGAATCTTCTTTATCATGCTAAGAGGAGCAGGAAAAAGCAAAAAATTTCAGAATTGCACCTTGCAATGCGGAGAAATTACTGTTTGTGCATTTACAATATTCATTGATTTTTGCCATTGAAAAACATCATGTTATTCATATACCAGAAATGATTGAAGCTACTGACTGAATGAAAGGAGCTGGCATCTCACTCTCTTTGAATCTTCTTTATCATGCTAAGAGGAGCAGGAAAAAGCAAAAAATTTCAGAATTGCACCTTGCAATGCGGAGAAATTACTGTTTGTGCATTTACAATATTCATTGATTTTTGCCATTGAAAAACGTCCAGAAATGATTGAAGCTACTGACTGAATGAAAGGAGCTGGCATCTCACTCTCTTTGAATCTTCTTTATCATGCTAAGAGGAGCAGGAAAAAGCAAAAAATTTCAGAATTGCACCTTGCAATGCGGAGAAATTACTGTTTGTGCATTTACAATATTCATTGATTTTTGCCATTGAAAAACATCATGTTATTCATATACCAGAAATGTTTGAAGCTACTGACTGAATGAAAGAAGCTGGCATCTCACTCTCTTTGAATCTTCTTTATCATGCTAAGAGGAGCAGGAAAAAGCAAAAAATTTCAGAATTGCACCTTGCAATGCGGAGAAATTACTGTTTGTGCATTTACAATATTCATTGATTTTTGCCATTGAAAAACGTCCAGAAATGATTGAAGCTACTGACTGAATGAAAGGAGCTGGCATCTCACTCTCTTTGAATCTTCTTTATCATGCTAAGAGGAGCAGGAAAAAGCAAAAAATTTCAGAATTGCACCTTGCAATGCGGAGAAATTACTGTTTGTGCATTTACAATATTCATTGATTTTTGCCATTGAAAAACATCGTTATTCATATACCAGAAATGTTTGAAGCTACTGACTGAATGAAAGGAGCTGGCATCTCACTCTCTTTGAATCTTCTTTTTCATGCTAAGAGGAGCAGGAAAAAGCAAAAAATTTCAGAATTGCACCTTGCAATGCGGAGAAATTACTGTTTGTGCATTTACAATATTCATTGATTTTTCCATTGAAAAACATCCAGAAATGATTGAAGCTACTGACTGAATGAAAGGAGCTGGCATCTCACTCTCTTTGAATCTTCTTTATCATGCTAAGAGGAGCAGGAAAAAGCAAAAAATTTCAGAATTGCACCTTGCAATGCGGAGAAATTACTGCTTGTGCATTTACAATATTCATTGATTTTTGCCATTGAAAAACATCCAGAAATGATTGAAGCTACTGACTGAATGAAAGGAGCTGGCATCTCACTCTCTTTGAATCTTCTTTATCATGCTAAGAGGAGCAGGAAAAAGCAAAAAATTTCAGAATTGCACCTTGCAATGCGGAGAAATTACTGTTTGTGCATTTACAATATTCATTGATTTTTGCCATTGAAAAACGTCCAGAAATGATTGAAGCTACTGACTGAATGAAAGGAGCTGGCATCTCACTCTCCTTGAATCTTCTTTATCATGCTAAGAGGAGCAGGAAAAAGCAAAAAATTTCAGAATTGCACCTTGCAATGCGGAGAAATTACTGTTTGTGCATTTACAATATTCATTGATTTTTGCCATTGAAAAACGTCCAAAATTATTGAAGCTACTGACTGAAAGAAAGGAGCTGGCATCTCACTCTCTTTGAGTCTTCATTATCATGCTAAGAGGAGCAGGAAAAAGCAAAAAATTTCAGAATTGC
The DNA here is from genome assembly GCF_046119375.1 of Phyllobates terribilis. Classification (NCBI taxonomy): domain Eukaryota; kingdom Metazoa; phylum Chordata; class Amphibia; order Anura; family Dendrobatidae; genus Phyllobates; species Phyllobates terribilis. The sequence continues at coordinate 1,499,730 of NW_027363188.1, forward strand.
ACCTTGCAATGCGGAGAAATTACTGTTTGTGCATTTACAATATTCATTGATTTTTGCCGTTGAAAAACGTCCAGAAATGATTGAAGCTACTGACTGAATGAAAGGAGCTGGCATCTCACTCTCTTTGAATCTTCTTTTTCATGCTAAGAGGAGCAGGAAAAAGCAAAAAATTTCAGAATTGCACCTTGCAATGCGGAGAAATTACTGTTTGTGCATTTACAATATTCATTGATTTTTGCCATTGAAAAACATCCAGAAATGATTGAAGCTACTGACTGAATGAAAGGAGCTGGCATCTCACTCTCTTTGAATCTTCTTTATCATGCTAAGAGGAGCAGGAAAAAGCAAAAAATTTCAGAATTGCACCTTGCAATGCGGAGAAATTACTGCTTGTGCATTTACAATATTCATTGATCTTTGCCATTGAAAAACGTCCAGAAATGATTGAAGCTACTGACTGAATGAAAGGAGCTGGCATCTCACTCTCTTTGAATCTTCTTTATCATGCTAAGAGGAGCAGGAAAAAGCAAAAAATTTCAGAATTGCACCTTGCAATGCGGAGAAATTACTGTTTGTGCATTTACAATATTCATTGATTTTTGCCATTGAAAAACGTCCAGAAATGATTGAAGCTACTGACTGAATGAAAGGAGCTGGCATCTCACTCTCTTTGAATCTTCTTTATCATGCTAAGAGGAGCAGGAAAAAGCAAAAAATTTCAGAATTGCACCTTGCAATGCGGAGAAATTACTGTTTGTGCATTTACAATATTCATTGATTTTTGCCATTGAAAAACATCATGTTATTCATATACCAGAAATGATTGAAGCTACTGACTGAATGAAAGGAGCTGGCATCTCACTCTCTTTGAATCATCTTTATCATGCTAAGAGGAGCAGGAAAAAGCAAAACATTTCAGAATTGCACCTTGCAATGCGGAGAAATTACTGTTTGTGCATTTACAATATTCATTGATTTTTGCCATTGAAAAACGTCCAGAAATGATTGAAGCTACTGACTGAATGAAAGGAGCTGGCATCTCACTCTCTTTGAATCTTCTTTATCATGCTAAGAGGAGCAGGAAAAAGCAAAAAATTTCAGAATTGCACCTTGCAATGCGGAGAAATTACTGTTTGTGCAATTACAATATTCATTGATTTTTGCCATTGAAAAACATCATGTTATTCATATACCAGAAATGTTTGAAGCTACTGACTGAATGAAAGGAGCTGGCATCTCACTCTCTTTGAATCTTCATTATCATGCTAAGAGGAGCAGGAAAAAGCAAAAAATTTCAGAATTGCACCTTGCAATGCGGAGAAATTACTGTTTGTGCATTTACAATATTCATTGATTTTTGCCATTGAAAAACGTCCAGAAATGATTGAAGCTACTGACTGAATGAAAGGAGCTGGCATCTCACTCTCTTTGAATCTTCTTTATCATGCTAAGAGGAGCAGGAAAAAGCAAAAAATTTCAGAATTGCACCTTGCAATGCGGAGAAATTACTGCTTGTGCATTTACAATATTCATTGATTTTTGCCATTGAAAAACGTCCAGAAATGATTGTAGCTACTGACTGAATGAAAGGAGCTGGCATCTCACTCTCTTTGAATCTTCTTTATCATGCTAAGAGGAGCAGGAAAAAGCAAAAAATTTCAGAATTGCACCTTGCAATGCGGAGAAATTGCTGTTTGTGCATTTACAATATTCATTGATTTTTGCCATTGAAAAATGTCCAGAAATGATTGAAGCTACTGACTGAATGAAAGGAGCTGGCATCTCACTCTCTTTGAATCTTCTTTATCATGCTAAGAGGAGCAGGAAAAAGCAAAAAATTTCAGAATTGCACCTTGCAATGCGGAGAAATTACTGTTTGTGCATTTACAATATTCATTGATTTTTGCCATTGAAAAACGTACAGAAATGATTGAAGCTACTGACTGAATGAAAGGAGCTGGCATCTCACTCTCTTTGAATCTTCTTTATCATGCTAAGAGGAGCAGGAAAAAGCCAAAAATTTCAGAATTGCACCTTGCAATGCGGAGAAATTACTGTTTGTGCATTTACAATATTCATTGATTTTTGCCGTTGAAAAACGTCCAGAAATGATTGAAGCTACTGACTCAATGAAAGGAGCTGGCATCTCACTCTCTTTGAATCTTCTTTATCATGCTAAGAGGAGCAGGAAAAAGGAAAAAATTTCAGAATTGCACCTTGCAATGCGGAGAAATTACTGTTTGTGCATTTACAATATTCATTGATTTTTGCCATTGAAAAACATCATGTTATTCATATACCAGAAATGTTTGAAGCTACTGACTGAATGAAAGGAGCTGGCATCTCACTCTCTTTGAATCTTCTTTTTCATGCTAAGAGGAGCAGGAAAAAGCAAAAAATTTCAGAATTGCACCTTGCAATGCGGAGAAATTACTGTTTGTGCATTTACAATATTCATTGATTTTTGCCATTGAAAAACATCCAGAAATGATTGAAGCTACTGACTGAATGAAAGGAGCTGGCATCTCACTCTCTTTGAATCATCTTTATCATGCTAGGAGGAGCAGGAAAAAGCAAAACATTTCAGAATTGCACCTTGCAATGCGGAGAAATTACTGTTTGTGCATTTACAATATTCATTGATTTTTGCCATTGAAAAACATCATGTTATTCATATACCAGAAATGTTTGAAGCTACTGACTGAATGAAAGGAGCTGGCATCTCACTCTCTTTGAATCTTCATTATCATGCTAAGAGGAGCAGGAAAAAGCAAAAAATTTCAGAATTGCACCTTGCAATGCGGAGAAATTACTGTTTGTGCATTTACAATATTCATTGATTTTTGCCATTGAAAAACGTCCAGAAATGATTGAAGCTACTGACTGAATGAAAGGAGCTGGCATCTCACTCTCTTTGAATCTTCTTTATCATGCTAAGAGGAGCAGGAAAAAGCAAAAAATTTCAGAATTGCACCTTGCAATGCGGAGAAATTACTGCTTGTGCATTTACAATATTCTTTGATTTTTGCCATTGAAAAACGTCCAGAAATGATTGTAGCTACTGACTGAATGAAAGGAGCTGGCATCTCACTCTCTTTGAATCTTCTTTATCATGCTAAGAGGAGCAGGAAAAAGCAAAAAAATTCAGAATTGCACCTTGCAATGCGGAGAAATTACTGTTTGTGCATTTACAATATTCATTGATTTTTGCCATTGAAAAATGTCCAGAAATGATTGAAGCTACTGACTGAATGAAAGGAGCTGGCATCTCACTCTCTTTGAATCTTCTTTATTATGCTAAGAGGAGCAGGAAAAAGCAAAAAATTTCAGAATTGCACCTTGCAATGCGGAGAAATTACTGTTTGTGCATTTACAATATTCATTGATTTTTGCCATTGAAAAACGTACAGAAATGATTGAAGCTACTGACTGAATGAAAGGAGCTGGCATCTCACTCTCTTTGAATCTTCTTTATCATGCTAAGAGGAGCAGGAAAAAGCCAAAAATTTCAGAATTGCACCTTGCAATGCGGAGAAATTACTGTTTGTGCATTTACAATATTCATTGATTTTTGCCGTTGAAAAACGTCCAGAAATGATTGAAGCTACTGACTCAATGAAAGGAGCTGGCATCTCACTCTCTTTGAATCTTCTTTATCATGCTAAGAGGAGCAGGAAAAAGCAAAAAATTTCAGAATTGCTCCTTGCAATGCGGAGAAATTACTGTTTGTGCATTTACAATATTCATTGATTTTTGCCATTGAAAAACATCATGCTATTCATATACCAGAAATGATTGAAGCTACTGACTGAATGAAAGGAGCTGGCATCTCACTCCCTTTGAATCTTCTTTATCATGCTAAGAGGAGCAGGAAAAAGCAAAAAATTTCAGAATTGCACCTTGCAATGCGGAGAAATTACTGTTTGTGCATTTACAATATTCATTGATTTTTGCCATTGAAAAACATCATGTTATTCATATACCAGAAATGTTTGAAGCTACTGACTGAATGAAAGAAGCTGGCATCTCACTCTCTTTGAATCTTCTTTATCATGCTAAGAGGAGCAGGAAAAAGCAAAAAATTTCAGAATTGCACCTTGCAATGCGGAGAAATTACTGTTTGTGCATTTACAATATTCATTGATTTTTGCCATTGAAAAACGTCCAGAAATGATTGAAGCTACTGACTGAATGAAAGGAGCTGGCATCTCACGCTCTTTGAATCTTCTTTATCATGCTAAGAAGAGCAGGAAAAAGCAAAAAATTTCAGAATTGCACCTTGCAATGCGGAGAAATTACTGTTTGTGCATTTACAATATTCATTGATTTTTGCCATTGAAAAACATCATGTTATTCATATACCAGAAATGTTTGAAGCTACTGACTGAATGAAAGGAGCTGGCATCTCACTCTCTTTGAATCTTCTTTTTCATGCTAAGAGGAGCAGGAAAAAGCAAAAAATTTCAGAATTGCACCTTGCAATGCGGAGAAATTACTGTTTGTGCATTTACAATATTCATTGATTTTTGCCATTGAAAAACATCCAGAAATGATTGAAGCTACTGACTGAATGAAAGGAGCTGGCATCTCACTCTCTTTGAATCTTCTTTATCATGCTAAGAGGAGCAGGAAAAAGCAAAAAATTTCAGAATTGCACCTTGCAATGCGGAGAAATTACTGCTTGTGCATTTACAATATTCATTGATTTTTGCCATTGAAAAACGTCCAGAAATGATTGAAGCTACTGACTGAATGAAAGGAGCTGGCATCTCACTCTCTTTGAATCTTCTTTATCATGCTAAGAGGAGCAGGAAAAAGCAAAAAATTTCAGAATTGCACCTTGCAATGCGGAGAAATTACTGTTTGTGCATTTACAATATTCATTGATTTTTGCCATTGAAAAACGTCCAGAAATGATTGAAGCTACTGACTGAATGAAAGGAGCTGGCATCTCACTCTCCTTGAATTTTCTTTATCATGCTAAGAGGAGCAGGAAAAAGCAAAAAATTTCAGAATTGCACCTTGCAATGCGGAGAAATTACTGTTTGTGCATTTACAATATTCATTGATTTTTGCCATTGAAAAACGTCCAAAATTATTGAAGCTACTGACTGAATGAAAGGAGCTGGCATCTCACTCTCTTTGAATCTTCTTTATCATGCTAAGAGGAGCAGGAAAAAGCAAAAAATTTCAGAATTGCACCTTGCAATGCGGAGAAATTACTGTTTGTGCATTTACAATATTCATTGATTTTTGCCATTGAAAAACGTCCAGAAATGATTGAAGCAACGTCCAAAATGATTGAAGCTACTGACTGAATGAAAGGAGCTGGCATCTCACTCTCTTTGAATTCTTTATCATGCTAAGAGGAGCAGGAAAAAGCAAAAAATTTCAGAATTGCACTTGCAATGCGGAGAAATTACTGTTTGTGCATTACAATATTCATTGATTTTTGCCATTGAAAACGCCAGAAATGATTGAAGCTACTGACTGAATGAATGGAGCTGGCATCTCACTCTCTTTGAATCTTCTTTATCATGCTAAGAGGAGCAGGAAAAAGCAAAAAATTTCAGAATTGCACCTTGCAATGCGGAGAAATTACTGTTTGTGCATTTACAATATTCATTGATTTTTGCCATTGAAAAACGTCCAGAAATGATTGAAGCTACTGACTGAATGAAAGGAGCTGGCATCTCACTCTCTTTGAATCTTCTTTATCATGCTAAGAGGAGCAGGAAAAAGCAAAAAATTTCAGAATTGCACCTTGCAATGCGGAGAAATTACTGTTTGTGCATTTACAATATTCATTGATTTTTGCCATTGAAAAACGTCCAGAAATGATTGAAGCTACTGACTGAATGAAAGGAGCTGGCATCTCACTCTCTTTGAATCTTCTTTATCATGCTAAGAGGAGCAGGAAAAAGCAAAAAATTTCTGAATTGCACCTTGCAATGCGGAGAAATTACTGTTTGTGCATTTACAATATTCATTGATTTTTGCCATTGAAAAACATCATGTTATTCATATACCAGAAATGTTTGAAGCTACTGACTGAATGAAAGGAGCTGGCATCTCACTCTCTTTGAATCTTCTTTTTCATGCTAAGAGGAGCAGGAAAAAGCAAAAAATTTCAGAATTGCACCTTGCAATGCGGAGAAATTACAGTTTGTGCATTTACAATATTCATTGATTTTTCCATTGAAAAACATCCAGAAATGATTGAAGCTACTGACTGAATGAAAGGAGCTGGCATCTCACTCTCTTTGAATCTTCTTTATCATGCTAAGAGGAGCAGGAAAAAGCAAAAAATTTCAGAATTGCACCTTGCAATGCGGAGAAATTACTGCTTGTGCATTTACAATATTCATTGATTTTTGCCATTGAAAAACATCCAGAAATGATTGAAGCTACTGACTGAATGAAAGGAGCTGGCATCTCACTCTCTTTGAATATTCTTTATCATGCTAAGAGGAGCAGGAAAAAGCAAAAAATTTCAGAATTGCACCTTGCAATGCGGAGAAATTACTGTTTGTGCATTTACAATATTCATTGATTTTTGCCATTGAAAAACGTCCAGAAATGATTGAAGCTACTGACTGAATGAAAGGAGCTGGCATCTCACTCTCCTTGAATCTTCTTTATCATGCTAAGAGGAGCAGGAAAAAGCAAAAAATTTCAGAATTGCACCTTGCAATGCGGAGAAATTACTGTTTGTGCATTTACAATATTCATTGATTTTTGCCATTGAAAAACGTCCAAAATTATTGAAGCTACTGACTGAAAGAAAGGAGCTGGCATCTCACTCTCTTTGAGTCTTCTTTATCATGCTAAGAGGAGCAGGAAAAAGCAAAAAATTTCAGAATTGCACCTTGCAATGCGTAGAAATTACTGTTTGTGCATTTACAATATTCATTGATTTTTGCCGTTGAAAAACGTCCAGAAATGATTGAAGCTACTGACTGAATGAAAGGAGCTGGCATCTCACTCTCTTTGAATCTTCTTTTTCATGCTAAGAGGAGCAGGAAAAAGCAAAAAATTTCAGAATTGCACCTTGCAATGCGGAGAAATTACTGTTTGTGCATTTACAATATTCATTGATTTTTGCCATTGAAAAACATCCAGAAATGATTGAAGCTACTGACTGAATGAAAGGAGCTGGCATCTCACTCTCTTTGAATCTTCTTTATCATGCTAAGAGGAGCAGGAAAAAGCAAAAAATTTCAGAATTGCACCTTGCAATGCGGAGAAATTACTGCTTGGGCATTTACAATATTCATTGATCTTTGCCATTGAAAAACGTCCAGAAATGATTGAAGCTACTGACTGAATGAAAGGAGCTGGCATCTCACTCTCTTTGAATCTTCTTTATCATGCTAAGAGGAGCAGGAAAAAGCAAAAAATTTCAGAATTGCACCTTGCAATGCGGAGAAATTACTGTTTGTGCATTTACAATATTCATTGATTTTTGCCATTGAAAAACGTCCAGAAATGATTGAAGCTACTGACTGAATGAAAGGAGCTGGCATCTCACTCTCTTTGAATCTTCTTTATCATGCTAAGAGGAGCAGGAAAAAGCAAAAAATTTCAGAATTGCACCTTGCAATGCGGAGAAATTACTGTTTGTGCATTTACAATATTCATTGATTTTTGCCATTGAAAAACATCATGTTATTCATATACCAGAAATGATTGAAGCTACTGACTGAATGAAAGGAGCTGGCATCTCACTCTCTTTGAATCATCTTTATCATGCTAAGAGGAGCAGGAAAAAGCAAAACATTTCAGAATTGCACCTTGCAATGCGGAGAAATTACTGTTTGTGCATTTACAATATTCATTGATTTTTGCCATTGAAAAACGTCCAGAAATGATTGAAGCTACTGACTGAATGAAAGGAGCTGGCATCTCACTCTCTTTGAATCTTCTTTATCATGCTAAGAGGAGCAGGAAAAAGCAAAAAATTTCAGACTTGCACCTTGCAATGCGGAGAAATTACTGTTTGTGCATTTACAATATTCATTGATTTTTGCCATTGAAAAACATCATGTTATTCATATACCAGAAATGTTTGAAGCTACTGACTGAATGAAAGGAGCTGGCATCTCACTCTCTTTGAATCTTCATTATCATGCTAAGAGGAGCAGGAAAAAGCAAAAAATTTCAGAATTGCACCTTGCAATGCGGAGAAATTACTGTTTGTGCATTTACAATATTCATTGATTTTTGCCATTGAAAAACGTCCAGAAATGATTGAAGCTACTGACTGAATGAAAGGAGCTGGCATCTCACTCTCTTTGAATCTTCTTTATCATGCTAAGAGGAGCAGGAAAAAGCAAAAAATTTCAGAATTGCACCTTGCAATGCGGAGAAATTACTGTTTGTGCATTTACAATATTCATTGATTTTTGCCATTGAAAAACATCCAGAAATGATTGAAGCTACTGACTGAATGAAAGGAGCTGGCATCTCACTCTCTTTGAATCTTCTTTATCATGCTAAGAGGAGCAGGAAAAAGCAAAAAATTTCAGAATTGCACCTTGCAATGCGGAGAAATTACTGCTTGTGCATTTACAATATTCATTGATCTTTGCCATTGAAAAACGTCCAGAAATGATTGAAGCTACTGACTGAATGAAAGGAGCTGGCATCTCACTCTCTTTGAATCTTCTTTATCATGCTAAGAGGAGCAGGAAAAAGCAAAAAATTTCAGAATTGCACCTTGCAATGCGGAGAAATTACTGTTTGTGCATTTACAATATTCATTGATTTTTGCCATTGAAAAACATCCAGAAATGATTGAAGCTACTGACTGAATGAAAGGAGCTGGCATCTCACTCTCTTTGAATCTTCTTTATCATGCTAAGAGGAGCAGGAAAAAGCAAAAAATTTCAGAATTGCACCTTGCAATGCGGAGAAATTACTGTTTGTGCATTTACAATATTCATTGATTTTTGCCATTGAAAAACATCATGTTATTCATATACCAGAAATGATTGAAGCTACTGACTGAATGAAAGGAGCTGGCATCTCACTCTCTTTGAATCATCTTTATCATGCTAAGAGGAGCAGGAGAAAGCAAAAAATTTCAGAATTGCACCTTGCAATGCGGAGAAATTACTGTTTGTGCATTTACAATATTCATTGATTTTTGCCATTGAAAAACGTCCAGAAATGATTGAAGCTACTGACTGAATGAAAGGAGCTGGCATCTCACTCTCTTTGAATCTTCTTTATCATGCTAAGAGGAGCAGGAAAAAGCAAAAAATTTCAGAATTGCACCTTGCAATGCGGAGAAATTACTGTTTGTGCATTTACAATATTCATTGATTTTTGCCATTGAAAAACATCATGTTATTCATATACCAGAAATGTTTGAAGCTACTGACTGAATGAAAGGAGCTGGCATCTCACTCTCTTTGAATCTTCATTATCATGCTAAGAGGAGCAGGAAAAAGCAAAAAATTTCAGAATTGCACCTTGCAATGCGGAGAAATTACTGTTTGTGCATTTACAATATTCATTGATTTTTGCCATTGAAAAACGTCCAGAAATGATTGAAGCTACTGACTGAATGAAAGGAGCTGGCATCTCACTCTCTTTGAATCTTCTTTATCATGCTAAGAGGAGCAGGAAAAAGCAAAAAATTTCAGAATTGCACCTTGCAATGCGGAGAAATTACTGTTTGTGCATTTACAATATTCATTGATTTTTGCCATTGAAAAACATCATGTTATTCATATACCAGAAATGTTTGAAGCTACTGACTGAATGAAAGGAGCTGGCATCTCAATCTCTTTGAATCTTCTTTATCATGCTAAGAGGAGCAGGAAAAAGCAAAAAATTTCAGAATTGCACCTTGCAATGCGGAGAAATTACTGTTTGTGCATTTACAATATTCATTGATTTTTGCCATTGAAAAACGTCCAGAAATGATTGAAGCTACTGACTGAATGAAAGGAGCTGGCATCTCACTCTCTTTGAATCTTCTTTATCATGCTAAGAGGAGCAGGAAAAAGCAAAAAATTTCAGAATTGCACCTTGCAATGCGGAGAAATTACTGTTTGTGCATTTACAATATTCATTGATTTTTGCCATTGAAAAACGTCCAGAAATGATTGAAGCTACTGACTGAATGAAAGGAGCTGGCATCTCACTCTCTTTGAATCTTCTTTATCATGCTAAGAGGAGCAGGAAAAAGCAAAAAATTTCAGAATTGCACCTTGCAATGCGGAGAAATTACTGTTTGTGCATTTACAATATTCATTGATTTTTGCCATTGAAAAACATCATGTTATTCATATACCAGAAATGTTTGAAGCTACTGACTGAATGAAAGGAGCTGGCATCTCAATCTCTTTGAATCTTCTTTATCATGCTAAGAGGAGCAGGAAAAAGCAAAAAATTTCAGAATTGCACCTTGCAATGCGGAGAAATTACTGTTTGTGCATTTACAATATTCATTGATTTTTGCCATTGAAAAACGTCCAGAAATGATTGAAGCTACTGACTGAATGAAAGGAGCTGGCATCTCACTCTCTTTGAATCTTCTTTATCATGCTAAGAGGAGCAGGAAAAAGCAAAAAATTTCAGAATTGCACCTTGCAATGCGGAGAAATTACTGTTTGTGCATTTACAATATTCATTGATTTTTGCCATTGAAAAACGTCCAGAAATGATTGAAGCTACTGACTGAATGAAAAGAGCTGGCATCTCACTCTCTTTGAATCTTCTTTATCATGCTAAAAGGAGCAGGAAAAAGCAAAAAATTTCAGAATTGCACCTTGCAATGCGGAGAAATTACTGTTTGTGCATTTACAATATTCATTGATTTTTGCCATTGAAAAACATCATGTTATTCATATACCAGAAATGTTTGAAGCTACTGACTGAATGAAAGAAGCTGGCATCTCACTCTCTTTGAATCTTCTTTATCATGCTAAGAGGAGCAGGAAAAAGCAAAAAATTTCAGAATTGCACCTTGCAATGCGGAGAAATTACTGTTTGTGCATTTACAATATTCATTGATTTTTGCCATTGAAAAACGTTCAGAAATGATTGAAGCTACTGACTGAATGAAAGGAGCTGGCATCTCACTCTCTTTGAATCTTCTTTATCATGCTAAGAGGAGCAGGAAAAAGCAAAAAATTTCAGAATTGCACCTTGCAATGCGGAGAAATTACTGTTTGTGCATTTACAATATTCATTGATTTTTGCCATTGAAAAACATCATGTTATTCATATACCAGAAATGTTTGAAGCTACTGACTGAATGAAAGGAGCTGGCATCTCACTCTCTTTGAATCTTCTTTATCATGCTAAGAGGAGCAGGAAAAAGCAAAAAATTTCAGAATTGCACCTTGCAATGCGGAGAAATTACTGTTTGTGCATTTACAATATTCATTGATTTTTGCCATTGAAAAACGTCCAGAAATGATTGAAGCTACTGACTGAATGAAAAGAGCTGGCATCTCACTCTCTTTGAATCTTCTTTATCATGCTAAGAGGAGCAGGAAAAAGCAAAAAATTTCAGAATTGCACCTTGCAATGCGGAGAATTTACTGTTTGTGCATTTACAATATTCATTGATTTTTGCCATTGAAAAACGTCCAGAAATGATTGAAGCTACTGACTGAATGAAAGAAGCTGGCATCTCACTCTCTTTGAATCTTCTTTATCATGCTAAGAGGAGCAAGAAAAAGCAAAAAAATTCAGAATTTCACCTTGCAATGCGGAGAAATTACTGTTTGTGCATTTACAATATTCATTGATTTTTGCCATTGAAAAACATCATGTTATTCATATACCAGAAATGATTGAAGCTACTGACTGAATCAAAGGAGCTGGCATCTCACTCTCTTTGAATCTTCTTTTTCATGCTAAGAGGAGCAGGAAAAAGCAAAAAATTTCAGAATTGCACCTTGCAATGCGGAGAAATTACTGTTTGTGCATTTACAATATTCATTGATTTTTGCCATTGAAAAACGTCCAGAAATGATTGAAGCTACTGACTGAATGAAAGGAGCTGGCATCTCACTCTCTTTGAATCTTCTTTATCATGCTAAGAGGAGCAGGAAAAAGCAAAAAATTTCAGAATTGCACCTTGCAATGCGGAGAAATTACAGCTTGTGCATTTACAATATTCATTGATTTTTGCCATTGAAAAACGTCCAGAAATGATTGAAGCTACTGACTGAATGAAAGGAGCTGGCATATCACTCCCTTTGAATCTTCTTTATCATGCTAAGAGGAGCAGGAAAAAGCAAAAATTTCAGAATTGCACCTTGCAATGCGGAGAAATTACTGTTTGTGCATTTACAATATTCATTGATTTTTGCCATTGAAAAACGTCCAGAAATGTTTGAAGCTACTGACTGAATGAAAGGAGCTGGCATCTCACTCTCTTTGAATCTTCTTTATCATGCTAGGATTAGCAGGAAAAAGCAAAAAATTTCAGAATTGCACCTTGCAATGTGGAGATATTACTGTTTGTGCATTTACAATATTCATTGATTTTTGCCATTGAAAAACGTCCAGAAATGTTTGAAGCTACTGACTGAATGAAAGGAGCTGGCATCTCATTCTCTTTGAATCTTCTTTATCATGCTAGGAGTAGCAGGAAAAAGCAAAAAATTTCAGAATTGCACCTTGCAATGTGGAGATATTACTGTTTGTGCATTTACAATATTCATTGATTTTTGCCATTGAAAAACGTCCAGAAATGTTTGAAGCTACTGACTGAATGAAAGGAGCTGGCATCTCACTCTATTTGAATCTTCTTTATCATGCTAGGATTAGCAGGAAAAAGCAAAAAATTTCAGAATTGCACCTTGCAATGTGGAGATATTACTGTTTGTGCATTTACAATATTCATTGATTTTTGCCATTGAAAAACGTCCAGAAATGTTTATACCAGAAATGTTTGAAGCTACTGACTGAATGAAAGGAGCTGGTATCGCACTCTCTTTGAATCTTCTTTATCATGCTAAGAGGAGCAGGAAAAAGCAAAAAATTTCAGAATTGCACCTTGCAATGCGGAGAAATTACTGTTTGTGCATTTACAATATTCATTGATTTTTGCCATTGAAAAACGTCCAGAAATGATTGAAGCTACTGACTGAATGAAAGGAGCTGGCATCTCACTCTCTTTGAATCTTCTTTATCATGCTAAGAGGAGCAGGAAAAAGCAAAAAATTTCAGAATTGCACCTTGCAATGCGGAGAAATTACTGTTTGTGCATTTACAATATTCATTGATTTTTGCCATTGAAAAACATCATGTTATTCATATACCAGAAATGTTTGAAGCTACTGACTGAATGAAAGGAGCTGGCATCTCACTCTCTTTGAATCTTCTTTATCATGCTAAGAGGAGCAGGAAAAAGCAAAAAATTTCAGAATTGCACCTTGCAATGCGGAGAAATTACTGTTTGTGCATTTACAATATTCATTGATTTTTGCCATTGAAAAACGTCCAGAAATGATTGAAGCTACTGACTGAATGAAAGGAGCTGGCATCTCACTCTCTTTGAATCTTCTTTATCATGCTAAGAGGAGCAGGAAAAAGCAAAAAATTTCAGAATTGCACCTTGCAATGCGGAGAAATTACTGTTTGTGCATTTACAATATTCATTGATTTTTGCCATTGAAAAACGTCCAGAAATGATTGAAGCTACTGACTGAATGAAAGGAGCTTGGCATCTCACTCTCTTTGAATCTTCTTTATCATGCTAAGAGGAGCAGGAAAAAGCAAAAAAATTCAGAATTGCACCTTGCAATGCGGAGAAATTACTGTTTGTGCATTTACAATATTCATTGATTTTTGCCATTGAAAAACATCATGTTATTCATATACCAGAAATGATTGAAGCTACTGACTGAATGAAAGGAGCTGGCATCTCACTCTCTTTGAATCTTCTTTTTCATGCTAAGAGGAGCAGGAAAAAGCAAAAAATTTCAGAATTGCACCTTGCAATGCGGAGAAATTACTGTTTGTGCATTTACAATATTCATTGATTTTTGCCATTGAAAAACGTCCAGAAATGATTGAAGCTACTGACTGAATGAAAGGAGCTGGCATCTCACTCTCTTTGAATCTTCTTTATCATGCTAAGAGGAGCAGGAAAAAGCAAAAAATTTCAGAATTGCACCTTGCAATGCGGAGAAATTACTGTTTGTGCATTTACAATATTCATTGATTTTTGCCATTGAAAAACATCATGTTATTCATATACCAGAAATGTTTGAAGCTACTGACTGAATGAAAGGAGCTGGCATCTCACTCTCTTTGAATCTTCTTTATCATGCTAAGAGGAGCAGGAAAAAGCAAAAAATTTCAGAATTGCACCTTGCAATGCGGAGAAATTACTGTTTGTGCATTTACAATATTCATTGATTTTTGCCATTGAAAAACGTCCAGAAATGATTGAAGCTACTGACTGAATGAAAGGAGCTGGCATCTCACTCTCTTTGAATCTTCTTTATCATGCTAAGAGGAGCAGGAAAAAGCAAAAAATTTCAGAATTGCACCTTGCAATGCGGAGAAATTACTGTTTGTGCATTTACAATATTCATTGATTTTTGCCATTGAAAAACGTCCAGAAATGATTGAAGCTACTGACTGAATGAAAGGAGCTGGCATCTCACTCTCTTTGAATCTTCTTTATCATGCTAAGAGGAGCAGGAAAAAGCAAAAAATTTCAGAATTGCACCTTGCAATGCGGAGAAATTACTGTTTGTGCATTTACAATATTCATTGATTTTTGCCATTGAAAAACATCATGTTATTCATATACCGGAAATGTTTGAAGCTACTGACTGAATGAAAGGAGCTGGCATCTCACTCTCTTTGAATCTTCTTTATCATGCTAAGAGGAGCAGGAAAAAGCAAAAAATTTCAGAATTGCACCTTGCAATGCGGAGAAATTACTGTTTGTGCATTTACAATATTCATTGATTTTTGCCATTGAAAAACATCATGTTATTCATATACCAGAAATGTTTGAAGCTACTGACTGAATGAAAGAAGCTGGCATCTCACTCTCTTTGAATCTTCTTTATCATGCTAAGAGGAGCAGGAAAAAGCAAAAAATTTCAGAATTGCACCTTGCAATGCGGAGAAATTACTGTTTGTGCATTTACAATATTCATTGATTTTTGCCATTGAAAAACGTCCAGAAATGATTGAAGCTACTGACTGAATGAAAGGAGCTGGCATCTCACTCTCTTTGAATCTTCTTTATCATGCTAAGAGGAGCAGGAAAAAGCAAAAAATTTCAGAATTGCACCTTGCAATGCGGAGAAATTACTGTTTGTGCATTTACAATATTCATTGATTTTTGCGATTGAAAAACATCATGTTATTCATATACCAGAAATGTTTGAAGCTACTGACTGAATGAAAGGAGCTGGCATCTCACTCTCTTTGAATCTTCTTTATCATGCTAAGAGGAGCAGGAAAAAGCAAAAAATTTCAGAATTGCACCTTGCAATGCGGAGAAATTACTGTTTGTGCATTTACAATATTCATTGATTTTTGCCATTGAAAAACGTCCAGAAATGATTGAAGCTACTGACTGAATGAAAGGAGCTGGCATCTCACTCTCTTTGAATCTTCTTTATCATGCTAAGAGGAGCAGGAAAAAGCAAAAAATTTCAGAATTGCACCTTGCAATGCGGAGAAATTACTGTTTGTGCATTTACAATATTCATTGATTTTTGCCATTGAAAAACGTCCAGAATTGATTGAAGCTACTGACTGAATGAAAGGAGCTGGCATCTCACTCTCTTTGAATCTTCTTTATCATGCTAAGAGGAGCAAGAAAAAGCAAAAAAATTCAGAATTTCACCTTGCAATGCGGAGAAATTACTGTTTGTGCATTTACAATATTCATTGATTTTTGCCATTGAAAAACATCATGTTATTCATATACCAGAAATGATTGAAGCTACTGACTGAATGAAAGGAGCTGGCATCTCACTCTCTTTGAATCTTCTTTTTCATGCTAAAAGGAGCAGGAAAAAGCAAAAAATTTCAGAATTGCACCTTGCAATGCGGAGAAATTACTGTTTGTGCATTTACAATATTCATTGATTTTTGCCATTGAAAAACGTCCAGAAATGATTGAAGCTACTGACTGAATGAAAGGAGCTGGCATCTCACTCTCTTTGAATCTTCTTTATCATGCTAAGAGGAGCAGGAAAAAGCGAAAAATTTCAGAATTGCACCTTGCAATGCGGAGAAATTACAGCTTGTGCATTTACAATATTCATTGATTTTTGCCATTGAAAAACGTCCAGAAATGATTGAAGCTACTGACTGAATGAAAGGAGCTGGCATCTCACTCTCTTTGAATCTTCTTTATCATGCTAAGAGGAGCAGGAAAAAGCAAAAATTTCAGAATTGCACCTTGCAATGCGGAGAAATTACTGTTTGTGCATTTACAATATTCATTGATTTTTGCCATTGAAAAACGTCCAGAAATGTTTGAAGCTACTGACTGAATGAAAGGAGCTGGCATCTCACTCTCTTTGAATCTTCTTTATCATGCTAGGATTAGCAGGAAAAAGCAAAAAATTTCAGAATTGCACCTTGCAATGTGGAGATATTACTGTTTGTGCATTTACAATATTCATTGATTTTTGCCATTGAAAAACGTCCAGAAATGTTTGAAGCTACTGACTGAATGAAAGGAGCTGGCATCTCACTCTCTTTGAATCTTCTTTATCATGCTAGGAGTAGCAGGAAAAAGAAAAAAATTTCAGAATTGCACCTTGCAATGTGGAGATATTACTGTTTGTGCATTTACAATATTCATTGATTTTTGCCATTGAAAAACGTCCAGAAATGTTTGAAGCTACTGACTGAATGAAAGGAGCTGGCATCTCACTCTCTTTGAATCTTCTTTATCATGCTAGGATTAGCAGGAAAAAGCAAAAAATTTCAGAATTGCACCTTGCAATGTGGAGATATTACTGTTTGTGCATTTACAATATTCATTGATTTTTGCCATTGAAAAACATCATGTTATTCATATACCAGAAATGTTTGAAGCTACTGACTGAATGAAAGGAGCTGGCATCTCACTCTCTTTGAATCTTCTTTATCATGCTAGGATTAGCAGGAAAAAGCAAAGAATTTCAGAATTGCACCTTGCAATGTGGAGATATTACTGTTTGTGCATTTACAATATTCATTGATTTTTGCCATTGAAAAACATCCAGAAATGTTTGAAGCTACTGACTGAATGAAAGGAGCTGGCATCTCACTCTATTTGAATCTTCTTTATCATGCTAGGATTAGCAGGAAAAAGCAAAAAATTTCAGAATTGCACCTTGCAATGTGGAGATATTACTGTTTGTGCATTTACAATATTCATTGATTTTTGCCATTGAAAAACGTCCAGAAATGTTTATACCAGAAATGTTTGAAGCTACTGACTGAATGAAAGGAGCTGGCATCGCACTCTCTTTGAATCTTCTTTATCATGCTAAGAGGAGCAGGAAAAAGCAAAAAATTTCAGAATTGCACCTTGCAATGCGGAGAAATTACTGTTTGTGCATTTACAATATTCATTGATTTTTGCCATTGAAAAACGTCCAGAAATGATTGAAGCTACTGACTGAATGAAAGGAGCTGGCATCTCACTCTCTTTGAATCTTCTTTATCATGCTAAGAGGAGCAGGAAAAAGCAAAAAATTTCAGAATTGCACCTTGCAATGCGGAGAAATTACTGTTTGTGCATTTACAGTATTCATTGATTTTTGCCATTGAAAAACGTCCAGAAATGATTGAAGCTACTGACTGAATGAAAGGAGCTGGCATCTCACTCTCTTTGAATCTTCTTTATCATGCTAAGAGGAGCAGGAAAAAGCAAAAAATTTCAGAATTGCACCTTGCAATGCGGAGAAATTACTGTTTGTGCATTTACAATATTCATTGATTTTTGCCATTGAAAAACATCATGTTATTCATATACCAGAAATGTTTGAAGCTACTGACTGAATGAAAGGAGCTGGCATCTCACTCTCTTTGAATCTTCTTTATCATGCTAAGAGGAGCAGGAAAAAGCAAAAAATTTCAGAATTGCACCTTGCAATGCGAAGAAATTACTGTTTGTGCATTTACAATATTCATTGATTTTTGCCATTGAAAAACGTCCAGAAATGATTGAAGCTACTGACTGAATGAAAGGAGCTGGCATCTCACTCTCTTTGAATCTTCTTTATCATGCTAAGAGGAGCAGGAAAAAGCAAAAAATTTGAGAATTGCACCTTGCAATGCGGAGAAATTACTGTTTGTGCATTTACAATATTCATTGATTTTTGCCATTGAAAAACGTCCAGAAATGATTGAAGCTACTGACTGAAAGGAGCTGGCATCTCACTCTCTTTGAATCTTCTTTATCATGCTAAGAGGAGCAGGAAAAAGCAAAAAATTTCAGAATTGCACCTTGCAATGCGGAGAAATTACTGTTTGTGCATTTACAATATTCATTGATTTTTGCCATTGAAAAACGTCCAGAAATGATTGAAGCTACTGACTGAAAGGAGCTGGCATCTCACTCTCTTTGAATCTTCTTTATCATGCTAAGAGGAGCAGGAAAAAGCAAAAAATTTCAGAATTGCACCTTGCAATGCGGAGAAATTACTGTTTGTGCATTTACAATATTCACTGATTTTTGCCATTGAAAAACGTCCAGAAATGATTGAAGCTACTGACTGAATGAAAGGAGCTGGCATCTCACTCTCTTTGAATCTTCTTTATCATGCTAAGAGGAGCAGGAAAAAGCAAAAAAATTCAGAATTTCACCTTGCAATGCGGAGAAATTACTGTTTGTGCATTTACAATATTCATTGATTTTTGCCATTGAAAAACATCATGTTATTCATATACCAGAAATGATTGAAGCTACTGACTGAATGAAAGGAGCTGGCATCTAACGCTCTTTGAATCTTCTTTTTCATGCTAAGAGGAGCAGGAAGAAGCAAAAAATTTCAGAATTGCACCTTGCAATGCGGAGAAATTACTGTTTGTGCATTTACAATATTCATTGATTTTTGCCATTGAAAAACGTCCAGAAATGATTGAAGCTACTGACTGAATGAAAGGAGCTGGCATCTCACTCTCTTTGAATCTTCTTTATCATGCTAAGAGGAGCAGGAAAAAGCAAAAAATTTCAGAATTGCACCTTGCAATGCGGAGAAATTACTGCTTGTGCATTTACAATATTCATTGATTTTTGCCATTGAAAAACGTCCAGAAATGATTGAAGCTACTGACTGAATGAAAGGAGCTGGCATCTCACTCTCTTTGAGTCTTCTTTATCATGCTAAGAGGAGCAGGAAAAAGCAAAAAATTTCAGAATTGCACCTTGCAATGCGGAGAAATTACTGTTTGTGCATTTACAATATTCATTGATTTTTGCCATTGAAAAACGTCCAGAAATGATTGAAGCTACTGACTGAATGAAAGGAGCTGGCATCTCACTCTCTTTGAATCTTCTTTATCATGCTAAGAGGAGCAGGAAAAAGCAAAAAATTTCAGAATTGCACCTTGCAATGCGGAGAAATTACTGTTTGTGCATTTACAGTATTCATTGATTTTTGCCATTGAAAAACGTCCAGAAATGATTGAAGCTACTGACTGAATGAAAGGAGCTGGCATCTCACTCTCTTTGAATCTTCTTTATCATGCTAAGAGGAGCAGGAAAAAGCAAAAAATTTCAGAATTGCACCTTGCAATGCGGAGAAATTACTGTTTGTGCATTTACAATATTCATTGATTTTTGCCATTGAAAAACATCATGTTATTCATATACCAGAAATGTTTGAAGCTACTGACTGAATGAAAGGAGCTGGCATCTCACTCTCTTTGAATCTTCTTTATCATGCTAAGAGGAGCAGGAAAAAGCAAAAAATTTCAGAATTGCACCTTGCAATGCGAAGAAATTACTGTTTGTGCATTTACAATATTCATTGATTTTTGCCATTGAAAAACGTCCAGAAATGATTGAAGCTACTGACTGAATGAAAGGAGCTGGCATCTCACTCTCTTTGAATCTTCTTTATCATGCTAAGAGGAGCAGGAAAAAGCAAAAAATTTGAGAATTGCACCTTGCAATGCGGAGAAATTACTGTTTGTGCATTTACAATATTCATTGATTTTTGCCATTGAAAAACGTCCAGAAATGATTGAAGCTACTGACTGAAAGGAGCTGGCATCTCACTCTCTTTGAATCTTCTTTATCATGCTAAGAGGAGCAGGAAAAAGCAAAAAATTTCAGAATTGCACCTTGCAATGCGGAGAAATTACTGTTTGTGCATTTACAATATTCATTGATTTTTGCCATTGAAAAACGTCCAGAAATGATTGAAGCTACTGACTGAAAGGAGCTGGCATCTCACTCTCTTTGAATCTTCTTTATCATGCTAAGAGGAGCAGGAAAAAGCAAAAAATTTCAGAATTGCACCTTGCAATGCGGAGAAATTACTGTTTGTGCATTTACAATATTCACTGATTTTTGCCATTGAAAAACGTCCAGAAATGATTGAAGCTACTGACTGAATGAAAGGAGCTGGCATCTCACTCTCTTTGAATCTTCTTTATCATGCTAAGAGGAGCAGGAAAAAGCAAAAAAATTCAGAATTTCACCTTGCAATGCGGAGAAATTACTGTTTGTGCATTTACAATATTCATTGATTTTTGCCATTGAAAAACATCATGTTATTCATATACCAGAAATGATTGAAGCTACTGACTGAATGAAAGGAGCTGGCATCTAACGCTCTTTGAATCTTCTTTTTCATGCTAAGAGGAGCAGGAAGAAGCAAAAAATTTCAGAATTGCACCTTGCAATGCGGAGAAATTACTGTTTGTGCATTTACAATATTCATTGATTTTTGCCATTGAAAAACGTCCAGAAATGATTGAAGCTACTGACTGAATGAAAGGAGCTGGCATCTCACTCTCTTTGAATCTTCTTTATCATGCTAAGAGGAGCAGGAAAAAGCAAAAAATTTCAGAATTGCACCTTGCAATGCGGAGAAATTACTGCTTGTGCATTTACAATATTCATTGATTTTTGCCATTGAAAAACGTCCAGAAATGATTGAAGCTACTGACTGAATGAAAGGAGCTGGCATCTCACTCTCTTTGAGTCTTCTTTATCATGCTAAGAGGAGCAGGAAAAAGCAAAAAATTTCAGAATTGCACCTTGCAATGCGGAGAAATTACTGTTTGTGCATTTACAATATTCATTGATTTTTGCCATTGAAAAACGTCCAGAAATGATTGAAGCTACTGACTGAATGAAAGGAGCTGGCATCTCACTCTCTTTGAATCTTCTTTATCATGCTAAGAGGAGCAGGAAAAAGCAAAAAATTTCAGAATTGCACCTTGCAATGCGGAGAAATTACTGTTTGTGCATTTACAATATTCATTGATTTTTGCCATTGAAAAACGTCCAGAAATGATTGAAGCTACTGACTGAATGAAAGGAGCTGGCATCTCACTCTCTTTGAATCTTCTTTATCATGCTAAGAGGAGCAGGAAAAAGCAAAAAATTTCAGAATTGCACCTTGCAATGCGGAGAAATTACTGTTTGTGCATTTACAATATTCATTGATTTTTGCCGTTGAAAAACGTCCAGAAATGATTGAAGCTACTGACTGAATGAAAGGAGCTGGCATCTCACTCTCTTTGAATCTTCTTTATCATGCTAAGAGGAGCAGGAAAAAGCAAAAAATTTCAGAATTGCACCTTGCAATGCGGAGAAATTACTGTTTGTGCATTTACAATATTCATTGATTTTTGCCATTGAAAAACGTCCAGAAATGATTGAAGCTACTGACTGAATGAAAGGAGCTGGCATCTCACTCTCTTTGAATCTTCTTTATCATGCTAAGAGGAGCAGGAAAAAGCAAAAAATTTCAGAATTGCACCTTGCAATGCGGAGAAATTACTGCTTGTGCATTTACAATATTCATTGATTTTTGCCATTGAAAAACGTCCAGAAATGATTGAAGCTACTGACTGAATGAAAGGAGCTGGCATCTCACTCTCTTTGAATCTTCTTTATCATGCTAAGAGGAGCAGGAAAAAGCAAAAAATTTCAGAATTGCACCTTGCAATGCGGAGAAATTACTGTTTGTGCATTTACAATATTCATTGATTTTTGCCATTGAAAAATATCATGTTATTCATATACCAGAAATGTTTGAAGCTACTGACTGAATGAAAGGAGCTGGCATCTCACTCTCTTTGAATCTTCTTTATCATGCTAAGAGGAGCAGGAAATATCAAAAAATTTCAGAATTGCACCTTGCAATGCGGAGAAAATACTGTTTGTGCATTTACAATATTCATTGATTTTTGCCATTGAAAAACGTCCAGAAATGATTGAAGCTACTGACTGAATGAAAGGAGCTGGCATCTCACTCTCTTTGAATCTTCTTTATCATGCTAAGAGGAGCAGGAAAAATCAAAAAATTTCAGAATTGCACCTTGCAATGCGGAGAAATTACTGTTTGTGCATTTACAATATTCATTGATTTTTGCCATTGAAAAACATGATGTTATTCATATACCAGAAATGATTGAAGCTACTGACTGAATGAAAGGAGCTGGCATCTCACTCTCTTTGAATCTTCTTTATCATGCTAAGAGGAGCAGGAAAAAGCAAAAAATTTCAGAATTGCACCTTGCAATGCGGAGAAATTACAGTTTTTGCATTTACAATATTCATTGATTTTTGCCATTGAAAAACGTCCTGAAATTATTGAAGCTACTGACTGAATGAAAGGAGCTGGCATCTCACTCTCTTTGAATCTTCTTTATCATGCTAAGAGGAGCAGGAAAAAGCAAAAAATTTCAGAATTGCACCTTGCAATGCGGAGAAATTACTGTTTGTGCATTTACAATATTCATTGATTTTTGCCATTGAAAAACGACCAGAAATGATTGAAGCTACTGACTGAATGAAAGGAGCTGGCATCTCACTCTCTTTGAATCTTCTTTATCATGCTAAGAGGAGCAGGAAAAAGCAAAAAATTTCAGAATTGCACCTTGCAATGCGGAGAAATTACTGTTTGTGCATTTACAATATTCATTGATTTTTGCCATTGAAAAACGTCCAGAAATGATTGAAGCTACTGACTGAATGAAAGGAGCTGGCATCTCACTCTCTTTGAATCTTCTTTATCATGCTAAGACGAGCAGGAAAAAGCAAAAAATTTCAGAATTGCACCTTGCAATGCGGAGAAATTACTGTTTGTGCATTTACAATATTCATTGATTTTTGCCGTTGAAAAACGTCCAGAAATGATTGAAGCTACTGACTGAATGAAAGGAGCTGGCATCTCACTCTCTTTGAGTCTTTTTACCATGCTAAGAGGAGCAGGAAAAAGCAAAAAATTTCAGAATTGCACCTTGCAATGCGGAGAAATTACTGTTTGTGCATTTACAATATTCATTGATTTTTGCCATTGAAAAACGTCCAGAAATGATTGAAGCTACTGACTGAATGAAAGGAGCTGGCATCTCACTCTCTTTGAATCTTCTTTATCATGCTAAGAGGAGCAGGAAAAAGCAAAAAATTTCAGAATTGCACCTTGCAATGCGGAGAAATTACTGTTTGTGCATTTACAATATTCATTGATTTTTGCCATTGAAAAACGTCCAGAAATGATTGAAGCTACTGACTGAATTAAAGGAGCTCTCATCTCACTCTCTTTGAATCTTCTTTATCATGCTAAGAGGAGCAGGAAAAAGCAAAAAATTTCAGAATTGCACCTTGCAATGCGGAGAAATTACTGTTTGTGCATTTACAATATTCATTGATTTTTGCCATTGAAAAACATCATGTTATTCATATACCAGAAATGTTTGAAGCTACTGACTGAATGAAAGGAGCTGGCATCTCACTCTCTTTGAATCTTCTTTATCATGCTAAGAGGAGCAGGAAAAAGCAAAAAATTTCAGAATTGCACCTTCAATGCGGAGAAATTACTGTTTGTGCATTTACAATATTCATTGATTTTTGCCATTGAAAAACGTTCAGAAATGATTGAAGCTACTGACTGAATGAAAGGAGCTGGCATCTCACTCTCTTTGAATCTTCTTTATCATG
Organism: Phyllobates terribilis; assembly: GCF_046119375.1. NCBI lineage: Eukaryota > Metazoa > Chordata > Amphibia > Anura > Dendrobatidae > Phyllobates > Phyllobates terribilis. Next base: position 1,523,854 of record NW_027363188.1, read on the forward strand.
CTAAGAGGAGCAGGAAAAAGCAAAAAATTTCAGAATTGCACCTTGCAATGCGGAGATATTACGGTTTGTGCATTTACAATATTCATTAATTTTTGCCATTGAAAAACATCATGTTATTCATATACCAGAAATGATTGAAGCTACTGACTGAATGAAAGGAGCTGGCATCTCACTCTCTTTGAATCTTCTTTATCATGCTAAGAGGAGCAGGAAAAAGCAAAAAATTTCAGAATTGCACCTTGCAATGTGGAGAAATTACTGTTTGTGCATTTACAATATTCATTGATTTTTGCCATTGAAAAACATCATGTTATTCATATACCAGAAATGTTTGAAGCTACTGACTGAATGAAAGGAGCTGGCATCTCACTCTCTTTGAATCTTCTTTATCATACTAAGCGGAGCAGGAAAAAGCAAAAAATTTCAGAATTGCACCTTGCAATGCGGAGAAATTACTGTTTGTACATTTACAATATTCATTGATTTTTGCCATTGAAAAACGTCCAGAAATGATTGAAGCTACTGACTGAATGAAAGGAGCTGGCATCTCACTCTCTTTGAATCTTCTTTATCATGCTAAGAGGAGCAGGAAAAAGCAAAAAATTTCAGAATTGCACCTTGCAATGCGGAGAAATTACTGTTTGTGCATTTACAATATTCATTGATTTTTGCCATTGAAAAACGTCCAGAAATGATTGAAGCTACTGACTGAATGAAAGGAGCTGGCATCTCACTCTCTTTGAATCTTCTTTATCATGCTAAGAGGAGCAGGAAAAAGCAAAAAATTTCAGAATTGCACCTTGCAATGCGAAGAAATTACTGTTTGTGCATTTACAATATTCATTGATTTTTGCCATTGAAAAACATCATGTTATTCATATACCAGAAATGTTTGAAGCTACTGACTGAATGAAAGGAGCTGGCATCTCACTCTCTTTGAATCTTCTTTATCATGCTAAGAGGAGCAGGAAAAAGCAAAAAATTTCAGAATTGCACCTTTGAATCCGGAGAAATTACTGTTTGTGCATTTACAATATTCATTGATTTTTGCCATTGAAAAACGTCCAGAAATGATTGAAGCTACTGACTGAATGAAAGGAGCTGGCATCTCACTCTCTTTGAATCTTCTTTATCATACTAAGAGGAGCAGGAAAAAGCAAAAAATTTCAGAATTGCACCTTGCAATGCGGAGAAATTACTGTTTGTGCATTTACAATATTCATTGATTTTTGCCATTGAAAAACATCATGTTATTCATATACCAGAAATGATTGAAGCTACTGACTGAATGAAAGGAGCTGGCATCTCACTCTCTTTGAATCTTCTTTATCATGCTAAGAGGAGCAGGAAAAAGCAAAAAATTTCAGAATTGCACCTTGCAATGCGGAGAAATTACTGTTTGTGCATTTACAATATTCATTGATTTTTGCCATTGAAAAATGTCCAGAAATGATTGAAGCTACTGACTGAAAGGAGCTGGCATCTCACTCTCTTTGAATCTTCTTTATCATGCTAAGAGGAGCAGGAAAAAGCAAAAAATTTCAGAATTGCACCTTGCAATGCGGAGAAATTACTGTTTGTGCATTTACAATATTCATTGATTTTTGCCATTGAAAAACGTCCAGAAATGATTGAAGCTACTGACTGAATGAAAGGAGCTGGCATCTCACTCTCTTTGAATCTTCTTTATCATGCTAAGAGGAGCAGGAAAAAGCAAAAAAATTCAGAATTGCACCTTGCAATGCGGAGAAATTACTGTTTGTGCATTTACAATATTCATTGATTTTTGCCATTGAAAAACATCATGTTATTCATATACCAGAAATGATTGAAGCTACTGACTGAATGAAAGGAGCTGGCATCTCACGCTCTTTGAATCTTCTTTTTCATGCTAAGAGGAGCAGGAAAAAGCAAAAAATTTCAGAATTGCACCTTGCAATGCGGAGAAATTACTGTTTGTGCATTTACAATATTCATTGATTTTTGCCATTGAAAAACGTCCAGAAATGATTGAAGCTACTGACTGAATGAAAGGAGCTGGCATCTCACTCTCTTTGAATCTTCTTTATCATGCTAAGAGGAGCAGGAAAAAGCAAAAAATTTCAGAATTGCACCTTGCAATGCGGAGAAATTACTGCTTGTGCATTTACAATATTCATTGATTTTTGCCATTGAAAAACGTCCAGAAATGATTGAAGCTACAGACTGAATGAAAGGAGCTGGCATCTCACTCTCTTTGAGTCTTCTTTATCATGCTAAGAGGAGCAGGAAAAAGCAAAAAATTTCAGAATTGCACCTTGCAATGCGGAGAAATTACTGTTTGTGCATTTACAATATTCATTGATTTTTGCCATTGAAAAACGTCCAGAAATGATTAAAGCTACTGACTGAATGAAAGGAGCTGGCATCTCACTCTCTTTGAATCTTCTTTATCATGCTAAGAGGAGCAGGAAAAAGCAAAAAATTTCAGAATTGCACCTTGCAATGCGGAGAAATTACTGTTTGTGCATTTACAATATTCATTGATTTTTGCTATTGAAAAACGTCCAGAAATGATTGAAGCTACTGACTGAATGAAAGGAGCTGGCATCTCACTCTCTTTGAATCTTCTTTATCATGCTAAGAGGAGCAGGAAAAAGCAAAAAATTTCAGAATTGCACCTTGCAATGCGGAGAAATTACTGTTTGTGCATTTACAATATTCATTGATTTTTGCCATTGAAAAACGTCCAGAAATGATTGAAGCTACTGACTGAATGAAAGGAGCTGGCATCTCACTCTCTTTGAATCTTCATTATCATGCTAAGAGGAGCAGGAAAAAGCAAAAAATTTCAGAATTGCACCTTGCAATGCGGAGAAATTACTGTTTGTGCATTTACAATATTCATTGATTTTTGCCATTGAAAAACATCATGTTATTCATATTCCAGAAATGTTTGAAGCTACTGACTGAATGAAAGGAGCTGGCATCTCACTCTCTTTGAATCTTCTTTATCATGCTAAGAGGAGCAGGAAAAAGCAAAAAATTTCAGAATTGCACCTTGCAATGCGGAGAAATTACTGTTTGTGAATTTACAATAATCATTGATTTTTGCCATTGAAAAATGTCCAGAAATGATTGAAGCTACTGACTGAATTAAAGGAGCTGGCATCTCACTCTCTTTGAATCTTCTTTATCATGCTAAGAGGAGCAGGAAAAAGCAAAAAATTTCAGAATTGCACCTTGCAATGCGGAGAAATTACTGTTTGTGCATTTACAATATTCATTGATTTTTGCCATTGAAAAACATCATGTTATTCATATACCAGAAATGATTGAAGCTACTGACTGAATGAAAGGAGCTGGCATCTCACTCTCTTTGAATCTTCTTTATCATGCTAAGAGGAGCAGAAAAAAGCAAAAAATTTCAGAATTGCACCTTGCAATGCGGAGAAATTACTGTTTGTGCATTTACAATATTCATTGATTTTTGCCATTGAAAAATGTCCAGAAATGATTGAAGCTACTGACTGAATGAAAGGAGCTGGCATCTCACTCTCTTTGAATCTTCTTTATCATGCTAAGAGGAGCAGGAAAAAGCAAAAAATTTCAGAATTGCACCTTGCAATGCGGAGAAATTACTGTTTGTGCATTTACAATATTCATTGATTTTTGCCATTGAAAAACATCATGTTATTCATATACCAGAAATGATTGAAGCTACTGACTGAATGAAAGGAGCTGGCATCTCACTCTCTTTGAATCTTCTTTATCATGCTAAGAGGAGCAGGAAAAAGTAAAAAATTTCAGAATTGCACCTTGCAATGCGGAGAAATTACTGTTTGTGCATTTATAATATTCAATGATTTTTGCCATTGAAAAACGTCCAGAAATGATTGAAGCTACTGACTGAACGAAAGGAGCTGGCATCTCACTCTCTTTGAATCTTCTTTATCATGCTAAGAGGAGCAGGAAAAAGCAAAAAATTTCAGAATTGCACCTTGCAATGCGGAGAAATTACTGTTTGTGCATTTACAATATTCATTGATTTTTGCCATTGAAAAACATCATGTTATTCATATACCAGAAATGTTTGAAGCTACTGACTGAATGAAAGGAGCTGGCATCTCACTCTCTTTGAATCTTCTTTATCATGCTAAGAGGAGCAGGAAAAAGCAAAAAATTTCAGAATTGCACATTGCAATGCGGAGAAATTACTGTTTGTGCATTTACAATATTCATTGATTTTTGCCATTGAAAAACGTCCAGAAATGATTGAAGCTACTGACTGAATGAAAGGAGCTGGCATCTCACTCTCTTTGAATCTTCTTTATCATGCTAAGAGGAGCAGGAAAAAGCAAAAAATTTCAGAATTGCACCTTGCAATGCGGAGAAATTACTGTTTGTGCCTTTACAATATTCATTGATTTTTGCCATTGAAAAACGTCCAGAAATGATTGAAGCTACTGACTGAATGAAAGGAGCTGGCATCTCACTCTCTTTGAATCTTCTTTATCATGCTAAGAGGAGCAGGAAAAAGCAAAAAATTTCAGAATTGCACCTTGCAATGCGGAGAAATTACTGTTTGTGCATTTACAATATTCATTGATTTTTGCCATTGAAAAACATACAGAAATGATTGAAGCTACTGACTGAATGAAAGGAGCTGGCATCTCACTCTCTTTGAATCTTCTTTATCATGCTAAGAGGAGCAGGAAAAAGCAAAAAATTTCAGAATTGCACCTTGCAATGCGGAGAAATTACTGTTTGTGCATTTACAATATTCATTGATTTTTGCCATTGAAAAATGTCCAGAAATGATTGAAGCTACTGACTGAATGAAAGGAGCTGGCATCTCACTCTCTTTGAATCTTCTTTATCATGCTAAGAGGAGCAGGAAAAAGCAAAAAATTTCAGAATTGCGCCTTGCAATGCGGAGAAATTACTGTTTGTGCATTTACAAAATTCATTGATTTTTGCCATTGAAAAACATCATGTTATTCATATACCAGAAATGATTGAAGCTACTGACAGAAGGAAAGGATCTGGCATCTCACTCTCTTTGAATCTTCTTTATCATGCTAAGAGGAGCAGGAAAAAGCAAAAAATTTCAGAATTGCACCTTGCAATGCGGAGAAATTACTGTTTGTGCATTTACAATATTCATTGATTTTTGCCATTGAAAAACGTCCAGAAATAATTGAAGCTACTGACTGAATGAAAGGAGCTGGCATCTCACTCTCTTTGAATCTTCTTTATCATGCTAAGAGGAGCAGGAAAAAGCAAAAAATTTCAGAATTGCACCTTGCAATGCGGAGAAATTACTGTTTGTGCATTTACAATATTCATTGATTTTTGCGATTGAAAAACATCATGTTATTCATATACCAGAAATGATTGAAGCTACTGACTGAATGAAAGGAGCTGGCATCTCACTCTCTTTGAATCTTCTTTATCATGCTAAGAGGAGCAGGAAAAAGTAAAAAATTTCAGAATTGCACCTTGCAATGCGGAGAAATTACTGTTTGTGCATTTACAATATTCAATGATTTTTGCCATTGAAAAACGTCCAGAAATGATTGAAGCTACTGACTGAATGAAAGGAGCTGGCATCTCACTCTCTTTGAATCTTGTTTATCATGCTAAGAGGAGCAGGAAAAAGCAAAAAATTTCAGAATTGCACCTTGCAATGCGGAGAAATTACTGTTTGTGCATTTACAATATTCATTGATTTTTGCCATTGAAAAACGTCCAGAAATGATTGAAGCTACTGACTGAATGAAAGGAGCTGGCATCTCACTCTCTTTGAATCTTCTTTATCATGCTAAGAGGAGCAGGAAAAAGCAAAAAATTTCAGAATTGCACCTTGCAATGCGGAGAAATTACTGTTTGTGCATTTACAATATTCATTGATTTTTGCCATTGAAAAACATCATGTTATTCATATTCCAGAAATGATTGAAGCTACTGACTGAATGAAAGGAGCTGGCATCTCACTCTCTTTGAATCTTCTTTATCATGCTAAGAGGAGCAGGAAAAAGTAAAAAATTTCAGAATTGCACCTTGCAATGCGGAGAAATTACTGTTTGTGCATTTATAATATTCAATGATTTTTGCCATTGAAAAACGTCCAGAAATGATTGAAGCTACTGACTGAACGAAAGGAGCTGGCATCTCACTCTCTTTGAATCTTCTTTATCATGCTAAGAGGAGCAGGAAAAAGCAAAAAATTTCAGAATTGCTCCTTGCAATGCGGAGAAATTACTGTTTGTGCATTTACAATATTCATTGATTTTTGCCATTGAAAAACATCATGTTATTCATATACCAGAAATGTTTGAAGCTACCGACTGAATGAAAGGAGCTGGCATCTCACTCTCTTTGAATCTTCTTTATCATGCTAAGAGGAGCAGGAAAAAGCAAAAAATTTCAGAATTGCACATTGCAATGCGGAGAAATTACTGTTTGTGCCTTTACAATATTCATTGATTTTTGCCATTGAAAAACGTCCAGAAATGATTGAAGCTACTGACTGAATGAAAGGAGCTGGCATCTCACTCTCTTTGAATCTTCTTTATCATGCTAAGAGGAGCAGGAAAAAGCAAAAAATTTCAGAATTGCACCTTGCAATGCGGAGAAATTACTGTTTGTGCATTTACAATATTCATTGATTTTTGCCATTGAAAAACATACAGAAATGATTGAAGCTACTGACTGAATGAAAGGAGCTGGCATCTCACTCTCTTTGAATCTTCTTTATCATGCTAAGAGGAGCAGGAAAAAGCAAAAAATTTCAGAATTGCACCTTGCAATGCGGAGAAATTACTGTTTGTGCATTTACAATATTCATTGATTTTTGCCATTGAAAAATGTCCAGAAATGATTGAAGCTACTGACTGAATGAAAGGAGCTGGCATCTCACTCTCTTTGAATCTTCTTTATCATGCTAAGAGGAGCAGGAAAAAGCAAAAAATTTCAGAATTGCGCCTTGCAATGCGGAGAAATTACTGTTTGTGCATTTACAAAATTCATTGATTTTTGCCATTGAAAAACATCATGTTATTCATATACCAGAAATGATTGAAGCTACTGACAGAAGGAAAGGATCTGGCATCTCACTCTCTTTGAATCTTCTTTATCATGCTAAGAGGAGCAGGAAAAAGCAAAAAATTTCAGAATTGCACCTTGCAATGCGGAGAAATTACTGTTTGTGCATTTACAATATTCATTGATTTTTGCCATTGAAAAACGTCCAGAAATAATTGAAGCTACTGACTGAATGAAAGGAGCTGGCATCTCACTCTCTTTGAATCTTCTTTATCATGCTAAGAGGAGCAGGAAAAAGCAAAAAATTTCAGAATTGCACCTTGCAATGCGGAGAAATTACTGTTTGTGCATTTACAATATTCATTGATTTTTGCGATTGAAAAACATCATGTTATTCATATACCAGAAATGATTGAAGCTACTGACTGAATGAAAGGAGCTGGCATCTCACTCTCTTTGAATCTTCTTTATCATGCTAAGAGGAGCAGGAAAAAGTAAAAAATTTCAGAATTGCACCTTGCAATGCGGAGAAATTACTGTTTGTGCATTTACAATATTCAATGATTTTTGCCATTGAAAAACGTCCAGAAATGATTGAAGCTACTGACTGAATGAAAGGAGCTGGCATCTCACTCTCTTTGAATCTTGTTTATCATGCTAAGAGGAGCAGGAAAAAGCAAAAAATTTCAGAATTGCACCTTGCAATGCGGAGAAATTACTGTTTGTGCATTTACAATATTCATTGATTTTTGCCATTGAAAAACGTCCAGAAATGATTGAAGCTACTGACTGAATGAAAGGAGCTGGCATCTCACTCTCTTTGAATCTTCTTTATCATGCTAAGAGGAGCAGGAAAAAGCAAAAAATTTCAGAATTGCACCTTGCAATGCGGAGAAATTACTGTTTGTGCATTTACAATATTCATTGATTTTTGCCATTGAAAAACATCATGTTATTCATATTCCAGAAATGATTGAAGCTACTGACTGAATGAAAGGAGCTGGCATCTCACTCTCTTTGAATCTTCTTTATCATGCTAAGAGGAGCAGGAAAAAGTAAAAAATTTCAGAATTGCACCTTGCAATGCGGAGAAATTACTGTTTGTGCATTTATAATATTCAATGATTTTTGCCATTGAAAAACGTCCAGAAATGATTGAAGCTACTGACTGAACGAAAGGAGCTGGCATCTCACTCTCTTTGAATCTTCTTTATCATGCTAAGAGGAGCAGGAAAAAGCAAAAAATTTCAGAATTGCTCCTTGCAATGCGGAGAAATTACTGTTTGTGCATTTACAATATTCATTGATTTTTGCCATTGAAAAACATCATGTTATTCATATACCAGAAATGTTTGAAGCTACTGACTGAATGAAAGGAGCTGGCATCTCACTCTCTTTGAATCTTCTTTATCATGCTAAGAGGAGCAGGAAAAAGCAAAAAATTTCAGAATTGCACATTGCAATGCGGAGAAATTACTGTTTGTGCATTTACAATATTCATTGATTTTTGCCATTGAAAAACGTCCAGAAATGATTGAAGCTACTGACTGAATGAAAGGAGCTGGCATCTCACTCTCTTTGAATCTTCTTTATCATGCTAAGAGGAGCAGGAAAAAGCAAAAAATTTCAGAATTGCACCTTGCAATGCGGAGAAATTACTGTTTGTGCATTTACAATATTCATTGATTTTTGCCATTGAAAAATGTCCAGAAATGATTGAAGCTACTGACTGAATGAAAGGAGCTGGCATCTCACTCTCTTTGAATCTTCTTTATCATGCTAAGAGGAGCAGGAAAAAGCAAAAAATTTCAGAATTGCGCCTTGCAATGCGGAGAAATTACTGTTTGTGCATTTACAAAATTCATTGATTTTTGCCATTGAAAAACATCATGTTATTCATATACCAGAAATGATTGAAGCTACTGACAGAAGGAAAGGATCTGGCATCTCACTCTCTTTGAATCTTCTTTATCATGCTAAGAGGAGCAGGAAAAAGCAAAAAATTTCAGAATTGCACCTTGCAATGCGGAGAAATTACTGTTTGTGCATTTACAATATTCATTGATTTTTGCCATTGAAAAACGTCCAGAAATGATTGAAGCTACTGACTGAATGAAAGGAGCTGGCATCTCACTCTCTTTGAATCTTCTTTATCATGCTAAGAGTAGCAGGAAAAAGCAAAAAATTTCAGAATTGCACCTTGCAATGCGGAGAAATTACTGTTTGTGAATTTACAATATTCATTGATTTTTGCGATTGAAAAACATCATGTTATTCATATACCAGAAATGATTGAAGCTACTGACTGAATGAAAGGAGCTGGCATCTCACTCTCTTTGAATCTTCTTTATCATGCTAAGAGGAGCAGGAAAAAGTAAAAAATTTCAGAATTGCACCTTGCAATGCGGAGAAATTACTGTTTGTGCATTTACAATATTCAATGATTTTTGCCATTGAAAAACGTCCAGAAATGATTGAAGCTACTGACTGAATGAAAGGAGCTGGCATCTCACTCTCTTTGAATCTTCTTTATCATGCTAAGAGGAGCAGGAAAAAGCAAAAAATTTCAGAATTGCACATTGCAATGCGGAGAAATTACTGTTTGTGCATTTACAATATTCATTGATTTTTGCCATTGAAAAACGTCCAGAAATGATTGAAGCTACTGACTGAATGAAAGGAGCTGGCATCTCACTCTCTTTGAATCTTCTTTATCATGCTAAGAGGAGCAGGAAAAAGCAAAAAATTTCAGAATTGCACCTTGCAATGCGGAGAAATTACTGTTTGTGCATTTACAATATTCATTGATTTTTGCCATTGAAAAATGTCCAGAAATGATTGAAGCTACTGACTGAATGAAAGGAGCTGGCATCTCACTCTCTTTGAATCTTCTTTATCATGCTAAGAGGAGCAGGAGAAAGCAAAAAATTTCAGAATTGCGCCGTGCAATGCGGAGAAATTACTGTTTGTGCATTTACAAAATTCATTGATTTTTGCCATTGAAAAACATCATGTTATTCATATACCAGAAATGATTGAAGCTACTGACAGAAGGAAAGGATCTGGCATCTCACTCTCTTTGAATCTTCTTTATCATGCTAAGAGGAGCAGGAAAAAGCAAAAAATTTCAGAATTGCACCTTGCAATGCGGAGAAATTACTGTTTGTGCATTTACAATATTCATTGATTTTTGCCATTGAAAAACGTCCAGAAATGATTGAAGCTACTGACTGAATGAAAGGAGCTGGCATCTCACTCTCTTTGAATCTTCTTTATCATGCTAAGAGGAGCAGGAAAAAGCAAAAAATTTCAGAATTGCACCTTGCAATGCGGAGAAATTACTGTTTGTGCATTTACAATATTCATTGATTTTTGCGATTGAAAAACATCATGTTATTCATATACCAGAAATGATTGAAGCTACTGACTGAATGAAAGGAGCTGGCATCTCACTCTCTTTGAATCTTCTTTATCATGCTAAGAGGAGCAGGAAAAAGTAAAAAATTTCAGAATTGCACCTTGCAATGCGGAGAAATTACTGTTTGTGCATTTACAATTTTCAATGATTTTTGCCATTGAAAAACGTCCAGAAATGATTGAAGCTACTGACTGAATGAAAGGAGCTGGCATCTCACTCTCTTGAATCTTGTTTATCATGCTAAGAGGAGCAGGAAAAAGCAAAAAATTTTTTTTTTGCTTTTTCCTGCTCCTCTTAGCATGATAAAGAAGATTCAAAGAGAGTGAGATGCCAGCTCCTTTCATTCAGTCAGTAGCTTCAATCATTTCTGGTGTATGAATAACATGATGTTTTTCAATGGCAAAAATAAATGAATATTGTAAATGCACAAACAGTAATTTCTCCGCATTGCAAGGTGCAATTCTGAAATTTTTTGCTTTTTCCTGCTCCTCTTAGCATGATAAAGAAGATTCAAAGAGAGTGAGATGCCAGCTCCTTTCATTCAGTCAGTAGCTTCAATCATTTCTGGATGTTTTTCAATGGCAAAAATCAATGAATATTGTAAATGCACAAACAGTAATTTCTCCGCATTGCAAGGTGCAATTCTGAAATTTTTTGCTTTTTCCTGCTCCTCTTAGCATGATAAAGAAGATTCAAAGAGAGTGAGATGCCAGCTCCTTTCATTCAGTCAGTAGCTTCAATCATTTCTGGACGTTTTTCAATGGCAAAAATCAATGAATATTGTAAATGCACAAACAGTAATTTCTCCGCATTGCAAGGTGCAATTCTGAAATTTTTTGCTTTTTTCTGCTCCTCTTAGCATGATAAAGAAGATTCAAAGAGAGTGAGATGCCAGCTCCTTTCATTCAGTCAGTAGCTTCAATCATTTCTGGTATATGAATAACATGATGTTTTTCAATGGCAAAAATCAATGAATATTGTAAATGCACAAACAGTAATTTCTCCGCATTGCAAGGTGCAATTCTGAAATTTTTTGCTTTTTCCTGCTCCTCTTAGCATGATAAAGAAGATTCAAAGAGAGTGAGATGCCAGCTCCTTTCATTCAGTCAGTAGCTTCAATCATTTCTGGACGTTTTTCAATGGCAAAAATCAATGAATATTGTAAATGCACAAACAGTAATTTCTCCGCATTGCAAGGTGCAATTCTGAAATTTTTTGCTTTTTCCTGCTCCTCTTAGCATGATAAAGAAGATTCAAAGAGAGTGAGATGCCAGCTCCTTTCATTCAGTCAGTAGCTTCAATCATTTCTGGTATATGAATAACATGATGTTTTTCAATGGCAAAAATCAATGAATATTGTAAATGCACAAACAGTAATTTTTCCGCATTGCAAGGTGCAATTCTGAAATTTTTTGCTTTTTCCTGCTCCTCTTAGCATGATAAAGAAGATTCAAAGACAGTGAGATGCCAGCTCCTTTAATTCAGTCAGTAGCTTCAATCATTTCTGGACGTTTTTCAATGGCAAAAATCAATGAATATTGTAAATGCACAAACAGTAATTTCTCCGCATTGCAAGGTGCAATTCTGAAATTTTTTGCTTTTTCCTGCTCCTCTTAGCATGATAAAGAAGATTCAAAGAGAGTGAGATGCCAGCTCCTTTCATTCAGTCAGTAGCTTCAAACATTTCTGGAATATGAATAACATGATGTTTTTCAATGGCAAAAATCAATGAATATTGTAAATGCACAAACAGTAATTTCTCCGCATTGCAAGGTGCAATTCTGAAATTTTTTGCTTTTTCCTGCTCCTCTTAGCATGATAAAGAAGATTCAAAGAGAGTGAGATGCCAGCTCCTTTCGTTCAGTCAGTAGCTTCAATCATTTCTGGACGTTTTTCAATATCAAAAATCAATGAATATTGTAAATGCACAAACAGTAATTTCTCCGCATTGCAAGGTGCAATTCTGAAATTTTTTGCTTTTTCCTGCTCCTCTTAGCATGATAAAGAAGATTCAAAGAGAATGAGATGCCAGCTCCTTTCATTCAGTCAGTAGCTTCAATCATTTCTGGACGTTTTTCAACGGCAAAAATCAATGAATATTGTAAATGCACAAACAGTAATTTCTCCGCATTGCAAGGTGCAATTCTGAAATTTTTTGCTTTTTCCTGCTCCTCTTAGCATGATAAAGATGATTCAAAGAGAGTGAGATGCCAGCTCCTTTCATTCAGTCAGTAGCTTCAATCATTTCTGGACGTTTTTCAATAGCAAAAATCAATGAATATTGTAAATGCACAAACAGTAATTTCTCCGCATTGCAAGGTGCAATTCTGAAATTTTTTGCTTTTTCCTGCTCCTCTTAGCATGATAAAGAAGATTCAAAGAGAGTGAGATGCCAGCTCCTTTAATTCAGTCAGTAGCTTCAATCATTTCTGGACGTTTTTCAATGGCAAAAATCAATGAATATTGTAAATGCACAAACAGTAATTTCTCCGCATTGCAAGGTGCAATTCTGAAATTTTTTGCTTTTTCCTGTTCCTCTTAGCATGATAAAGAAGATTCAAAGAGAGTGAGATGCCAGCTCCTTTCATTCAGTCAGTAGCTTCAAACATTTCTGGAATATGAATAACATGATGTTTTTCAATGGCAAAAATCAATGAATATTGTAAATGCACAAACAGTAATTTCTCCGCATTGCAAGGTGCAATTCTGAAATTTTTTGCTTTTTACTGCTCCTCTTAGCATGATAAAGAAGATTCAAAGAGAGTGAGATGCCAGCTCCTTTCATTCAGTCAGTAGCTTTAATCATTTCTGGACGTTTTTCAATGGCAAAAATCAATGAATATTGTAAATGCACAAACAGTAATTTCTCCGCATTGCAAGGTGCAATTCTGAAATTTTTTGCTTTTTCCTGCTCCTCTTAGCATGATAAAGAAGATTCAAAGAGAATGAGATGCCAGCTCCTTTCATTCAGTCAGTAGCTTCAATCATTTCTGGACGTTTTTCAACGGCAAAAATCAATGAATATTGTAAATGCACAAACAGTAATTTCTCCGCATTGCAAGGTGCAATTCTGAAATTTTTTGCTTTTTCCTGCTCCTCTTAGCATGATAAAGAAGATTCAAAGAGAGTGAGATGCCAGCTCCTTTCATTCAGTCAGTAGCTTCAATCATTTCTGGACGTTTTTCAATAGCAAAAATCAATGAATATTGTAAATGCACAAACAGTAATTTCTCCGCATTGCAAGGTGCAATTCTGAAATTTTTTGCTTTTTCCTGCTCCTCTTAGCATGATAAAGAAGATTCAAAGAGAGTGAGATGCCAGCTCCTTTCATTCAGTCAGTAGCTTTAATCATTTCTGGACGTTTTTCAATGGCAAAAATCAATGAATATTGTAAATGCACAAACAGTAATTTCTCCGCATTGCAAGGTGCAATTCTGAAATTTTTTGCTTTTTCCTGCTCCTCTTAGCATGATAAAGAAGACTCAAAGAGAGTGAGATGCCAGCTCCTTTCATTCAGTCAGTAGCTTCAATCATTTCTGGACGTTTTTCAATGGCAAAAATCAATGAATATTGTAAATGCACAAGCAGTAATTTCTCCGCATTGCAAGGTGCAATTCTGAAATTTTTTGCTTTTTCCTGCTCCTCTTAGCATGATAAAGAAGATTCAAAGAGAGTGAGATGCCAGCTCCTTTCATTCAGTCAGTAGCTTCAATCATTTCTGGACGTTTTTCAATGGCAAAAATCAATGAATATTGTAAATGCACAAACAGTAATTTCTCCGCATTGCAAGGTGCAATTCTGAAATGTTTTGCTTTTTCCTGCTCCTCTTAGCATGAAAAAGAAGATTCAAAGAGCGTGAGATGCCAGCTCCTTTCATTCAGTCAGTAGCTTCAATCATTTCTGGTATATGAATAACATGATGTTTTTCAATGGCAAAAATCAATGAATATTGTAAATGCACAAACAGTAATTTCTCCGCATTGCAAGGTGCAATTCTGAATTTTTTTGCTTTTTCCTGCTCCTCTTAGCATGATAAAGAAGATTCAAAGAGAGTGAGATGCCAGCTCCTTTCATTCAGTCAGTAGCTTCAATCATTTCTGGACGTTTTTCAATATCAAAAATCAATGAATATTGTAAATGCACAAACAGTAATTTCTCCGCATTGCATGGTGCAATTCTGAAATTTTTTGCTTTTTCCTGCTCCTCTTAGCATGATAAAGAAGATTCAAAGAGAGTGAGATGTCATCTCCTTTCAGTCAGTAGCTTCAATCATTTCTGGACATTTTTCAATGGCAAAAATCAATGAATATTGTAAATGCACAAACAGTAATTTCTCCGCATTGCAAGGTGCAATTCTGAAATTTTTTGCTTTTTCCTGCTCCTCTTAGCATGATAAAGAAGATTCAAATAGAGTGAGATGCCAGCTCCTTTCATTCAGTCAGTAGCTTCAAACATTTCTGGTATATGAATAACATGATGTTTTTCAATGGCAAAAATCAATGAATATTGTAGATGCACAAACAGTAATTTCTCCGCATTGCAAGGTGCAATTCTGAAATTTTTTGCTTTTTCCTGCTCCTCTTAGCATGATAAAGAAGATTCAAAGAGACTGAGATGCCAGCTCCTTTCATTCAGTCAGTAGCTTCAATCATTTCTGGACGTTTTTCAATGGCAAAAATCAATGAATATTGTAAATGCACAAACAGTAATTTCTCCGCATTGCAAGGTGCAATTCTGAAATTTTTTGCTTTTTCCTGCTCCTCTTAGCATGATAAAGAAGATTCAAAGAGAGTGAGATGCCAGCTCCTTTCATTCAGTCAGTAGCTTCAAACATTTCTGGAATATGAATAACATGATGTTTTTCAATGGCAAAAATCAATGAATATTGTAAATGCACAAACAGTAATTTCTCCGCATTGCAAGGTGCAATTCTGAAATTTTTTGCTTTTTCCTGCTCCTCTTAGCATGATAAAGAAGATTCAAAGAGAGTGAGATGCCAGCTCCTTTCATTCAGTCAGTAGCTTTAATCATTTCTGGACGTTTTTCAATGGCAAAAATCAATGAATATTGTAAATGCACAAACAGTAATTTCTCCGCATTGCAAGGTGCAATTCTGAAATTTTTTGCTTTTTCCTGCTCCTCTTAGCATGATAAAGAAGATTCAAAGAGAATGAGATGCCAGCTCCTTTCATTCAGTCAGTAGCTTCAATCATTTCTGGACGTTTTTCAACGGCAAAAATCAATGAATATTGTAAATGCACAAACAGTAATTTCTCCGCATTGCAAGGTGCAATTCTGAAATTTTTTGCTTTTTCCTGCTCCTCTTAGCATGATAAAGAAGATTCAAAGAGAGTGAGATGCCAGCTCCTTTCATTCAGTCAGTAGCTTCAATCATTTCTGGACGTTTTTCAATAGCAAAAATCAATGAATATTGTAAATGCACAAACAGTAATTTCTCCGCATTGCAAGGTGCAATTCTGAAATTTTTTGCTTTTTCCTGCTCCTCTTAGCATGATAAAGAAGATTCAAAGAGAGTGAGATGCCAGCTCCTTTCATTCAGTCAGTAGCTTTAATCATTTCTGGACGTTTTTCAATGGCAAAAATCAATGAATATTGTAAATGCACAAACAGTAATTTCTCCGCATTGCAAGGTGCAATTCTGAAATTTTTTGCTTTTTCCTGCTCCTCTTAGCATGATAAAGAAGACTCAAAGAGAGTGAGATGCCAGCTCCTTTCATTCAGTCAGTAGCTTCAATCATTTCTGGACGTTTTTCAATGGCAAAAATCAATGAATATTGTAAATGCACAAGAAGTAATTTCTCCGCATTGCAAGGTGCAATTCTGAAATTTTTTGCTTTTTCCTGCTCCTCTTAGCATGATAAAGAAGATTCAAAGAGAGTGAGATGCCAGCTCCTTTCATTCAGTCAGTAGCTTCAATCATTTCTGGACGTTTTTCAATGGCAAAAATCAATGAATATTGTAAATGCACAAACAGTAATTTCTCCGCATTGCAAGGTGCAATTCTGAAATGTTTTGCTTTTTCCTGCTCCTCTTAGCATGAAAAAGAAGATTCAAAGAGCGTGAGATGCCAGCTCCTTTCATTCAGTCAGTAGCTTCAATCATTTCTGGTATATGAATAACATGATGTTTTTCAATGGCAAAAATCAATGAATATTGTAAATGCACAAACAGTAATTTCTCCGCATTGCAAGGTGCAATTCTGAATTTTTTTGCTTTTTCCTGCTCCTCTTAGCATGATAAAGAAGATTCAAAGAGAGTGAGATGCCAGCTCCTTTCATTCAGTCAGTAGCTTCAATCATTTCTGGACGTTTTTCAATGGCAAAAATCAATGAATATTGTAAATGCACAAACAGTAATTTCTCCGCATTGCAAGGTGCAATTCTGAAATTTTTTGCTTTTTCCTGCTCCTCTTAGCATGATAAAGAAGATTCAAAGAGAGTGAGATGCCAGCTCCTTTCAGTCAGTAGCTTCAATCATTTCTGGACATTTTTCAATGGCAAAAATCAATGAATATTGTAAATGCACAAACAGTAATTTCTCCGCATTGCAAGGTGCAATTCTGAAATTTTTTGCTTTTTCCTGCTCCTCTTAGCATGATAAAGAAGATTCAAATAGAGTGAGATGCCAGCTCCTTTCATTCAGTCAGTAGCTTCAAACATTTCTGGTATATGAATAACATGATGTTTTTCAATGGCAAAAATCAATGAATATTGTAGATGCACAAACTAATTTCTCCGCATTGCAAGGTGCAATTCTGAAATTTTTTGCTTTTTCCTGCTCCTCTTAGCATGATAAAGAAGATTCAAAGAGACTGAGATGCCAGCTCCTTTCATTCAGTCAGTAGCTTCAATCATTTCTGGACGTTTTTCAATGGCAAAAATCAATGAATATTGTAAATGCACAAACAGTAATTTCTCCGCATTGCAAGGTGCAATTCTGAAATTTTTTGCTTTTTCCTGCTCCTCTTAGCATGATAAAGAAGATTCAAAGAGAGTGAGATGCCAGCTCCTTTCATTCAGTCAGTAGCTTCAATCATTTCTGGACGTTTTTCAATGGCAAAAATCAATGAATATTGTAAATGCACAAACAGTAATTTCTCCGCATTGCAAGGTGCAATTCTGAAATTTTTTGCTTTTTCCTGCTCCTCTTAGCATGATAAAGAAGATTCAAAGAGAGTGAGATGCCAGCTCCTTTCATTCAGTCAGTAGCTTCAATCATTTCTGGTATATGAATAACATGATGTTTTTCAATGGCAAAAATCAATGAATATTGTAAATGCACAAACAGTAATTTCTCCGCATTGCAAGGTGCAATTCTGAAATTTTTTGCTTTTTCCTGCTCCTCTTAGCATGATAAAGAAGATTCAAAGAGAGTGAGATGCCAGCTCCTTTCATTCAGTCAGTAGCTTCAATCATTTCTGGACGTTTTTCAATGGCAAAAATCAATGAATATTGTAAATGCACAAACAGTAATTTCTCCGCATTGCAAGGTGCAATTCTGAAATTTTTTGCTTTTTCCTGCTCCTCTTAGCATGATAAAGAAGATTCAAAGAGAGTGAGATGCCAGCTCCTTTCATTCAGTCAGTAGCTTCAAACATTTCTGGTATATGAATAACATGATGTTTTTCAATGGCAAAAATCAATGAATATTGTAAATGCACAAACAGTAATTTCTTCGCATTGCAAGGTGCAATTCTGAAATTTTTTGCTTTTTCCTGCTCCTCTTAGCATGATAAAGAAGATTCAAAGAGAGTGAGATGCCAGCTCCTTTCATTCAGTCAGTAGCTTCAAACATTTCTGGTATATGAATAACATGATGTTTTTCAATGGCAAAAATCAATGAATATTGTAAATGCACAAACAGTAATTTCTCCGCATTGCAAGGTGCAATTCTGAAATTTTTTGCTTTTTCCTGCTCCTCTTAGCATGATAAAGAAGATTCAAAGAGAGTGAGATGCCAGCTCCTTTCATTCAGTCAGTAGCTTCAATCATTTCTGGACGTTTTTCAATGGCAAAAATCAATGAATATTGTAAATGCACAAACAGTAATTTCTCCGCATTGCAAGGTGCAATTCTGAAATTTTTTGCTTTTTCCTGCTCCTCTTAGCATGATAAAGAAGATTCAAAGAGAGTGAGATGCCAGCTCCTTTCATTCAGTCAGTAGCTTCAATCATTTCTGGACGTTTTTCAATGGCAAAAATCAATGAATATTGTAAATGCACAAACAGTAATTTCTCCGCATTGCAAGGTGCAATTCTGAAATTTTTTGCTTTTTCCTGCTCCTCTTAGTATGATAAAGAAGATTCAAAGAGAGTGAGATGCCAGCTCCTTTCATTCAGTCAGTAGCTTCAAACATTTCTGGTATATGAATAACATGATGTTTTTCAATGGCAAAAATCAATGAATATTGTAAATGCACAAAGAGTAATTTCTCCGCATTGCAAGGTGCAATTCTGAAATTTTTTGCTTTTTCCTGCTCCTCTTAGCATGATAAAGAAGATTCAAAGAGAGTGAGATGCCAGCTCCTTTCATTCAGTCAGTAGCTTCAATCATTTCTGGTATATGAATAACATGATGTTTTCCAATGGCAAAAATTAATGAATATTGTAAATGCACAAACAGTAATTTCTCCGCATTGCAAGGTGCAATTCTGAAATTTTTTGCTTTTTCCTGCTCCTCTTAGCATGATAAAGAAGATTCAAAGAGAGTGAGATGCCAGCTCCTTTCATTCAGTCAGTAGCTTCAATCATTTCTGGACGTTTTTCAATGGCAAAAATCAATGAATATTGTAAATGCACAAACAGTAATTTCTCCGCATTGAAGGTGCAATTCTGAAATTTTTTGCTTTTTCCTGCTCCTCTTAGCATGATAAAGAAGATTCAAAGAGAGTGAGATGCCAGCTCCTTTCATTCAGTCAGTAGCTTCAAACATTTCTGGTATATGAATAACATGATGTTTTTCAATGGCAAAAATCAATGAATATTGTAAATGCACAAACAGTAATTTCTCCGCATTGCAAGGTGCAATTCTGAAATTTTTTGATTTTTCCTGCTCCTCTTAGCATGATAAAGAAGATTCAAAGAGAGTGAGATGAGAGCTCCTTTCATTCAGTCAGTAGCTTCAATCATTTCTGGACGTTTTTCAATGGCAAAAAGCAATGAATATTGTAAATGCACAAACAGTAATTTCTCCGCATTGCAAGGTGCAATTCTGAAATTTTTTGCTTTTTCCTGCTCCTCTTAGCATGATAAAGAAGATTCAAAGAGAGTGAGATGCCAGCTCCTTTCATTCAGTCAGTAGCTTCAATCATTTCTGGACGTTTTTCAATGGCAAAAATCAATGAATATTGTAAATGCACAAACAGTAATTTCTCCGCATTGCAAGGTGCAATTCTGAAATTTTTTGCTTTTTCCTGCTCCTCTTAGCATGATAAAGAAGATTCAAAGAGAGTGAGATGCCAGCTCCTTTCATTCAGTCAGTAGCTTCAATCATTTCTGGTATATGAATAACATGATGTTTTTCAATGGCAAAAATCAATGAATATTGTAAATGCACAAACAGTAATTTCTCCGCATTGCAAGGTGCAATTCTGAAATTTTTTGCTTTTTCCTGCTCCTCTTAGCATGATAAAGAAGATTCAAAGAGAGTGAGATGCCAGCTCCTTTCATTCAGTCAGTAGCTTCAATCATTTCTGGACGTTTTTCAATGGCAAAAATCAATGAATATTGTAAATGCACAAACAGTAATTTCTCCGCATTGCAAGGTGCAATTCTGAAATTTTTTGCTTTTTCCTGCTCCTCTTAGCATGGTAAAGAAGACTCAAAGAGAGTGAGATGCCAGCTCCTTTCATTCAGTCAGTAGCTTCAATCATTTCTGGACGTTTTTCAACGGCAAAAATCAATGAATATTGTAGATGCACAAACAGTAATTTCTCCGCATTGCAAGGTGCAATTCTGAAATTTTTTGCTTTTTCCTGCTCCTCTTAGCATGATAAAGAAGATTCAAAGAGACTGAGATGCCAGCTCCTTTCATTCAGTCAGTAGCTTCAATCATTTCTGGACGTTTTTCAATGGCAAAAATCAATGAATATTGTAAATGCACAAACAGTAATTTCTCCGCATTGCAAGGTGCAATTCTGAAATTTTTTGCTTTTTCCTGCTCCTCTTAGCATGATAAAGAAGATTCAAAGAGAGTGAGATGCCAGCTCCTTTCATTCAGTCAGTAGCTTCAATCATTTCTGGATGTTTTTCAATGGCAAAAATCAATGAATATTGTAAATGCACAAACAGTAATTTCTCCGCATTGCAAGGTGCAATTCTGAAATTTTTTGCTTTTTCCTGCTCCTCTTAGCATGATAAAGAAGATTCAAAGAGAGTGAGATGCCAGCTCCTTTCATTCAGTCAGTAGCTTCAATCATTTCTGGACGTTTTTCAATGGCAAAAATCAATGAATATTGTAAATGCACAAACAGTAATTTCTCCGCATTGCAAGGTGCAATTCTGAAATTTTTTGCTTTTTCCTGCTCCTCTTAGCATGATAAAGAAGATTCAAAGAGAGTGAGATGCCAGCTCCTTTCATTCAGTCAGTAGCATCAAACATTTCTGGTATATGAATAACATGATGTTTTTCAATGGCAAAAATCAATGAATATTGTAAATGCACAAACAGTAATTTCTTCGCATTGCAAGGTGCAATTCTGAAATTTTTTGCTTTTTCCTGCTCCTCTTAGCATGATAAAGAAGATTCAAAGAGAGTGAGATGCCAGCTCCTTTCATTCAGTCAGTAGCTTCAAACATTTCTGGTATATGAATAACATGATGTTTTTCAATGGCGGCAAAAATCAATGAATATTGTAAATGCACAAACAGTAATTTCTCCGCATTGCAAGGTGCAATTCTGAAATTTTTTGCTTTTTCCTGCTCCTCTTAGCATGATAAAGAAGATTCAAAGAGAGTGAGATGCCAGCTCCTTTCATTCAGTCAGTAGCTTCAATCATTTCTGGACGTTTTTCAATGGCAAAAATCAATGAATATTGTAAATGCACAAACAGTAATTTCTCCGCATTGCAAGGTGCAATTCTGAAATTTTTTGCTTTTTCCTGCTCCTCTTAGCATGATAAAGAAGATTCAAAGAGAGTGAGATGCCAGCTCCTTTCATTCAGTCAGTAGCTTCAATCATTTCTGGACGTTTTTCAATGGCAAAAATCAATGAATATTGTAAATGCACAAACAGTAATTTCTCCGCATTGCAAGGTGCAATTCTGAAATTTTTTGCTTTTTCCTGCTCCTCTTAGTATGATAAAGAAGATTCAAAGAGAGTGAGATGCCAGCTCCTTTCATTCAGTCAGTAGCTTCAAACATTTCTGGTATATGAATAACATGATGTTTTTCAATGGCAAAAATCAATGAATATTGTAAATGCACAAACAGTAATTTCTCCGCATTGCAAGGTGCAATTCTGAAATTTTTTGCTTTTTCCTGCTCCTCTTAGCATGATAAAGATTCAAAGAGAGTGAGATGCCAGCTCCTTTCCTTCAGTCAGTAGCTTCAATCATTTCTGGTATATGAATAACATGATGTTTTTCAATGGCAAAAATTAATGAATATTGTAAATGCACAAACAGTAATTTCTCCGCATTGCAAGGTGCAATTCTGAAATTTTTTGCTTTTTCCTGCTCCTCTTAGCATGATAAAGAAGATTCAAAGAGAGTGAGATGCCAGCTCCTTTCATTCAGTCAGTAGCTTCAATCATTTCTGGACGTTTTTCAATGGCAAAAATCAATGAATATTGTAAATGCACAAACAGTAATTTCTCCGCATTGAAGGTGCAATTCTGAAATTTTTTGCTTTTTCCTGCTCCTCTTAGCATGATAAAGAAGATTCAAAGAGAGTGAGATGCCAGCTCCTTTCATTCAGTCAGTAGCTTCAAACATTTCTGGTATATGAAAAACATGTTTTTCAATGGCAAAAATCAATGAATATTGTAAATGCACAAACAGTAATATCTCCACATTGCAAGGTGCAATTCTGAAATTTTTTGCTTTTTCCTGCTAATCCTAGCATGATAAAGAAGATTCAAAGAGAGTGAGATGCCAGCTCCTTTCATTCAGTCAGTAGCTTCAAACATTTCTGGTATATGAAAAACATGTTTTTCAATGGCAAAAATCAATGAATATTGTAAATGCACAAACAGTAATATCTCCACATTGTACGGTGCAATTCTGAAATTTTTAGCTTTTTCCTGTTAATCCTAGCATGATAAAGAAGATTCAGAGTGAGATGCCAGCTCCTTTCATTCAGTCAGTAGCTTCAAACATTTCTGGTATATGAAAAACATGTTTTTCAATGGCAAAAATCAATGAATATTGTAAATGCACAAACAGTAATATCTCCACATTGCAAGGTGCAATTCTGAAATTTTTTGCTTTTTCCTGCTAATCCTAGCATGATAAAGAAGATTCAAAGAGAGTGAGATGCCAGCTCCTTTCATTCAGTCAGTAGCTTCAAACATTTCTGGTATATGAAAAACATGTTTTTCAATGGCAAAAATCAATGAATATTGTAAATGCACAAACAGTAATATCTCCACATTGCACGGTGCAATTCTGAAATTTTTAGCTTTTTCCTGTTAATCCTAGCATGATAAAGAAGATTCAAAGAGAGTGAGATGCCAGCTCCTTTCATTCAGTCAGTAGCTTCAAACATTTCTGGTATATGAAAAACATGTTTTTCAATGGCAAAAATCAATGAATATTGTAAATGCACAAACAGTAATATCTCCACATTGCAAGGTGCAATTCTGAAATTTTTTGCTTTTTCCTGTTAATCCTAGCATGATAAAGAAGATTCAAAGAGAGTGAGATGCCAGCTCCTTTCATTCAGTCAGTAGCTTCAAACATTTCTGGTATATGAAAAACATGTTTTTCAATGGCAAAAATCAATGAATATTGTAAATGCACAAACAGTAATATCTCCACATTGCAAGGTGCAATTCTGAAATTTTTAGCTTTTTCCTGTTAATCCTAGCATGATAAAGAAGATTCAAATAGAGTGAGATGCCAGCTCCTTTCATTCAGTCAGTAGCTTCAAACATTTCTGGTATATGAAAAACATGTTTTTCAATGGCAAAAATCAATGAATATTGTAAATGCACAAACAGTAATATCTCCACATTGCACGGTGCAATTCTGAAATTTTTAGCTTTTTCCTGTTAATCCTAGCATGATAAAGAAGATTCAAAGAGAGTGAGATGCCAGCTCCTTTCATTCAGTCAGTAGCTTCAAACATTTCTGGTATATGAATAACATGATGTTTTTCAATGGCAAAAATCAATGAATATTGTAAATGCACAAACAGTAATTTCTCCGCATTGCAAGGTGCAATTCTGAAATTTTTTGATTTTTCCTGCTCCTCTTAGCATGATAAAGAAGATTCAAAGAGAGTGAGATGAGAGCTCCTTTCATTCAGTCAGTAGCTTCAATCATTTCTGGACGTTTTTCAATGGCAAAAATCAATGAATATTGTAAATGCACAAACAGTAATTTCTCCGCATTGCAAGGTGCAATTCTGAAATTTTTTGCTTTTTCCTGCTCCTCTTAGCATGATAAAGAAGATTCAAAGAGAGTGAGATGCCAGCTCCTTTCATTCAGTCAGTAGCTTCAATCATTTCTGGACGTTTTTCAATGGCAAAAATCAATGAATATTGTAAATGCACAAACAGTAATTTCTCCGCATTGAAGGTGCAATTCTGAAATTTTTTGCTTTTTCCTGCTCCTCTTAGCATGATAAAGAAGATTCAAAGAGAGTGAGATGCCAGCTCCTTTCATTCAGTCAGTAGCTTCAAACATTTCTGGTATATGAAAAACATGTTTTTCAATGGCAAAAATCAATGAATATTGTAAATGCACAAACAGTAATATCTCCACATTGCAAGGTGCAATTCTGAAATTTTTTGCTTTTTCCTGCTAATCCTAGCATGATAAAGAAGATTCAAAGAGAGTGAGATGCCAGCTCCTTTCATTCAGTCAGTAGCTTCAAACATTTCTGGTATATGAAAAACATGTTTTTCAATGGCAAAAATCAATGAATATTGTAAATGCACAAACAGTAATATCTCCACATTGTACGGTGCAATTCTGAAATTTTTAGCTTTTTCCTGTTAATCCTAGCATGATAAAGAAGATTCAGAGTGAGATGCCAGCTCCTTTCATTCAGTCAGTAGCTTCAAACATTTCTGGTATATGAAAAACATGTTTTTCAATGGCAAAAATCAATGAATATTGTAAATGCACAAACAGTAATATCTCCACATTGCAAGGTGCAATTCTGAAATTTTTTGCTTTTTCCTGCTAATCCTAGCATGATAAAGAAGATTCAAAGAGAGTGAGATGCCAGCTCCTTTCATTCAGTCAGTAGCTTCAAACATTTCTGGTATATGAAAAACATGTTTTTCAATGGCAAAAATCAATGAATATTGTAAATGCACAAACAGTAATATCTCCACATTGCACGGTGCAATTCTGAAATTTTTAGCTTTTTCCTGTTAATCCTAGCATGATAAAGAAGATTCAAAGAGAGTGAGATGCCAGCTCCTTTCATTCAGTCAGTAGCTTCAAACATTTCTGGTATATGAAAAACATGTTTTTCAATGGCAAAAATCAATGAATATTGTAAATGCACAAACAGTAATATCTCCACATTGCAAGGTGCAATTCTGAAATTTTTTGCTTTTTC
Organism: Phyllobates terribilis; assembly: GCF_046119375.1. Lineage (NCBI taxonomy): Eukaryota > Metazoa > Chordata > Amphibia > Anura > Dendrobatidae > Phyllobates > Phyllobates terribilis. The sequence goes on from NW_027363188.1 coordinate 1,549,050, forward strand.
CTGTTAATCCTAGCATGATAAAGAAGATTCAAAGAGAGTGAGATGCCAGCTCCTTTCATTCAGTCAGTAGCTTCAAACATTTCTGGTATATGAAAAACATGTTTTTCAATGGCAAAAATCAATGAATATTGTAAATGCACAAACAGTAATATCTCCACATTGCAAGGTGCAATTCTGAAATTTTTAGCTTTTTCCTGTTAATCCTAGCATGATAAAGAAGATTCAAATAGAGTGAGATGCCAGCTCCTTTCATTCAGTCAGTAGCTTCAAACATTTCTGGTATATGAAAAACATGTTTTTCAATGGCAAAAATCAATGAATATTGTAAATGCACAAACAGTAATATCTCCACATTGCACGGTGCAATTCTGAAATTTTTAGCTTTTTCCTGTTAATCCTAGCATGATAAAGAAGATTCAAAGAGAGTGAGATGCCAGCTCCTTTCATTCAGTCAGTAGCTTCAAACATTTCTGGTATATGAATAACATGATGTTTTTCAATGGCAAAAATCAATGAATATTGTAAATGCACAAACAGTAATTTCTCCGCATTGCAAGGTGCAATTCTGAAATTTTTTGATTTTTCCTGCTCCTCTTAGCATGATAAAGAAGATTCAAAGAGAGTGAGATGAGAGCTCCTTTCATTCAGTCAGTAGCTTCAATCATTTCTGGACGTTTTTCAATGGCAAAAATCAATGAATATTGTAAATGCACAAACAGTAATTTCTCCGCATTGCAAGGTGCAATTCTGAAATTTTTTGCTTTTTCCTGCTCCTCTTAGCATGATAAAGAAGATTCAAAGAGAGTGAGATGCCAGCTCCTTTCATTCAGTCAGTAGCTTCAATCATTTCTGGACGTTTTTCAATGGCAAAAATCAATGAATATTGTAAATGCACAAACAGTAATTTCTCCGCATTGCAAGGTGCAATTCTGAAATTTTTTGCTTTTTCCTGCTCCTCTTAGCATGATAAAGAAGATTCAAAGAGAGTGAGATGCCAGCTCCTTTCATTCAGTCAGTAGCTTCAATCATTTCTGGTATATGAATAACATGATGTTTTTCAATGGCAAAAATCAATGAATATTGTAAATGCACAAACAGTAATTTCTCCGCATTGCAAGGTGCAATTCTGAAATTTTTTGCTTTTTCCTGCTCCTCTTAGCATGATAAAGAAGATTCAAAGAGAGTGAGATGCCAGCTCCTTTCATTCAGTCAGTAGCTTCAATCATTTCTGGACGTTTTTCAATGGCAAAAATCAATGAATATTGTAAATGCACAAACAGTAATTTCTCCGCATTGCAAGGTGCAATTCTGAAATTTTTTGCTTTTTCCTGCTCCTCTTAGCATGGTAAAGAAGACTCAAAGAGAGTGAGATGCCAGCTCCTTTCATTCAGTCAGTAGCTTCAATCATTTCTGGACGTTTTTCAACGGCAAAAATCAATGAATATTGTAGATGCACAAACAGTAATTTCTCCGCATTGCAAGGTGCAATTCTGAAATTTTTTGCTTTTTCCTGCTCCTCTTAGCATGATAAAGAAGATTCAAAGAGACTGAGATGCCAGCTCCTTTCATTCAGTCAGTAGCTTCAATCATTTCTGGACGTTTTTCAATGGCAAAAATCAATGAATATTGTAAATGCACAAACAGTAATTTCTCCGCATTGCAAGGTGCAATTCTGAAATTTTTTGCTTTTTCCTGCTCCTCTTAGCATGATAAAGAAGATTCAAAGAGAGTGAGATGCCAGCTCCTTTCATTCAGTCAGTAGCTTCAATCATTTCTGGATGTTTTTCAATGGCAAAAATCAATGAATATTGTAAATGCACAAACAGTAATTTCTCCGCATTGCAAGGTGCAATTCTGAAATTTTTTGCTTTTTCCTGCTCCTCTTAGCATGATAAAGAAGATTCAAAGAGAGTGAGATGCCAGCTCCTTTCATTCAGTCAGTAGCTTCAATCATTTCTGGACGTTTTTCAATGGCAAAAATCAATGAATATTGTAAATGCACAAACAGTAATTTCTCCGCATTGCAAGGTGCAATTCTGAAATTTTTTGCTTTTTCCTGCTCCTCTTAGCATGATAAAGAAGATTCAAAGAGAGTGAGATGCCAGCTCCTTTCATTCAGTCAGTAGCATCAAACATTTCTGGTATATGAATAACATGATGTTTTTCAATGGCAAAAATCAATGAATATTGTAAATGCACAAACAGTAATTTCTTCGCATTGCAAGGTGCAATTCTGAAATTTTTTGCTTTTTCCTGCTCCTCTTAGCATGATAAAGAAGATTCAAAGAGAGTGAGATGCCAGCTCCTTTCATTCAGTCAGTAGCTTCAAACATTTCTGGTATATGAATAACATGATGTTTTTCAATGGCGGCAAAAATCAATGAATATTGTAAATGCACAAACAGTAATTTCTCCGCATTGCAAGGTGCAATTCTGAAATTTTTTGCTTTTTCCTGCTCCTCTTAGCATGATAAAGAAGATTCAAAGAGAGTGAGATGCCAGCTCCTTTCATTCAGTCAGTAGCTTCAATCATTTCTGGACGTTTTTCAATGGCAAAAATCAATGAATATTGTAAATGCACAAACAGTAATTTCTCCGCATTGCAAGGTGCAATTCTGAAATTTTTTGCTTTTTCCTGCTCCTCTTAGCATGATAAAGAAGATTCAAAGAGAGTGAGATGCCAGCTCCTTTCATTCAGTCAGTAGCTTCAATCATTTCTGGACGTTTTTCAATGGCAAAAATCAATGAATATTGTAAATGCACAAACAGTAATTTCTCCGCATTGCAAGGTGCAATTCTGAAATTTTTTGCTTTTTCCTGCTCCTCTTAGTATGATAAAGAAGATTCAAAGAGAGTGAGATGCCAGCTCCTTTCATTCAGTCAGTAGCTTCAAACATTTCTGGTATATGAATAACATGATGTTTTCAATGGCAAAAATCAATGAATATTGTAAATGCACAAACAGTAATTTCTCCGCATTGCAAGGTGCAATTCTGAAATTTTTTGCTTTTTCCTGCTCCTCTTAGCATGATAAAGATTCAAAGAGAGTGAGATGCCAGCTCCTTTCCTTCAGTCAGTAGCTTCAATCATTTCTGGTATATGAATAACATGATGTTTTTCAATGGCAAAAATTAATGAATATTGTAAATGCACAAACAGTAATTTCTCCGCATTGCAAGGTGCAATTCTGAAATTTTTTGCTTTTTCCTGCTCCTCTTAGCATGATAAAGAAGATTCAAAGAGAGTGAGATGCCAGCTCCTTTCATTCAGTCAGTAGCTTCAATCATTTCTGGACGTTTTTCAATGGCAAAAATCAATGAATATTGTAAATGCACAAACAGTAATTTCTCCGCATTGAAGGTGCAATTCTGAAATTTTTTGCTTTTTCCTGCTCCTCTTAGCATGATAAAGAAGATTCAAAGAGAGTGAGATGCCAGCTCCTTTCATTCAGTCAGTAGCTTCAAACATTTCTGGTATATGAAAAACATGTTTTTCAATGGCAAAAATCAATGAATATTGTAAATGCACAAACAGTAATATCTCCACATTGCAAGGTGCAATTCTGAAATTTTTTGCTTTTTCCTGCTAATCCTAGCATGATAAAGAAGATTCAAAGAGAGTGAGATGCCAGCTCCTTTCATTCAGTCAGTAGCTTCAAACATTTCTGGTATATGAAAAACATGTTTTTCAATGGCAAAAATCAATGAATATTGTAAATGCACAAACAGTAATATCTCCACATTGCACGGTGCAATTCTGAAATTTTTAGCTTTTTCCTGTTAATCCTAGCATGATAAAGAAGATTCAGAGTGAGATGCCAGCTCCTTTCATTCAGTCAGTAGCTTCAAACATTTCTGGTATATGAAAAACATGTTTTTCAATGGCAAAAATCAATGAATATTGTAAATGCACAAACAGTAATATCTCCACATTGCAAGGTGCAATTCTGAAATTTTTTGCTTTTTCCTGCTAATCCTAGCATGATAAAGAAGATTCAAAGAGAGTGAGATGCCAGCTCCTTTCATTCAGTCAGTAGCTTCAAACATTTCTGGTATATGAAAAACATGTTTTTCAATGGCAAAAATCAATGAATATTGTAAATGCACAAACAGTAATATCTCCACATTGCACGGTGCAATTCTGAAATTTTTAGCTTTTTCCTGTTAATCCTAGCATGATAAAGAAGATTCAAAGAGAGTGAGATGCCAGCTCCTTTCATTCAGTCAGTAGCTTCAAACATTTCTGGTATATGAAAAACATGTTTTTCAATGGCAAAAATCAATGAATATTGTAAATGCACAAACAGTAATATCTCCACATTGCAAGGTGCAATTCTGAAATTTTTTGCTTTTTCCTGTTAATCCTAGCATGATAAAGAAGATTCAAAGAGAGTGAGATGCCAGCTCCTTTCATTCAGTCAGTAGCTTCAAACATTTCTGGTATATGAAAAACATGTTTTTCAATGGCAAAAATCAATGAATATTGTAAATGCACAAACAGTAATATCTCCACATTGCAAGGTGCAATTCTGAAATTTTTAGCTTTTTCCTGTTAATCCTAGCATGATAAAGAAGATTCAAATAGAGTGAGATGCCAGCTCCTTTCATTCAGTCAGTAGCTTCAAACATTTCTGGTATATGAAAAACATGTTTTTCAATGGCAAAAATCAATGAATATTGTAAATGCACAAACAGTAATATCTCCACATTGCACGGTGCAATTCTGAAATTTTTAGCTTTTTCCTGTTAATCCTAGCATGATAAAGAAGATTCAAAGAGAGTGAGATGCCAGCTCCTTTCATTCAGTCAGTAGCTTCAAACATTTCTGGTATATGAAAAACATGTTTTTCAATGGCAAAAATCAATGAATATTGTAAATGCACAAACAGTAATATCTCCACATTGCAAGGTGCAATTCTGAAATTTTTTGCTTTTTCCTGCTAATCCTAGCATGATAAAGAAGATTCAAAGAGAGTGAGATGCCAGCTCCTTTCATTCAGTCAGTAGCTTCAAACATTTCTGGTATATGAAAAACATGTTTTTCAATGGCAAAAATCAATGAATATTGTAAATGCACAAACAGTAATATCTCCACATTGCACGGTGCAATTCTGAAATTTTTAGCTTTTTCCTGTTAATCCTAGCATGATAAAGAAGATTCAAAGAGAGTGAGATGCCAGCTCCTTTCATTCAGTCAGTAGCTTCAAACATTTCTGGTATATGAAAAACATGTTTTTCAATGGCAAAAATCAATGAATATTGTAAATGCACAAACAGTAATATCTCCACATTGCAAGGTGCAATTCTGAAATTTTTTGCTTTTTCCTGTTAATCCTAGCATGATAAAGAAGATTCAAAGAGAGTGAGATGCCAGCTCCTTTCATTCAGTCAGTAGCTTCAAACATTTCTGGTATATGAAAAACATGTTTTTCAATGGCAAAAATCAATGAATATTGTAAATGCACAAACAGTAATATCTCCACATTGCAAGGTGCAATTCTGAAATTTTTTGCTTTTTCCTGCTAATCCTAGCATGATAAAGAAGATTCAAAGAGAGTGAGATGCCAGCTCCTTTCATTCAGTCAGTAGCTTCAAACATTTCTGGTATATGAAAAACATGTTTTTCAATGGCAAAAATCAATGAATATTGTAAATGCACAAACAGTAATATCTCCACATTGCAAGGTGCAATTCTGAAATTTTTTGCTTTTTCCTGTTAATCCTAGCATGATAAAGAAGATTCAAAGAGAGTGAGATGCCAGCTCCTTTCATTCAGTCAGTAGCTTCAAACATTTCTGGTATATGAAAAACATGTTTTTCAATGGCAAAAATCAATGAATATTGTAAATGCACAAACAGTAATATCTCCACATTGCAAGGTGCAATTCTGAAATTTTTTGCTTTTTCCTGCTAATCCTAGCATGATAAAGAAGATTCAAAGAGAGTGAGATGCCAGCTCCTTTCATTCAGTCAGTAGCTTCAAACATTTCTGGTATATGAAAAACATGTTTTTCAATGGCAAAAATCAATGAATATTGTAAATGCACAAACAGTAATATCTCCACATTGCAAGGTGCAATTCTGAAATTTTTTGCTTTTTCCTGCTAATCCTAGCATGATAAAGAAGATTCAAAGAGAGTGAGATGCCAGCTCCTTTCATTCAGTCAGTAGCTTCAAACATTTCTGGTATATGAAAAACATGTTTTTCAATGGCAAAAATCAATGAATATTGTAAATGCACAAACAGTAATATCTCCACATTGCAAGGTGCAATTCTGAAATTTTTTGCTTTTTCCTGTTAATCCTAGCATGATAAAGAAGATTCAAAGAGAGTGAGATGCCAGCTCCTTTCATTCAGTCAGTAGCTTCAAACATTTCTGGTATATGAAAAACATGTTTTTCAATGGCAAAAATCAATGAATATTGTAAATGCACAAACAGTAATATCTCCACATTGCAAGGTGCAATTCTGAAATTTTTTGCTTTTTCCTGCTAATCCTAGCATGATAAAGAAGATTCAAAGAGAGTGAGATGCCAGCTCCTTTCATTCAGTCAGTAGCTTCAAACATTTCTGGTATATGAAAAACATGTTTTTCAATGGCAAAAATCAATGAATATTGTAAATGCACAAACAGTAATATATCCACATTGCACGGTGCAATTCTGAAATTTTTAGCTTTTTCCTGTTAATCCTAGCATGATAAAGAAGATTCAAAGAGAGTGAGATGCCAGCTCCTTTCATTCAGTCAGTAGCTTCAAACATTTCTGGTATATGAAAAACATGTTTTTCAATGGCAAAAATCAATGAATATTGTAAATGCACAAACAGTAATATCTCCACATTGCAAGGTGCAATTCTGAAATTTTTTGCTTTTTCCTGCTAATCCTAGCATGATAAAGAAGATTCAAAGAGAGTGAGATGCCAGCTCCTTTCATTCAGTCAGTAGCTTCAAACATTTCTGGTATATGAAAAACATGTTTTTCAATGGCAAAAATCAATGAATATTGTAAATGCACAAACAGTAATATCTCCACATTGCACGGTGCAATTCTGAAATTTTTAGCTTTTTCCTGTTAATCCTAGCATGATAAAGAAGATTCAAAGAGAGTGAGATGCCAGCTCCTTTCATTCAGTCAGTAGCTTCAAACATTTCTGGTATATGAAAAACATGTTTTTCAATGGCAAAAATCAATGAATATTGTAAATGCACAAACAGTAATATCTCCACATTGCAAGGTGCAATTCTGAAATTTTTTGCTTTTTCCTGCTAATCCTAGCATGATAAAGAAGATTCAAAGAGAGTGAGATGCCAGCTCCTTTCATTCAGTCAGTAGCTTCAAACATTTCTGGTATATGAAAAACATGTTTTTCAATGGCAAAAATCAATGAATATTGTAAATGCACAAACAGTAATATCTCCACATTGCAAGGTGCAATTCTGAAATTTTTTGCTTTTTCCTGTTAATCCTAGCATGATAAAGAAGATTCAAAGAGAGTGAGATGCCAGCTCCTTTCATTCAGTCAGTAGCTTCAAACATTTCTGGTATATGAAAAACATGTTTTTCAATGGCAAAAATCAATGAATATTGTAAATGCACAAACAGTAATATCTCCACATTGCAAGGTGCAATTCTGAAATTTTTTGCTTTTTCCTGCTAATCCTAGCATGATAAAGAAGATTCAAAGAGAGTGAGATGCCAGCTCCTTTCATTCAGTCAGTAGCTTCAAACATTTCTGGTATATGAAAAACATGTTTTTCAATGGCAAAAATCAATGAATATTGTAAATGCACAAACAGTAATATCTCCACATTGCACGGTGCAATTCTGAAATTTTTAGCTTTTTCCTGTTAATCCTAGCATGATAAAGAAGATTCAAAGAGAGTGAGATGCCAGCTCCTTTCATTCAGTCAGTAGCTTCAAACATTTCTGGTATATGAAAAACATGTTTTTCAATGGCAAAAATCAATGAATATTGTAAATGCACAAACAGTAATATCTCCACATTGCAAGGTGCAATTCTGAAATTTTTTGCTTTTTCCTGCTAATCCTAGCATGATAAAGAAGATTCAAAGAGAGTGAGATGCCAGCTCCTTTCATTCAGTCAGTAGCTTCAAACATTTCTGGTATATGAAAAACGTTTTTCAATGGCAAAAATCAATGAATATTGTAAATGCACAAACAGTAATATCTCCACATTGCACGGTGCAATTCTGAAATTTTTAGCTTTTTCCTGTTAATCCTAGCATGATAAAGAAGATTCAAAGAGAGTGAGATGCCAGCTCCTTTCATTCAGTCAGTATCTTCAAACATTTCTGGTATATGAAAAACATGTTTTTCAATGGCAAAAATCAATGAATATTGTAAATGCACAAACAGTAATATCTCCACATTGCAAGGTGCAATTCTGAAATTTTTTGCTTTTTCCTGTTAATCCTAGCATGATAAAGAAGATTCAAAGAGAGTGAGATGCCAGCTCCTTTCATTCAGTCAGTAGCTTCAAACATTTCTGGTATATGAAAAACATGTTTTTCAATGGCAAAAATCAATGAATATTGTAAATGCACAAACAGTAATATCTCCACATTGCAAGGTGCAATTCTGAAATTTTTTGCTTTTTCCTGCTAATCCTAGCATGATAAAGAAGATTCAAAGAGAGTGAGATGCCAGCTCCTTTCATTCAGTCAGTAGCTTCAAACATTTCTGGTATATGAAAAACATGTTTTTCAATGGCAAAAATCAATGAATATTGTAAATGCACAAACAGTAATATCTCCACATTGCACGGTGCAATTCTGAAATTTTTAGCTTTTTCCTGTTAATCCTAGCATGATAAAGAAGATTCAAAGAGAGTGAGATGCCAGCTCCTTTCATTCAGTCAGTAGCTTCAAACATTTCTGGTATATGAAAAACATGTTTTTCAATTGCAAAAATCAATGAATATTGTAAATGCACAAACAGTAATATCTCCACATTGCAAGGTGCAATTCTGAAATTTTTTGCTTTTTCCTGCTAATCCTAGCATGATAAAGAAGATTCAAAGAGAGTGAGATGCCAGCTCCTTTCATTCAGTCATTAGCTTCAAACATTTCTGGTATATGAAAAACATGTTTTTCAATGGCAAAAATCAATGAATATTGTAAATGCACAAACAGTAATATCTCCACATTGCACGGTGCAATTCTGAAATTTTTAGCTTTTTCCTGTTAATCCTAGCATGATAAAGAAGATTCAAAGAGAGTGAGATGCCAGCTCCTTTCATTCAGTCAGTAGCTTCAAACATTTCTGGTATATGAAAAACATGTTTTTCAATGGCAAAAATCAGTGAATATTGTAAATGCACAAACAGTAATATCTCCACATTGCAAGGTGCAATTCTGAAATTTTTTGCTTTTTCCTGTTAATCCTAGCATGATAAAGAAGATTCAAAGAGAGTGAGATGCCAGCTCCTTTCATTCAGTCAGTAGCTTCAAACATTTCTGGTATATGAAAAACATGTTTTTCAATGGCAAAAATCAATGAATATTGTAAATGCACAAACAGTAATATCTCCACATTGCAAGGTGCAATTCTGAAATTTTTTGCTTTTTCCTGCTAATCCTAGCATGATAAAGAAGATTCAAAGAGAGTGAGATGCCAGCTCCTTTCATTCAGTCAGTAGCTTCAAACATTTCTGGTATATGAAAAACATGTTTTTCAATGGCAAAAATCAATGAATATTGTAAATGCACAAACAGTAATATCTCCACACTGCACGGTGCAATTCTGAAATTTTTAGCTTTTTCCTGTTAATCCTAGCATGATAAAGAAGATTCAAAGAGAGTGAGATGCCAGCTCCTTTCATTCAGTCAGTAGCTTCAAACATTTCTGGTATATGAAAAACATGTTTTTCAATGGCAAAAATCAATGAATATTGTAAATGCACAAACAGTAATATCTCCACATTGCAAGGTGCAATTCTGAAATTTTTTGCTTTTTCCTGCTAATCCTAGCATGATAAAGAAGATTCAAAGAGAGTGAGATGCCAGCTCCTTTCATTCAGTCAGTAGCTTCAAACATTTCTGGTATATGAAAAACGTTTTTCAATGGCAAAAATTAATGAATATTGTAAATGCACAAACAGTAATATCTCCACATTGCACGGTGCAATTCTGAAATTTTTAGCTTTTTCCTGTTAATCCTAGCATGATAAAGATTCAAAGAGAGTGAGATGCCAGCTCCTTTCATTCAGTCAGTAGCTTCAAACATTTCTGGTATATGAAAAACATGTTTTTCAATGGCAAAAATCAATGAATATTGTAAATGCACAAACAGTAATATCTCCACATTGCAAGGTGCAATTCTGAAATTTTTTGCTTTTTCCTGTTAATCCTAGCATGATAAAGAAGATTCAAAGAGAGTGAGATGCCAGCTCCTTTCATTCAGTCAGTAGCTTCAAACATTTCTGGTATATGAAAAACATGTTTTTCAATGGCAAAAATCAATGAATATTGTAAATGCACAAACAGTAATATCTCCACATTGCAAGGTGCAATTCTGAAATTTTTTGCTTTTTCCTGCTAATCCTAGCATGATAAAGAAGATTCAAAGAGAGTGAGATGCCAGCTCCTTTCATTCAGTCAGTAGCTTCAAACATTTCTGGTATATGAAAAACATGTTTTTCAATGGCAAAAATCAATGAATATTGTAAATGCACAAACAGTAATATCTCCACATTGCACGGTGCAATTCTGAAATTTTTAGCTTTTTCCTGTTAATCCTAGCATGATAAAGAAGATTCAAAGAGAGTGAGATGCCAGCTCCTTTCATTCAGTCAGTAGCTTCAAACATTTCTGGTATATGAAAAACATGTTTTTCAATGGCAAAAATCAATGAATATTGTAAATGCACAAACAGTAATATCTCCACATTGCAAGGTGCAATTCTGAAATTTTTTGCTTTTTCCTGCTAATCCTAGCATGATAAAGAAGATTCAAAGAGAGTGAGATGCCAGCTCCTTTCATTCAGTCAGTAGCTTCAAACATTTCTGGTATATGAAAAACATGTTTTTCAATGGCAAAAATCAATGAATATTGTAAATGCACAAACAGTAATATCTCCACATTGCACGGTGCAATTCTGAAATTTTTAGCTTTTTCCTGTTAATCCTAGCATGATAAAGAAGATTCAAAGAGAGTGAGATGCCAGCTCCTTTCATTCAGTCATTAGCTTCAAACATTTCTGGTATATGAAAAACATGTTTTTCAATGGCAAAAATCAATGAATATTGTAAATGCACAAACAGTAATATCTCCACATTGCACGGTGCAATTCTGAAATTTTTAGCTTTTTCCTGTTAATCCTAGCATGATAAAGAAGATTCAAAGAGAGTGAGATGCCAGCTCCTTTCATTCAGTCAGTAGCTTCAAACATTTCTGGTATATGAAAAACATGTTTTTCAATGGCAAAAATCAATGAATATTGTAAATGCACAAACAGTAATATCTCCACATTGCAAGGTGCAATTCTGAAATTTTTTGCTTTTTCCTGTTAATCCTAGCATGATAAAGAAGATTCAAAGAGAGTGAGATGCCAGCTCCTTTCATTCAGTCAGTAGCTTCAAACATTTCTGGTATATGAAAAACATGTTTTTCAATGGCAAAAATCAATGAATATTGTAAATGCACAAACAGTAATATCTCCACATTGCAAGGTGCAATTCTGAAATTTTTTGCTTTTTCCTGCTAATCCTAGCATGATAAAGAAGATTCAAAGAGAGTGAGATGCCAGCTCCTTTCATTCAGTCAGTAGCTTCAAACATTTCTGGTATATGAAAAACATGTTTTTCAATGGCAAAAATCAATGAATATTGTAAATGCACAAACAGTAATATCTCCACACTGCACGGTGCAATTCTGAAATTTTTAGCTTTTTCCTGTTAATCCTAGCATGATAAAGAAGATTCAAAGAGAGTGAGATGCCAGCTCCTTTCATTCAGTCAGTAGCTTCAAACATTTCTGGTATATGAAAAACATGTTTTTCAAAGGCAAAAATCAATGAATATTGTAAATGCACAAACAGTAATATCTCCACATTGCAAGGTGCAATTCTGAAATTTTTTGCTTTTTCCTGCTAATCCTAGCATGATAAAGAAGATTCAAAGAGAGTGAGATGCCAGCTCCTTTCATTCAGTCAGTAGCTTCAAACATTTCTGGTATATGAAAAACGTTTTTCAATGGCAAAAATCAATGAATATTGTAAATGCACAAACAGTAATATCTCCACATTGCACGGTGCAATTCTGAAATTTTTAGCTTTTTCCTGTTAATCCTAGCATGATAAAGATTCAAAGAGAGTGAGATGCCAGCTCCTTTCATTCAGTCAGTAGCTTCAAACATTTCTGGTATATGAAAAACATGTTTTTCAATGGCAAAAATCAATGAATATTGTAAATGCACAAACAGTAATATCTCCACATTGCAAGGTGCAATTCTGAAATTTTTTGCTTTTTCCTGTTAATCCTAGCATGATAAAGAAGATTCAAAGAGAGTGAGATGCCAGCTCCTTTCATTCAGTCAGTAGCTTCAAACATTTCTGGTATATGAAAAACATGTTTTTCAATGGCAAAAATCAATGAATATTGTAAATGCACAAACAGTAATATCTCCACATTGCAAGGTGCAATTCTGAAATTTTTTGCTTTTTCCTGCTAATCCTAGCATGATAAAGAAGATTCAAAGAGAGTGAGATGCCAGCTCCTTTCATTCAGTCAGTAGCTTCAAACATTTCTGGTATATGAAAAACATGTTTTTCAATGGCAAAAATCAATGAATATTGTAAATGCACAAACAGTAATATCTCCACATTGCACGGTGCAATTCTGAAATTTTTAGCTTTTTCCTGTTAATCCTAGCATGATAAAGAAGATTCAAAGAGAGTGAGATGCCAGCTCCTTTCATTCAGTCAGTAGCTTCAAACATTTATGGTATATGAAAAACATGTTTTTCAATGGCAAAAATCAATGAATATTGTAAATGCACAAACAGTAATATCTCCACATTGCAAGGTGCAATTCTGAAATTTTTTGCTTTTTCCTGCTAATCCTAGCATGATAAAGAAGATTCAAAGAGAGTGAGATGCCAGCTCCTTTCATTCAGTCAGTAGCTTCAAACATTTCTGGTATATGAAAAACATGTTTTTCAATGGCAAAAATCAATGAATATTGTAAATGCACAAACAGTAATATCTCCACATTGCACGGTGCAATTCTGAAATTTTTAGCTTTTTCCTGTTAATCCTAGCATGATAAAGAAGATTCAAAGAGAGTGAGATGCCAGCTCCTTTCATTCAGTCATTAGCTTCAAACATTTCTGGTATATGAAAAACATGTTTTTCAATGGCAAAAATCAATGAATATTGTAAATGCACAAACAGTAATATCTCCACATTGCACGGTGCAATTCTGAAATTTTTAGCTTTTTCCTGTTAATCCTAGCATGATAAAGAAGATTCAAAGAGAGTGAGATGCCAGCTCCTTTCATTCAGTCAGTAGCTTCAAACATTTCTGGTATATGAAAAACATGTTTTTCAATGGCAAAAATCAATGAATATTGTAAATGCACAAACAGTAATATCTCCACATTGCAAGGTGCAATTCTGAAATTTTTTGCTTTTTCCTGTTAATCCTAGCATGATAAAGAAGATTCAAAGAGAGTGAGATGCCAGCTCCTTTCATTCAGTCAGTAGCTTCAAACATTTCTGGTATATGAAAAACATGTTTTTCAATGGCAAAAATCAATGAATATTGTAAATGCACAAACAGTAATATCTCCACATTGCAAGGTGCAATTCTGAAATTTTTTGCTTTTTCCTGCTAATCCTAGCATGATAAAGAAGATTCAAAGAGAGTGAGATGCCAGCTCCTTTCATTCAGTCAGTAGCTTCAAACATTTCTGGTATATGAAAAACATGTTTTTCAATGGCAAAAATCAATGAATATTGTAAATGCACAAACAGTAATATCTCCACACTGCACGGTGCAATTCTGAAATTTTTAGCTTTTTCCTGTTAATCCTAGCATGATAAAGAAGATTCAAAGAGAGTGAGATGCCAGCTCCTTTCATTCAGTCAGTAGCTTCAAACATTTCTGGTATATGAAAAACATGTTTTTCAAAGGCAAAAATCAATGAATATTGTAAATGCACAAACAGTAATATCTCCACATTGCAAGGTGCAATTCTGAAATTTTTTGCTTTTTCCTGCTAATCCTAGCATGATAAAGAAGATTCAAAGAGAGTGAGATGCCAGCTCCTTTCATTCAGTCAGTAGCTTCAAACATTTCTGGTATATGAAAAACGTTTTTCAATGGCAAAAATCAATGAATATTGTAAATGCACAAACAGTAATATCTCCACATTGCACGGTGCAATTCTGAAATTTTTAGCTTTTTCCTGTTAATCCTAGCATGATAAAGATTCAAAGAGAGTGAGATGCCAGCTCCTTTCATTCAGTCAGTAGCTTCAAACATTTCTGGTATATGAAAAACATGTTTTTCAATGGCAAAAATCAATGAATATTGTAAATGCACAAACAGTAATATCTCCACATTGCAAGGTGCAATTCTGAAATTTTTTGCTTTTTCCTGTTAATCCTAGCATGATAAAGAAGATTCAAAGAGAGTGAGATGCCAGCTCCTTTCATTCAGTCAGTAGCTTCAAACATTTCTGGTATATGAAAAACATGTTTTTCAATGGCAAAAATCAATGAATATTGTAAATGCACAAACAGTAATATCTCCACATTGCAAGGTGCAATTCTGAAATTTTTTGCTTTTTCCTGCTAATCCTAGCATGATAAAGAAGATTCAAAGAGAGTGAGATGCCAGCTCCTTTCATTCAGTCAGTAGCTTCAAACATTTCTGGTATATGAAAAACATGTTTTTCAATGGCAAAAATCAATGAATATTGTAAATGCACAAACAGTAATATCTCCACATTGCACGGTGCAATTCTGAAATTTTTAGCTTTTTCCTGTTAATCCTAGCATGATAAAGAAGATTCAAAGAGAGTGAGATGCCAGCTCCTTTCATTCAGTCAGTAGCTTCAAACATTTATGGTATATGAAAAACATGTTTTTCAATGGCAAAAATCAATGAATATTGTAAATGCACAAACAGTAATATCTCCACATTGCAAGGTGCAATTCTGAAATTTTTTGCTTTTTCCTGCTAATCCTAGCATGATAAAGAAGATTCAAAGAGAGTGAGATGCCAGCTCCTTTCATTCAGTCAGTAGCTTCAAACATTTCTGGTATATGAAAAACATGTTTTTCAATGGCAAAAATCAATGAATATTGTAAATGCACAAACAGTAATATCTCCACATTGCACGGTGCAATTCTGAAATTTTTAGCTTTTTCCTGTTAATCCTAGCATGATAAAGAAGATTCAAAGAGAGTGAGATGCCAGCTCCTTTCATTCAGTCATTAGCTTCAAACATTTCTGGTATATGAAAAACATGTTTTTCAATGGCAAAAATCAATGAATATTGTAAATGCACAAACAGTAATATCTCCACATTGCACGGTGCAATTCTGAAATTTTTAGCTTTTTCCTGTTAATCCTAGCATGATAAAGAAGATTCAAAGAGAGTGAGATGCCAGCTCCTTTCATTCAGTCAGTAGCTTCAAACATTTCTGGTATATGAAAAACATGTTTTTCAATGGCAAAAATCAATGAATATTGTAAATGCACAAACAGTAATATCTCCACATTGCAAGGTGCAATTCTGAAATTTTTTGCTTTTTCCTGTTAATCCTAGCATGATAAAGAAGATTCAAAGAGAGTGAGATGCCAGCTCCTTTCATTCAGTCAGTAGCTTCAAACATTTCTGGTATATGAAAAACATGTTTTTCAATGGCAAAAATCAATGAATATTGTAAATGCACAAACAGTAATATCTCCACATTGCAAGGTGCAATTCTGAAATTTTTTGCTTTTTCCTGCTAATCCTAGCATGATAAAGAAGATTCAAAGAGAGTGAGATGCCAGCTCCTTTCATTCAGTCAGTAGCTTCAAACATTTCTGGTATATGAAAAACATGTTTTTCAATGGCAAAAATCAATGAATATTGTAAATGCACAAACAGTAATATCTCCACATTGCACGGTGCAATTCTGAAATTTTTAGCTTTTTCCTGTTAATCCTAGCATGATAAAGAAGATTCAAAGAGAGTGAGATGCCAGCTCCTTTCATTCAGTCAGTAGCTTCAATCATTTCTGGACGTTTTTCAATGGCAAAAATCAATGAATATTGTAAATGCACAAACAGTAATTTCTCCGCATTGCAAGGTGCAATTCTGAAATTTTTTGCTTTTTCCTGCTCCTCTTAGCATGATAAAGAAGATTCAAAGAGAGTGAGATGCCAGCTCCTTTCATTCAGTCAGTAGCATCAAACATTTCTGGTATATGAATAACATGATGTTTTTCAATGGCAAAAATCAATGAATATTGTAAATGCACAAACAGTAATTTCTTCGCATTGCAAGGTGCAATTCTGAAATTTTTTGCTTTTTCCTGCTCCTCTTAGCATGATAAAGAAGATTCAAAGAGAGTGAGATGCCAGCTCCTTTCATTCAGTCAGTAGCTTCAAACATTTCTGGTATATGAATAACATGATGTTTTTCAATGGCGGCAAAAATCAATGAATATTGTAAATGCACAAACAGTAATTTCTCCGCATTGCAAGGTGCAATTCTGAATTTTTTTGCTTTTTCCTGCTCCTCTTAGCATGATAAAGAAGATTCAAAGAGAGTGAGATGCCAGCTCCTTTCATTCAGTCAGTAGCTTCAATCATTTCTGGACGTTTTTCAATGGCAAAAATCAATGAATATTGTAAATGCACAAACTAATTTCTCCGCATTGCAAGGTGCAATTCTGAAATTTTTTGCTTTTTCCTGCTCCTCTTAGCATGATAAAGAAGATTCAAAGAGAGTGAGATGCCAGCTCCTTTCATTCAGTCAGTAGCTTCAATCATTTCTGGACGTTTTTCAATGGCAAAAATCAATGAATATTGTAAATGCACAAACAGTAATTTCACCGCATTGCAAGGTGCAATTCTGAAATTTTTTGCTTTTTCCTGCTCCTCTTAGTATGATAAAGAAGATTCAAAGAGAGTGAGATGCCAGCTCCTTTCATTCAGTCAGTAGCTTCAAACATTTCTGGTATATGAATAACATGATGTTTTTCAATGGCAAAAATCAATGAATATTGTAAATGCACAAACAGTAATTTCTCCGCATTGCAAGGTGCAATTCTGAAATTTTTTGCTTTTTCCTGCTCCTCTTAGCATGATAAAGAAGATTCAAAGAGAGTGAGATGCCAGCTCCTTTCATTCAGTCAGTAGCTTCAATCATTTCTGGTATATGAATAACATGATGTTTTTCAATGGCAAAAATTAATGAATATTGTAAATGCACAAACAGTAATTTCTCCGCATTGCAAGGTGCAATTCTGAAATTTTTTGCTTTTTCCTGCTCCTCTTAGCATGATAAAGAAGATTCAAAGAGAGTGAGATGCCAGCTCCTTTCATTCAGTCAGTAGCTTCAAACATTTCTGGTATATGAATAACATGATGTTTTTCAATGGCAAAAATCAATGAATATTGTAAATGCACAAACAGTAATTTCTCTGCATTGCAAGGTGCAATTCTGAAATTTTTTGCTTTTTCCTGCTCCTCTTAGCATGATAAAGAAGATTCAAAGAGAGTGAGATGAGAGCTCCTTTCATTCAGTCAGTAGCTTCAATCATTTCTGGACGTTTTTCAATGGCAAAAATCAATGAATATTGTAAATGCACAAACAGTAATTTCTCCGCATTGCAAGGTGCAATTCTGAAATTTTTTGCTTTTTCCTGCTCCTCTTAGCATGATAAAGAAGATTCAAAGAGAGTGAGATGCCAGCTCCTTTCATTCAGTCAGTAGCTTCAATCATTTCTGGTATATGAATAACATGATGTTTTTCAATGGCAAAAATCAATGAATATTGTAAATGCACAAACAGTAATATCTCCACATTGCACGGTGCAATTCTGAAATTTTTAGCTTTTTCCTGTTAATCCTAGCATGATAAAGAAGATTCAAAGAGAGTGAGATGCCAGCTCCTTTCATTCAGTCAGTAGCTTCAAACATTTCTGGTATATGAAAAACATGTTTTTCAATGGCAAAAATCAATGAATATTGTAAATGCACAAACAGTAATATCTCCACATTGCACGGTGCAATTCTGAAATTTTTAGCTTTTTCCTGTTAATCCTAGCATGATAAAGAAGATTCAAAGAGAGTGAGATGCCAGCTCCTTTCATTCAGTCAGTAGCTTCAAACATTTCTGGTATATGAAAAACATGTTTTTCAATGGCAAAAATCAATGAATATTGTAAATGCACAAACAGTAATATCTCCACATTGCAAGGTGCAATTCTGAAATTTTTTGCTTTTTCCTGCTAATCCTAGCATGATAAAGAAGATTCAAAGAGAGTGAGATGCCAGCTCCTTTCATTCAGTCAGTAGCTTCAAACATTTCTGGTATATGAAAAACATGTTTTTCAATGGCAAAAATCAATGAATATTGTAAATGCACAAACAGTAATATCTCCACATTGCACGGTGCAATTCTGAAATTTTTAGCTTTTTCCTGTTAATCCTAGCATGATAAAGAAGATTCAAAGAGAGTGAGATGCCAGCTCCTTTCATTCAGTCAGTAGCTTCAAACATTTCTGGTATATGAAAAACATGTTTTTCAATGGCAAAAATCAATGAATATTGTAAATGCACAAACAGTAATATCTCCACATTGCAAGGTGCAATTCTGAAATTTTTTGCTTTTTCCTGCTAATCCTAGCATGATAAAGAAGATTCAAAGAGAGTGAGATGCCAGCTCCTTTCATTCAGTCAGTAGCTTCAAACATTTCTGGTATATGAAAAACGTTTTTCAATGGCAAAAATCAATGAATATTGTAAATGCACAAACAGTAATATCTCCACATTGCACGGTGCAATTCTGAAATTTTTAGCTTTTTCCTGTTAATCCTAGCATGATAAAGAAGATTCAAAGAGAGTGAGATGCCAGCTCCTTTCATTCAGTCAGTAGCTTCAAACATTTCTGGTATATGAAAAACATGTTTTTCAATGGCAAAAATCAATGAATATTGTAAATGCACAAACAGTAATATCTCCACATTGCAAGGTGCAATTCTGAAATTTTTTGCTTTTTCCTGTTAATCCTAGCATGATAAAGAAGATTCAAAGAGAGTGAGATGCCAGCTCCTTTCATTCAGTCAGTAGCTTCAAACATTTCTGGTATATGAAAAACATGTTTTTCAATGGCAAAAATCAATGAATATTGTAAATGCACAAACAGTAATATCTCCACATTGCAAGGTGCAATTCTGAAATTTTTTGCTTTTTCCTGCTAATCCTAGCATGATAAAGAAGATTCAAAGAGAGTGAGATGCCAGCTCCTTTCATTCAGTCAGTAGCTTCAAACATTTCTGGTATGAAAAAAATGTTTTTCAATGGCAAAAATCAATGAATATTGTAAATGCACAAAACAGTAATATCTCCACATTGCACGGTGCAATTCTGACATTTTTAGCTTTTTCCTGTTAATCCTAGCATGATAAAGAAGATTCAAAGAGAGTGAGATGCCAGCTCCTTTCATTCAGTCAGTAGCTTCAAACATTTCTGGTATATGAAAAACATGTTTTTCAATGGCAAAAATCAATGAATATTGTAAATGCACAAACAGTAATATCTCCACATTGCAAGGTGCAATTCTGAAATTTTTTGCTTTTTCCTGCTAATCCTAGCATGATAAAGAAGATTCAAAGAGAGTGAGATGCCAGCTCCTTTCATTCAGTCATTAGCTTCAAACATTTCTGGTATATGAAAAACATGTTTTTCAATGGCAAAAATCAATGAATATTGTAAATGCACAAACAGTAATATCTCCACATTGCACGGTGCAATTCTGAAATTTTTAGCTTTTTCCTGTTAATCCTAGCATGATAAAGATTCAAAGAGAGTGAGATGCCAGCTCCTTTCATTCAGTCAGTAGCTTCAAACATTTCTGGTATATGAAAAACATGTTTTTCAAAGGCAAAAATCAATGAATATTGTAAATGCACAAACAGTAATATCTCCACATTGCAAGTGCAATTCTGAAATTTTTTGCTTTTTCCTGTTAATCCTAGCATGATAAAGAAGATTCAAAGAGAGTGAGATGCCAGCTCCTTTCATTCAGTCAGTAGCTTCAAACATTTCTGGTATATGAAAAACATGTTTTTCAATGGCAAAAATCAATGAATATTGTAAATGCACAAACAGTAATATCTCCACATTGCAAGGTGCAATTCTGAAATTTTTTGCTTTTTCCTGCTAATCCTAGCATGATAAAGAAGATTCAAAGAGGAGTGAGATGCCAGCTCCTTTCATTCAGTCAGTAGCTTCAAACATTTCTGGTATATGAAAAACATGTTTTTCAATGGCAAAAATCAATGAATATTGTAAATGCACAAACAGTAATATCTCCACATTGCACGGTGCAATTCTGAAATTTTTAGCTTTTTCCTGTTAATCCTAGCATGATAAAGAAGATTCAAAGAGAGTGAGATGCCAGCTCCTTTCATTCAGTCAGTAGCTTCAAACATTTCTGGTATATGAAAAACATGTTTTTCAATGGCAAAAATCAATGAATATTGTAAATGCACAAACAGTAATATCTCCACATTGCACGGTGCAATTCTGAAATTTTTAGCTTTTTCCTGTTAATCCTAGCATGATAAAGAAGATTCAAAGAGAGTGAGATGCCAGCTCCTTTCATTCAGTCAGTAGCTTCAAACATTTCTGGTATATGAAAAACATGTTTTTCAATGGCAAAAATCAATGAATATTGTAAATGCACAAACAGTAATATCTCCACATTGCAAGGTGCAATTCTGAAATTTTTTGCTTTTTCCTGCTAATCCTAGCATGATAAAGAAGATTCAAAGAGAGTGAGATGCCAGCTCCTTTCATTCAGTCAGTAGCTTCAAACATTTCTGGTATATGAAAAACATGTTTTTCAATGGCAAAAATCAATGAATATTGTAAATGCACAAACAGTAATATCTCCACATTGCACGGTGCAATTCTGAAATTTTTAGCTTTTTCCTGTTAATCCTAGCATGATAAAGAAGATTCAAAGAGAGTGAGATGCCAGCTCCTTTCATTCAGTCAGTAGCTTCAAACATTTCTGGTATATGAAAAACATGTTTTTCAATGGGCAAAAATCAATGAATATTGTAAATGCACAAACAGTAATATCTCCACATTGCAAGGTGCAATTCTGAAATTTTTTGCTTTTTCCTGCTAATCCTAGCATGATAAAGAAGATTCAAAGAGAGTGAGATGCCAGCTCCTTTCATTCAGTCAGTAGCTTCAAACATTTCTGGTATATGAAAAACGTTTTTCAATGGCAAAAATCAATGAATATTGTAAATGCACAAACAGTAATATCTCCACATTGCACGGTGCAATTCTGAAATTTTTAGCTTTTTCCTGTTAATCCTAGCATGATAAAGAAGATTCAAAGAGAGTGAGATGCCAGCTCCTTTCATTCAGTCAGTAGCTTCAAACATTTCTGGTATATGAAAAACATGTTTTTCAATGGCAAAAATCAATGAATATTGTAAATGCACAAACAGTAATATCTCCACATTGCAAGGTGCAATTCTGAAATTTTTTGCTTTTTCCTGTTAATCCTAGCATGATAAAGAAGATTCAAAGAGAGTGAGATGCCAGCTCCTTTCATTCAGTCAGTAGCTTCAAACATTTCTGGTATATGAAAAACATGTTTTTCAATGGCAAAAATCAATGAATATTGTAAATGCACAAACAGTAATATCTCCACATTGCAAGGTGCAATTCTGAAATTTTTTGCTTTTTCCTGCTAATCCTAGCATGATAAAGAAGATTCAAAGAGAGTGAGATGCCAGCTCCTTTCATTCAGTCAGTAGCTTCAAACATTTCTGGTATATGAAAAACATGTTTTTCAATGGCAAAAATCAATGAATATTGTAAATGCACAAACAGTAATATCTCCACATTGCACGGTGCAATTCTGAAATTTTTAGCTTTTTCCTGTTAATCCTAGCATGATAAAGAAGATTCAAAGAGAGTGAGATGCCAGCTCCTTTCATTCAGTCAGTAGCTTCAAACATTTCTGGTATATGAAAAACATGTTTTTCAATGGCAAAAATCAATGAATATTGTAAATGCACAAACAGTAATATCTCCACATTGCAAGGTGCAATTCTGAAATTTTTTGCTTTTTCCTGCTAATCCTAGCATGATAAAGAAGATTCAAAGAGAGTGAGATGCCAGCTCCTTTCATTCAGTCATTAGCTTCAAACATTTCTGGTATATGAAAAACATGTTTTTCAATGGCAAAAATCAATGAATATTGTAAATGCACAAACAGTAATATCTCCACATTGCACGGTGCAATTCTGAAATTTTTAGCTTTTTCCTGTTAATCCTAGCATGATAAAGAAGATTCAAAGAGAGTGAGATGCCAGCTCCTTTCATTCAGTCAGTAGCTTCAAACATTTCTGGTATATGAAAAACATGTTTTTCAATGGCAAAAATCAATGAATATTGTAAATGCACAAACAGTAATATCTCCACATTGCAAGGTGCAATTCTGAAATTTTTTGCTTTTTCCTGTTAATCCTAGCATGATAAAGAAGATTCAAAGAGAGTGAGATGCCAGCTCCTTTCATTCAGTCAGTAGCTTCAAACATTTCTGGTATATGAAAAACATGTTTTTCAATGGCAAAAATCAATGAATATTGTAAATGCACAAACAGTAATATCTCCACATTGCAAGGTGCAATTCTGAAATTTTTTGCTTTTTCCTGCTAATCCTAGCATGATAAAGAAGATTCAAAGAGAGTGAGATGCCAGCTCCTTTCATTCAGTCAGTAGCTTCAAACATTTCTGGTATATGAAAAACATGTTTTTCAATGGCAAAAATCAATGAATATTGTAAATGCACAAACAGTAATATCTCCACATTGCACGGTGCAATTCTGAAATTTTTAGCTTTTTCCTGTTAATCCTAGCATGATAAAGAAGATTCAAAGAGAGTGAGATGCCAGCTCCTTTCATTCAGTCAGTAGCTTCAAACATTTCTGGTATATGAAAAACATGTTTTTCAATGGCAAAAATCAATGAATATTGTAAATGCACAAACAGTAATATCTCCACATTGCAAGGTGCAATTCTGAAATTTTTTGCTTTTTCCTGCTAATCCTAGCATGATAAAGAAGATTCAAAGAGAGTGAGATGCCAGCTACTTTCATTCAGTCAGTAGCTTCAAACATTTCTGGTATATGAAAAACGTTTTTCAATGGCAAAAATCAATGAATATTGTAAATGCACAAACAGTAATATCTCCACATTGCACGGTGCAATTCTGAAATTTTTAGCTTTTTCCTGTTAATCCTAGCATGATAAAGATTCAAAGAGAGTGAGATGCCAGCTCCTTTCATTCAGTCAGTAGCTTCAAACATTTCTGGTATATGAAAAACATGTTTTTCAATGGCAAAAATCAATGAATATTGTAAATGCACAAACAGTATTATCTCCACATTGCAAGGTGCAATTCTGAAATTTTTTGCTTTTTCCTGTTAATCCTAGCATGATAAAGAAGATTCAAAGAGAGTGAGATGCCAGCTCCTTTCATTCAGTCAGTAGCTTCAAACATTTCTGGTATATGAAAAACATGTTTTTCAATGGCAAAAATCAATGAATATTGTAAATGCACAAACAGTAATATCTCCACATTGCAAGGTGCAATTCTGAAATTTTTTGCTTTTTCCTGCTAATCCTAGCATGATAAAGAAGATTCAAAGAGAGTGAGATGCCAGCTCCTTTCATTCAGTCAGTAGCTTCAAACATTTCTGGTATATGAAAAACATGTTTTTCAATGGCAAAAATCAATGAATATTGTAAATGCACAAACAGTAATATCTCCACATTGCACGGTGCAATTCTGAAATTTTTAGCTTTTTCCTGTTAATCCTAGCATGATAAAGAAGATTCAAAGAGAGTGAGATGCCAGCTCCTTTCATTCAGTCATTAGCTTCAAACATTTCTGGTATATGAAAAACATGTTTTTCAATGGCAAAAATCAATGAATATTGTAAATGCACAAACAGTAATATCTCCACATTGCACGGTGCAATTCTGAAATTTTTAGCTTTTTCCTGTTAATCCTAGCATGATAAAGAAGATTCAAAGAGAGTGAGATGCCAGCTCCTTTCATTCAGTCAGTAGCTTCAAACATTTCTGGTATATGAAAAACATGTTTTTCAATGGCAAAAATCAATGAATATTGTAAATGCACAAACAGTAATATCTCCACATTGCAAGGTGCAATTCTGAAATTTTTTGCTTTTTCCTGTTAATCCTAGCATGATAAAGAAGATTCAAAGAGAGTGAGATGCCAGCTCCTTTCATTCAGTCAGTAGCTTCAAACATTTCTGGTATATGAAAAACATGTTTTTCAATGGCAAAAATCAATGAATATTGTAAATGCACAAACAGTAATATCTCCACATTGCACGGTGCAATTCTGAAATTTTTAGCTTTTTCCTGTTAATCCTAGCATGATAAAGAAGATTCAAAGAGAGTGAGATGCCAGCTCCTTTCATTCAGTCAGTAGCTTCAAACATTTCTGGTATATGAAAAACATGTTTTTCAATGGCAAAAATCAATGAATATTGTAAATGCACAAACAGTAATATCTCCACATTGCAAGGTGCAATTCTGAAATTTTTTGCTTTTTCCTGCTAATCCTAGCATGATAAAGAAGATTCAAAGAGAGTGAGATGCCAGCTACTTTCATTCAGTCAGTAGCTTCAAACATTTCTGGTATATGAAAAACGTTTTTCAATGGCAAAAATCAATGAATATTGTAAATGCACAAACAGTAATATCTCCACATTGCACGGTGCAATTCTGAAATTTTTAGCTTTTTCCTGTTAATCCTAGCATGATAAAGATTCAAAGAGAGTGAGATGCCAGCTCCTTTCATTCAGTCAGTAGCTTCAAACATTTCTGGTATATGAAAAACATGTTTTTCAATGGCAAAAATCAATGAATATTGTAAATGCACAAACAGTATTATCTCCACATTGCAAGGTGCAATTCTGAAATTTTTTGCTTTTTCCTGTTAATCCTAGCATGATAAAGAAGATTCAAAGAGAGTGAGATGCCAGCTCCTTTCATTCAGTCAGTAGCTTCAAACATTTCTGGTATATGAAAAACATGTTTTTCAATGGCAAAAATCAATGAATATTGTAAATGCACAAACAGTAATATCTCCACATTGCAAGGTGCAATTCTGAAATTTTTTGCTTTTTCCTGCTAATCCTAGCATGATAAAGAAGATTCAAAGAGAGTGAGATGCCAGCTCCTTTCATTCAGTCAGTAGCTTCAAACATTTCTGGTATATGAAAAACATGTTTTTCAATGGCAAAAATCAATGAATATTGTAAATGCACAAACAGTAATATCTCCACATTGCACGGTGCAATTCTGAAATTTTTAGCTTTTTCCTGTTAATCCTAGCATGATAAAGAAGATTCAAAGAGAGTGAGATGCCAGCTCCTTTCATTCAGTCATTAGATTCAAACATTTCTGGTATATGAAAAACATGTTTTTCAATGGCAAAAATCAATGAATATTGTAAATGCACAAACAGTAATATCTCCACATTGCACGGTGCAATTCTGAAATTTTTAGCTTTTTCCTGTTAATCCTAGCATGATAAAGAAGATTCAAAGAGAGTGAGATGCCAGCTCCTTTCATTCAGTCAGTAGCTTCAAACATTTCTGGTATATGAAAAACATGTTTTTCAATGGCAAAAATCAATGAATATTGTAAATGCACAAACAGTAATATCTCCACATTGCAAGGTGCAATTCTGAAATTTTTTGCTTTTTCCTGTTAATCCTAGCATGATAAAGAAGATTCAAAGAGAGTGAGATGCCAGCTCCTTTCATTCAGTCAGTAGCTTCAAACATTTCTGGTATATGAAAAACATGTTTTTCAATGGCAAAAATCAATGAATATTGTAAATGCACAAACAGTAATATCTCCACATTGCAAGGTGCAATTCTGAAATTTTGCTTTTTCCTGCTAATCCTAGC
Organism: Phyllobates terribilis; assembly: GCF_046119375.1. Lineage (NCBI taxonomy): Eukaryota > Metazoa > Chordata > Amphibia > Anura > Dendrobatidae > Phyllobates > Phyllobates terribilis. The sequence continues at coordinate 1,575,275 of NW_027363188.1, forward strand.
ATGATAAAGAAGATTCAAAGAGAGTGAGATGCCAGCTCCTTTCATTCAGTCAGTAGCTTCAAACATTTCTGGTATATGAAAAACATGTTTTTCAATGGCAAAAATCAATGAATATTGTAAATGCACAAACAGTAATATCTCCACATTGCACGGTGCAATTCTGAAATTTTTAGCTTTTTCCTGTTAATCCTAGCATGATAAAGAAGATTCAAAGAGAGTGAGATGCCAGCTCCTTTCATTCAGTCAGTAGCTTCAAACATTTCTGGTATATGAAAAACATGTTTTTCAATGGCAAAAATCAATGAATATTGTAAATGCACAAACAGTAATATCTCCACATTGCAAGGTGCAATTCTGAAATTTTTTGCTTTTTCCTGCTAATCCTAGCATGATAAAGAAGATTCAAAGAGAGTGAGATGCCAGCTACTTTCATTCAGTCAGTAGCTTCAAACATTTCTGGTATATGAAAAACGTTTTTCAATGGCAAAAATCAATGAATATTGTAAATGCACAAACAGTAATATCTCCACATTGCACGGTGCAATTCTGAAATTTTTAGCTTTTTCCTGTTAATCCTAGCATGATAAAGATTCAAAGAGAGTGAGATGCCAGCTCCTTTCATTCAGTCAGTAGCTTCAAACATTTCTGGTATATGAAAAACATGTTTTTCAATGGCAAAAATCAATGAATATTGTAAATGCACAAACAGTATTATCTCCACATTGCAAGGTGCAATTCTGAAATTTTTTGCTTTTTCCTGTTAATCCTAGCATGATAAAGAAGATTCAAAGAGAGTGAGATGCCAGCTCCTTTCATTCAGTCAGTAGCTTCAAACATTTCTGGTATATGAAAAACATGTTTTTCAATGGCAAAAATCAATGAATATTGTAAATGCACAAACAGTAATATCTCCACATTGCAAGGTGCAATTCTGAAATTTTTTGCTTTTTCCTGCTAATCCTAGCATGATAAAGAAGATTCAAAGAGAGTGAGATGCCAGCTCCTTTCATTCAGTCAGTAGCTTCAAACATTTCTGGTATATGAAAAACATGTTTTTCAATGGCAAAAATCAATGAATATTGTAAATGCACAAACAGTAATATCTCCACATTGCACGGTGCAATTCTGAAATTTTTAGCTTTTTCCTGTTAATCCTAGCATGATAAAGAAGATTCAAAGAGAGTGAGATGCCAGCTCCTTTCATTCAGTCATTAGCTTCAAACATTTCTGGTATATGAAAAACATGTTTTTCAATGGCAAAAATCAATGAATATTGTAAATGCACAAACAGTAATATCTCCACATTGCACGGTGCAATTCTGAAATTTTTAGCTTTTTCCTGTTAATCCTAGCATGATAAAGAAGATTCAAAGAGAGTGAGATGCCAGCTCCTTTCATTCAGTCAGTAGCTTCAAACATTTCTGGTATATGAAAAACATGTTTTTCAATGGCAAAAATCAATGAATATTGTAAATGCACAAACAGTAATATCTCCACATTGCAAGGTGCAATTCTGAAATTTTTTGCTTTTTCCTGTTAATCCTAGCATGATAAAGAAGATTCAAAGAGAGTGAGATGCCAGCTCCTTTCATTCAGTCAGTAGCTTCAAACATTTCTGGTATATGAAAAACATGTTTTTCAATGGCAAAAATCAATGAATATTGTAAATGCACAAACAGTAATATCTCCACATTGCAAGGTGCAATTCTGAAATTTTTTGCTTTTTCCTGCTCCTCTTAGCATGATAAAGAAGATTCAAAGAGAGTGAGATGCCAGCTCCTTTCATTCAGTCAGTAGCTTCAATCATTTCTGGACGTTTTTCAATGGCAAAAATCAATGAATATTGTAAATGCACAAACTAATTTCTCCGCATTGCAAGGTGCAATTCTGAAATTTTTTGCTTTTTCCTGCTCCTCTTAGCATGATAAAGAAGATTCAAAGAGAGTGAGATGCCAGCTCCTTTCATTCAGTCAGTAGCTTCAATCATTTCTGGACGTTTTTCAATGGCAAAAATCAATGAATATTGTAAATGCACAAACAGTAATTTCTCCGCATTGCAAGGTGCAATTCTGAAATTTTTTGCTTTTTCCTGCTCCTCTTAGTATGATAAAGAAGATTCAAAGAGAGTGAGATGCCAGCTCCTTTCATTCAGTCAGTAGCTTCAAACATTTCTGGTATATGAATAACATGATGTTTTTCAATGGCAAAAATCAATGAATATTGTAAATGCACAAACAGTAATTTCTCCGCATTGCAAGGTGCAATTCTGAAATTTTTTGCTTTTTCCTGCTCCTCTTAGCATGATAAAGAAGATTCAAAGAGAGTGAGATGCCAGCTCCTTTCATTCAGTCAGTAGCTTCAATCATTTCTGGTATATGAATAACATGATGTTTTTCAATGGCAAAAATTAATGAATATTGTAAATGCACAAACAGTAATTTCTCCGCATTGCAAGGTGCAATTCTGAAATTTTTTGCTTTTTCCTGCTCCTCTTAGCATGATAAAGAAGATTCAAAGAGAGTGAGATGCCAGCTCCTTTCATTCAGTCAGTAGCTTCAAACATTTCTGGTATATGAATAACATGATGTTTTTCAATGGCAAAAATCAATGAATATTGTAAATGCACAAACAGTAATTTCTCTGCATTGCAAGGTGCAATTCTGAAATTTTTTGCTTTTTCCTGCTATTCTTAGCATGATAAAGAAGATTCAAAGAGAGTGAGATGAGAGCTCCTTTCATTCAGTCAGTAGCTTCAATCATTTCTGGACGTTTTTCAATGGCAAAAATCAATGAATATTGTAAATGCACAAACAGTAATTTCTCCGCATTGCAAGGTGCAATTCTGAAATTTTTTGCTTTTTCCTGCTCCTCTTAGCATGATAAAGAAGATTCAAAGAGAGTGAGATGCCAGCTCCTTTCATTCAGTCAGTAGCTTCAATCATTTCTGGTATATGAATAACATGATGTTTTTCAATGGCAAAAATCAATGAATATTGTAAATGCACAAACAGTAATATCTCCACATTGCACGGTGCAATTCTGAAATTTTTAGCTTTTTCCTGTTAATCCTAGCATGATAAAGAAGATTCAAAGAGAGTGAGATGCCAGCTCCTTTCATTCAGTCAGTAGCTTCAAACATTTCTGGTATATGAAAAACATGTTTTTCAATGGCAAAAATCAATGAATATTGTAAATGCACAAACAGTAATATCTCCACATTGCACGGTGCAATTCTGAAATTTTTAGCTTTTTCCTGTTAATCCTAGCATGATAAAGAAGATTCAAAGAGAGTGAGATGCCAGCTCCTTTCATTCAGTCAGTAGCTTCAAACATTTCTGGTATATGAAAAACATGTTTTTCAATGGCAAAAATCAATGAATATTGTAAATGCACAAACAGTAATATCTCCACATTGCAAGGTGCAATTCTGAAATTTTTTGCTTTTTCCTGCTAATCCTAGCATGATAAAGAAGATTCAAAGAGAGTGAGATGCCAGCTCCTTTCATTCAGTCAGTAGCTTCAAACATTTCTGGTATATGAAAAACATGTTTTTCAATGGCAAAAATCAATGAATATTGTAAATGCACAAACAGTAATATCTCCACATTGCACGGTGCAATTCTGAAATTTTTAGCTTTTTCCTGTTAATCCTAGCATGATAAAGAAGATTCAAAGAGAGTGAGATGCCAGCTCCTTTCATTCAGTCAGTAGCTTCAAACATTTCTGGTATATGAAAAACATGTTTTTCAATGGCAAAAATCAATGAATATTGTAAATGCACAAACAGTAATATCTCCACATTGCAAGGTGCAATTCTGAAATTTTTTGCTTTTTCCTGTTAATCCTAGCATGATAAAGAAGATTCAAAGAGAGTGAGATGCCAGCTCCTTTCATTCAGTCAGTAGCTTCAAACATTTCTGGTATATGAAAAACATGTTTTTCAATGGCAAAAATCAATGAATATTGTAAATGCACAAACAGTAATATCTCCACATTGCAAGGTGCAATTCTGAAATTTTTTGCTTTTTCCTGCTAATCCTAGCATGATAAAGAAGATTCAAAGAGAGTGAGATGCCAGCTCCTTTCATTCAGTCAGTAGCTTCAAACATTTCTGGTATATGAAAAACATGTTTTTCAATGGCAAAAATCAATGAATATTGTAAATGCACAAACAGTAATATCTCCACATTGCACGGTGCAATTCTGAAATTTTTAGCTTTTTCCTGTTAATCCTAGCATGATAAAGAAGATTCAAAGAGAGTGAGATGCCAGCTCCTTTCATTCAGTCAGTAGCTTCAAACATTTCTGGTATATGAAAAACATGTTTTTCAATGGCAAAAATCAATGAATATTGTAAATGCACAAACAGTAATATCTCCACATTGCAAGGTGCAATTCTGAAATTTTTTGCTTTTTCCTGCTAATCCTAGCATGATAAAGAAGATTCAAAGAGAGTGAGATGCCAGCTCCTTTCATTCAGTCATTAGCTTCAAACATTTCTGGTATATGAAAAACATGTTTTTCAATGGCAAAAATCAATGAATATTGTAAATGCACAAACAGTAATATCTCCACATTGCACGGTGCAATTCTGAAATTTTTAGCTTTTTCCTGTTAATCCTAGCATGATAAAGAAGATTCAAAGAGAGTGAGATGCCAGCTCCTTTCATTCAGTCAGTAGCTTCAAACATTTCTGGTATATGAAAAACATGTTTTTCAATGGCAAAAATCAATGAATATTGTAAATGCACAAACAGTAATATCTCCACATTGCAAGGTGCAATTCTGAAATTTTTTGCTTTTTCCTGTTAATCCTAGCATGATAAAGAAGATTCAAAGAGAGTGAGATGCCAGCTCCTTTCATTCAGTCAGTAGCTTCAAACATTTCTGGTATATGAAAAACATGTTTTTCAATGGCAAAAATCAATGAATATTGTAAATGCACAAACAGTAATATCTCCACATTGCAAGGTGCAATTCTGAAATTTTTTGCTTTTTCCTGCTAATCCTAGCATGATAAAGAAGATTCAAAGAGAGTGAGATGCCAGCTCCTTTCATTCAGTCAGTAGCTTCAAACATTTCTGGTATATGAAAAACATGTTTTTCAATGGCAAAAATCAATGAATATTGTAAATGCACAAACAGTAATATCTCCACATTGCACGGTGCAATTCTGAAATTTTTAGCTTTTTCCTGTTAATCCTAGCATGATAAAGAAGATTCAAAGAGAGTGAGATGCCAGCTCCTTTCATTCAGTCAGTAGCTTCAAACATTTCTGGTATATGAAAAACATGTTTTTCAATGGCAAAAATCAATGAATATTGTAAATGCACAAACAGTAATATCTCCACATTGCAAGGTGCAATTCTGAAATTTTTTGCTTTTTCCTGCTAATCCTAGCATGATAAAGAAGATTCAAAGAGAGTGAGATGCCAGCTACTTTCATTCAGTCAGTAGCTTCAAACATTTCTGGTATATGAAAAACGTTTTTCAATGGCAAAAATCAATGAATATTGTAAATGCACAAACAGTAATATCTCCACATTGCACGGTGCAATTCTGAAATTTTTAGCTTTTTCCTGTTAATCCTAGCATGATAAAGATTCAAAGAGAGTGAGATGCCAGCTCCTTTCATTCAGTCAGTAGCTTCAAACATTTCTGGTATATGAAAAACATGTTTTTCAATGGCAAAAATCAATGAATATTGTAAATGCACAAACAGTAATATCTCCACATTGCAAGGTGCAATTCTGAAATTTTTTGCTTTTTCCTGTTAATCCTAGCATGATAAAGAAGATTCAAAGAGAGTGAGATGCCAGCTCCTTTCATTCAGTCAGTAGCTTCAAACATTTCTGGTATATGAAAAACATGTTTTTCAATGGCAAAAATCAATGAATATTGTAAATGCACAAACAGTAATATCTCCACATTGCAAGGTGCAATTCTGAAATTTTTTGCTTTTTCCTGCTAATCCTAGCATGATAAAGAAGATTCAAAGAGAGTGAGATGCCAGCTCCTTTCATTCAGTCAGTAGCTTCAAACATTTCTGGTATATGAAAAACATGTTTTTCAATGGCAAAAATCAATGAATATTGTAAATGCACAAACAGTAATATCTCCACATTGCACGGTGCAATTCTGAAATTTTTAGCTTTTTCCTGTTAATCCTAGCATGATAAAGAAGATTCAAAGAGAGTGAGATGCCAGCTCCTTTCATTCAGTCATTAGCTTCAAACATTTCTGGTATATGAAAAACATGTTTTTCAATGGCAAAAATCAATGAATATTGTAAATGCACAAACAGTAATATCTCCACATTGCACGGTGCAATTCTGAAATTTTTAGCTTTTTCCTGTTAATCCTAGCATGATAAAGAAGATTCAAAGAGAGTGAGATGCCAGCTCCTTTCATTCAGTCAGTAGCTTCAAACATTTCTGGTATATGAAAAACATGTTTTTCAATGGCAAAAATCAATGAATATTGTAAATGCACAAACAGTAATATCTCCACATTGCAAGGTGCAATTCTGAAATTTTTTGCTTTTTCCTGTTAATCCTAGCATGATAAAGAAGATTCAAAGAGAGTGAGATGCCAGCTCCTTTCATTCAGTCAGTAGCTTCAAACATTTCTGGTATATGAAAAACATGTTTTTCAATGGCAAAAATCAATGAATATTGTAAATGCACAAACAGTAATATCTCCACATTGCAAGGTGCAATTCTGAAATTTTTTGCTTTTTCCTGCTAATCCTAGCATGATAAAGAAGATTCAAAGAGAGTGAGATGCCAGCTCCTTTCATTCAGTCAGTAGCTTCAAACATTTCTGGTATATGAAAAACATGTTTTTCAATGGCAAAAATCAATGAATATTGTAAATGCACAAACAGTAATATCTCCACATTGCACGGTGCAATTCTGAAATTTTTAGCTTTTTCCTGTTAATCCTAGCATGATAAAGAAGATTCAAAGAGCGTGAGATGCCAGCTCCTTTCATTCAGTCAGTAGCTTCAATCATTTCTGGACGTTTTTCAATGGCAAAAATCAATGAATATTGTAAATGCACAAACAGTAATTTCTCCGCATTGCAAGGTGCAATTCTGAAATTTTTTGCTTTTTCCTGCTCCTCTTAGCATGATAAAGAAGATTCAAAGAGAGTGAGATGCCAGCTCCTTTCATTCAGTCAGTAGCATCAAACATTTCTGGTATATGAATAACATGATGTTTTTCAATGGCAAAAATCAATGAATATTGTAAATGCACAAACAGTAATTTCTTCGCATTGCAAGGTGCAATTCTGAAATTTTTTGCTTTTTCCTGCTCCTCTTAGCATGATAAAGAAGATTCAAAGAGAGTGAGATGCCAGCTCCTTTCATTCAGTCAGTAGCTTCAAACATTTCTGGTATATGAATAACATGATGTTTTTCAATGGCGGCAAAAATCAATGAATATTGTAAATGCACAAACAGTAATTTCTCCGCATTGCAAGGTGCAATTCTGAAATTTTTTGCTTTTTCCTGCTCCTCTTAGCATGATAAAGAAGATTCAAAGAGAGTGAGATGCCAGCTCCTTTCATTCAGTCAGTAGCTTCAATCATTTCTGGACGTTTTTCAATGGCAAAAATAAATGAATATTGTAAATGCACAAACAGTAATTTCTCCGCATTGCAAGGTGCAATTCTGAAATTTTTTGCTTTTTCCTGCTCCTCTTAGCATGATAAAGAAGATTCAAAGAGAGTGAGATGCCAGCTCCTTTCATTCAGTCAGTAGCTTCAATCATTTCTGGACGTTTTTCAATGGCAAAAATCAATGAATATTGTAAATGCACAAACAGTAATTTCTCCGCATTGCAAGGTGCAATTCTGAAATTTTTTGCTTTTTCCTGCTCCTCTTAGTATGATAAAGAAGATTCAAAGAGAGTGAGATGCCAGCTCCTTTCATTCAGTCAGTAGCTTCAAACATTTCTGGTATATGAATAACATGATGTTTTTCAATGGCAAAAATCAATGAATATTGTAAATGCACAAACAGTAATTTCTCCGCATTGCAAGGTGCAATTCTGAAATTTTTTGCTTTTTCCTGCTCCTCTTAGCATGATAAAGAAGATTCAAAGAGAGTGAGATGCCAGCTCCTTTCATTCAGTCAGTAGCTTCAATCATTTCTGGTATATGAATAACGATGTTTTTCAATGGCAAAAATTAATGAATATTGTAAATGCACAAACAGTAATTTCTCCGCATTGCAAGGTGCTATTCTGAAATTTTTTGCTTTTTCCTGCTCCTCTTAGCATGATAAAGAAGATTCAAAGAGAGTGAGATGCCAGCTCCTTTCATTCAGTCAGTAGCTTCAATCATTTCTGGACGTTTTTCAATGGCAAAAATCAATGAATATTGTAAATGCACAAACAGTAATTTCTCCGCATTGAAGGTGCAATTCTGAAATTTTTTGCTTTTTCCTGCTCCTCTTAGCATGATAAAGAAGATTCAAAGAGAGTGAGATGCCAGCTCCTTTCATTCAGTCAGTAGCTTCAAACATTTCTGGTATATGAATAACATGATGTTTTTCAATGGCAAAAATCAATGAATATTGTAAATGCACAAACAGTAATTTCTCCGCATTGCAAGGTGCAATTCTGAAATTTTTTGCTTTTTCCTGCTCCTCTTAGCATGATAAAGAAGATTCAAAGAGAGTGAGATGAGAGCTCCTTTCATTCAGTCAGTAGCTTCAATCATTTCTGGACGTTTTTCAATGGCAAAAATCAATGAATATTGTAAATGCACAAACAGTAATTTCTCCGCATTGCAAGGTGCAATTCTGAAATTTTTTGCTTTTTCCTGCTCCTCTTAGCATGATAAAGAAGATTCAAAGAGAGTGAGATGCCAGCTCCTTTCATTCAGTCAGTAGCTTCAATCATTTCTGGTATATGAATAACATGATGTTTTTCAATGGCAAAAATCAATGAATATTGTAAATGCACAAACAGTAATATCTCCACATTGCACGGTGCAATTCTGAAATTTTTAGCTTTTTCCTGTTAATCCTAGCATGATAAAGAAGATTCAAAGAGAGTGAGATGCCAGCTCCTTTCATTCAGTCAGTAGCTTCAAACATTTCTGGTATATGAAAAACATGTTTTTCAATGGCAAAAATCAATGAATATTGTAAATGCACAAACAGTAATATCTCCACATTGCACGGTGCAATTCTGAAATTTTTAGCTTTTTCCTGTTAATCCTAGCATGATAAAGAAGATTCAAAGAGAGTGAGATGCCAGCTCCTTTCATTCAGTCAGTAGCTTCAAACATTTCTGGTATATGAAAAACATGTTTTTCAATGGCAAAAATCAATGAATATTGTAAATGCACAAACAGTAATATCTCCACATTGCAAGGTGCAATTCTGAAATTTTTTGCTTTTTCCTGCTAATCCTAGCATGATAAAGAAGATTCAAAGAGAGTGAGATGCCAGCTCCTTTCATTCAGTCAGTAGCTTCAAACATTTCTGGTATATGAAAAACATGTTTTTCAATGGCAAAAATCAATGAATATTGTAAATGCACAAACAGTAATATCTCCACATTGCACGGTGCAATTCTGAAATTTTTAGCTTTTTCCTGTTAATCCTAGCATGATAAAGAAGATTCAAAGAGAGTGAGATGCCAGCTCCTTTCATTCAGTCAGTAGCTTCAAACATTTCTGGTATATGAAAAACATGTTTTTCAATGGCAAAAATCAATGAATATTGTAAATGCACAAACAGTAATATCTCCACATTGCACGGTGCAATTCTGAAATTTTTAGCTTTTTCCTGTTAATCCTAGCATGATAAAGAAGATTCAAAGAGAGTGAGATGCCAGCTCCTTTCATTCAGGCAGTAGCTTCAAACATTTCTGGTATATGAAAAACATGTTTTTCAATGGCAAAAATCAATGAATATTGTAAATGCACAAACAGTAATATCTCCACATTGCAAGGTGCAATTCTGAAATTTTTTGCTTTTTCCTGCTAATCCTAGCATGATAAAGAAGATTCAAAGAGAGTGAGATGCCAGCTCCTTTCATTCAGTCAGTAGCTTCAAACATTTCTGGTATATGAAAAACATGTTTTTCAATGGCAAAAATCAATGAATATTGTAAATGCACAAACAGTAATATCTCCACATTGCACGGTGCAATTCTGAAATTTTTAGCTTTTTCCTGTTAATCCTAGCATGATAAAGAAGATTCAAAGAGAGTGAGATGCCAGCTCCTTTCATTCAGTCAGTAGCTTCAAACATTTCTGGTATATGAAAAACATGTTTTTCAATGGCAAAAATCAATGAATATTGTAAATGCACAAACAGTAATATCTCCACATTGCAAGGTGCAATTCTGAAATTTTTTGCTTTTTCCTGTTAATCCTAGCATGATAAAGAAGATTCAAAGAGAGTGAGATGCCAGCTCCTTTCATTCAGTCAGTAGCTTCAAACATTTCTGGTATATGAAAAACATGTTTTTCAATGGCAAAAATCAATGAATATTGTAAATGCACAAACAGTAATATCTCCACATTGCAAGGTGCAATTCTGAAATTTTTTGCTTTTTCCTGCTAATCCTAGCATGATAAAGAAGATTCAAAGAGAGTGAGATGCCAGCTCCTTTCATTCAGTCAGTAGCTTCAAACATTTCTGGTATATGAAAAACATGTTTTTCAATGGCAAAAATCAATGAATATTGTAAATGCACAAACAGTAATATCTCCACATTGCACGGTGCAATTCTGAAATTTTTAGCTTTTTCCTGTTAATCCTAGCATGATAAAGAAGATTCAAAGAGAGTGAGATGCCAGCTCCTTTCATTCAGTCAGTAGCTTCAAACATTTCTGGTATATGAAAAACATGTTTTTCAATGGCAAAAATCAATGAATATTGTAAATGCACAAACAGTAATATCTCCACATTGCAAGGTGCAATTCTGAAATTTTTTGCTTTTTCCTGCTAATCCTAGCATGATAAAGAAGATTCAAAGAGAGTGAGATGCCAGCTCCTTTCATTCAGTCAGTAGCTTCAAACATTTCTGGTATATGAAAAACATGTTTTTCAATGGCAAAAATCAATGAATATTGTAAATGCACAAACAGTAATATCTCCACATTGCAAGGTGCAATTCTGAAATTTTTTGCTTTTTCCTGTTAATCCTAGCATGATAAAGAAGATTCAAAGAGAGTGAGATGCCAGCTCCTTTCATTCAGTCAGTAGCTTCAAACATTTCTGGTATATGAAAAACATGTTTTTCAATGGCAAAAATCAATGAATATTGTAAATGCACAAACAGTAATATCTCCACATTGCAAGGTGCAATTCTGAAATTTTTTGCTTTTTCCTGCTAATCCTAGCATGATAAAGAAGATTCAAAGAGAGTGAGATGCCAGCTCCTTTCATTCAGTCAGTAGCTTCAAACATTTCTGGTATATGAAAAACATGTTTTTCAATGGCAAAAATCAATGAATATTGTAAATGCACAAACAGTAATATCTCCACATTGCACGGTGCAATTCTGAAATTTTTAGCTTTTTCCTGTTAATCCTGGCATGATAAAGAAGATTCAAAGAGAGTGAGATGCCAGCTCCTTTCATTCAGTCAGTAGCTTCAAACATTTCTGGTATATGAAAAACATGTTTTTCAATGGCAAAAATCAATGAATATTGTAAATGCACAAACAGTAATATCTCCACATTGCAAGGTGCAATTCTGAAATTTTTTGCTTTTTCCTGCTAATCCTAGCATGATAAAGAAGATTCAAAGAGAGTGAGATGCCAGCTCCTTTCATTCAGTCAGTAGCTTCAAACATTTCTGGTATATGAAAAACATGTTTTTCAATGGCAAAAATCAATGAATATTGTAAATGCACAAACAGTAATATCTCCACATTGCACAGTGCAATTCTGAAATTTTTAGCTTTTTCCTGTTAATCCTAGCATGATAAAGAAGATTCAAAGAGAGTGAGATGCCAGCTCCTTTCATTCAGTCAGTAGCTTCAAACATTTCTGGTATATGAAAAACATGTTTTTCAATGGCAAAAATCAATGAATATTGTAAATGCACAAACAGTAATATCTCCACATTGCAAGGTGCAATTCTGAAATTTTTTGCTTTTTCCTGTTAATCCTAGCATGATAAAGAAGATTCAAAGAGAGTGAGATGCCAGCTCCTTTCATTCAGTCAGTAGCTTCAAACATTTCTGGTATATGAAAAACATGTTTTTCAATGGCAAAAATCAATGAATATTGTAAATGCACAAACAGTAATATCTCCACATTGCAAGGTGCAATTCTGAAATTTTTTGCTTTTTCCTGCTAATCCTAGCATGATAAAGAAGATTCAAAGAGAGTGAGATGCCAGCTCCTTTCATTCAGTCAGTAGCTTCAAACATTTCTGGTATATGAAAAACATGTTTTTCAATGGCAAAAATCAATGAATATTGTAAATGCACAAACAGTAATATCTCCACATTGCACGGTGCAATTCTGAAATTTTTAGCTTTTTCCTGTTAATCCTAGCATGATAAAGAAGATTCAAAGAGAGTGAGATGCCAGCTCCTTTCATTCAGTCAGTAGCTTCAAACATTTCTGGTATATGAAAAACATGTTTTTCAATGGCAAAAATCAATGAATATTGTAAATGCACAAACAGTAATATCTCCACATTGCACGGTGCAATTCTGAAATTTTTAGCTTTTTCCTGTTAATCCTAGCATGATAAAGAAGATTCAAAGAGAGTGAGATGCCAGCTCCTTTCATTCAGTCAGTAGCTTCAAACATTTCTGGTATATGAAAAACATGTTTTTCAATGGCAAAAATCAATGAATATTGTAAATGCACAAACAGTAATATCTCCACATTGCAAGGTGCAATTCTGAAATTTTTTGCTTTTTCCTGCTAATCCTAGCATGATAAAGAAGATTCAAAGAGAGTGAGATGCCAGCTCCTTTCATTCAGTCAGTAGCTTCAAACATTTCTGGTATATGAAAAACATGTTTTTCAATGGCAAAAATCAATGAATATTGTAAATGCACAAACAGTAATATCTCCACATTGCACGGTGCAATTCTGAAATTTTTAGCTTTTTCCTGTTAATCCTAGCATGATAAAGAAGATTCAAAGAGAGTGAGATGCCAGCTCCTTTCATTCAGTCAGTAGCTTCAAACATTTCTGGTATATGAAAAACATGTTTTTCAATGGCAAAAATCAATGAATATTGTAAATGCACAAACAGTAATATCTCCACATTGCAAGGTGCAATTCTGAAATTTTTTGCTTTTTCCTGCTAATCCTAGCATGATAAAGAAGATTCAAAGAGAGTGAGATGCCAGCTCCTTTCATTCAGTCAGTAGCTTCAAACATTTCTGGTATATGAAAAACATGTTTTTCAATGGCAAAAATCAATGAATATTGTAAATGCACAAACAGTAATATCTCCACATTGCACGGTGCAATTCTGAAATTTTTAGCTTTTTCCTGTTAATCCTAGCATGATAAAGAAGATTCAAAGAGAGTGAGATGCCAGCTCCTTTCATTCAGTCAGTAGCTTCAAACATTTCTGGTATATGAAAAACATGTTTTTCAATGGCAAAAATCAATGAATATTGTAAATGCACAAACAGTAATATCTCCACATTGCACGGTGCAATTCTGAAATTTTTAGCTTTTTCCTGTTAATCCTAGCATGAAAAGAAGATTCAAAGAGAGTGAGATGCCAGCTCCTTTCATTCAGTCAGTAGCTTCAAACATTTCTGGTATATGAAAAACATGTTTTTCAATGGCAAAAATCAATGAATATTGTAAATGCACAAACAGTAATATCTCCACATTGCAAGGTGCAATTCTGAAATTTTTTGCTTTTTCCTGCTAATCCTAGCATGATAAAGAAGATTCAAAGAGAGTGAGATGCCAGCTCCTTTCATTCAGTCAGTAGCTTCAAACATTTCTGGTATATGAAAAACATGTTTTTCAATGGCAAAAATCAATGAATATTGTAAATGCACAAACAGTAATATCTCCACATTGCACGGTGCAATTCTGAAATTTTTAGCTTTTTCCTGTTAATCCTAGCATGATAAAGAAGATTCAAAGAGAGTGAGATGCCAGCTCCTTTCATTCAGTCAGTAGCTTCAAACATTTCTGGTATATGAAAAACATGTTTTTCAATGGCAAAAATCAATGAATATTGTAAATGCACAAACAGTAATATCTCCACATTGCAAGGTGCAATTCTGAAATTTTTTGCTTTTTCCTGCTAATCCTAGCATGATAAAGAAGATTCAAAGAGAGTGAGATGCCAGCTCCTTTCATTCAGTCAGTAGCTTCAAACATTTCTGGTATATGAAAAACATGTTTTTCAATGGCAAAAATCAATGAATATTGTAAATGCACAAACAGTAATATCTCCACATTGCACGGTGCAATTCTGAAATTTTTAGCTTTTTCCTGTTAATCCTAGCATGATAAAGAAGATTCAAAGAGAGTGAGATGCCAGCTCCTTTCATTCAGTCAGTAGCTTCAAACATTTCTGGTATATGAAAAACATGTTTTTCAATGGCAAAAATCAATGAATATTGTAAATGCACAAACAGTAATATCTCCACATTGCAAGGTGCAATTCTGAAATTTTTTGCTTTTTCCTGTTAATCCTAGCATGATAAAGAAGATTCAAAGAGAGTGAGATGCCAGCTCCTTTCATTCAGTCAGTAGCTTCAAACATTTCTGGTATATGAAAAACATGTTTTTCAATGGCAAAAATCAATGAATATTGTAAATGCACAAACAGTAATATCTCCACATTGCAAGGTGCAATTCTGAAATTTTTAGCTTTTTCCTGCTAATCCTAGCATGATAAAGAAGATTCAAAGAGAGTGAGATGCCAGCTCCTTTCATTCAGTCAGTAGCTTCAAACATTTCTGGTATATGAAAAACATGTTTTTCAATGGCAAAAATCAATGAATATTGTAAATGCACAAACAGTAATATCTCCACATTGCACGGTGCAATTCTGAAATTTTTAGCTTTTTCCTGTTAATCCTAGCATGATAAAGAAGATTCAAAGAGAGTGAGATGCCAGCTCCTTTCATTCAGTCAGTAGCTTCAAACATTTCTGGTATATGAAAAACATGTTTTTCAATGGCAAAAATCAATGAATATTGTAAATGCACAAACAGTAATATCTCCACATTGCAAGGTGCAATTCTGAAATTTTTTGCTTTTTCCTGTTAATCCTAGCATGATAAAGAAGATTCAAAGAGAGTGAGATGCCAGCTCCTTTCATTCAGTCAGTAGCTTCAAACATTTCTGGTATATGAAAAACATGTTTTTCAATGGCAAAAATCAATGAATATTGTAAATGCACAAACAGTAATATCTCCACATTGCAAGGTGCAATTCTGAAATTTTTTGCTTTTTCCTGCTAATCCTAGCATGATAAAGAAGATTCAAAGAGAGTGAGATGCCAGCTCCTTTCATTCAGTCAGTAGCTTCAAACATTTCTGGTATATGAAAAACATGTTTTTCAATGGCAAAAATCAATGAATATTGTAAATGCACAAACAGTAATATCTCCACATTGCACGGTGCAATTCTGAAATTTTTAGCTTTTTCCTGTTAATCCTAGCATGATAAAGAAGATTCAAAGAGAGTGAGATGCCAGCTCCTTTCATTCAGTCAGTAGCTTCAAACATTTCTGGTATATGAAAAACATGTTTTTCAATGGCAAAAATCAATGAATATTGTAAATGCACAAACAGTAATATCTCCACATTGCAAGGTGCAATTCTGAAATTTTTTGCTTTTTCCTGCTAATCCTAGCATGATAAAGAAGATTCAAAGAGAGTGAGATGCCAGCTCCTTTCATTCAGTCAGTAGCTTCAAACATTTCTGGTATATGAAAAACATGTTTTTCAATGGCAAAAATCAATGAATATTGTAAATGCACAAACAGTAATATCTCCACATTGCAAGGTGCAATTCTGAAATTTTTTGCTTTTTCCTGTTAATCCTAGCATGATAAAGAAGATTCAAAGAGAGTGAGATGCCAGCTCCTTTCATTCAGTCAGTAGCTTCAAACATTTCTGGTATATGAAAAACATGTTTTTCAATGGCAAAAATCAATGAATATTGTAAATGCACAAACAGTAATATCTCCACATTGCAAGGTGCAATTCTGAAATTTTTTGCTTTTTCCTGCTAATCCTAGCATGATAAAGAAGATTCAAAGAGAGTGAGATGCCAGCTCCTTTCATTCAGTCAGTAGCTTCAAACATTTCTGGTATATGAAAAACATGTTTTTCAATGGCAAAAATCAATGAATATTGTAAATGCACAAACAGTAATATCTCCACATTGCACGGTGCAATTCTGAAATTTTTAGCTTTTTCCTGTTAATCCTGGCATGATAAAGAAGATTCAAAGAGAGTGAGATGCCAGCTCCTTTCATTCAGTCAGTAGCTTCAAACATTTCTGGTATATGAAAAACATGTTTTTCAATGGCAAAAATCAATGAATATTGTAAATGCACAAACAGTAATATCTCCACATTGCAAGGTGCAATTCTGAAATTTTTTGCTTTTTCCTGCTAATCCTAGCATGATAAAGAAGATTCAAAGAGAGTGAGATGCCAGCTCCTTTCATTCAGTCAGTAGCTTCAAACATTTCTGGTATATGAAAAACATGTTTTTCAATGGCAAAAATCAATGAATATTGTAAATGCACAAACAGTAATATCTCCACATTGCACAGTGCAATTCTGAAATTTTTAGCTTTTTCC